>NC_085013.1:3829967-3872467 GCF_963854185.1 Sardina pilchardus
TGTTTACGCACACATCATGTACTGTAGCTGAATTACGAACTGTGTGATTTATTGTGTGCTTTAGTTTGTGACAGCCAAAGGTTTCACTGTGCTTAGTGAGTCTTTTAATCTACATGGATTTAATGCAAATGATCCATAATGACTGTCCTTCAGATAGACACATTCTTTCCATCAGACGTGGAAAAAATTGACATATTCTACTTTGTCCTTTGTATATTTTATTGGTACATCACACTTCACATTCACTCAATGAACCCCTCATCCTTACAGTTCAATGACAAGTCCCTGGGCTTTGCCTCTCTGTAAAATATCAAAAGGGTTACAGGAACAGTATATATTCCTTTGGTTTTTTAAAGCCCGCCGTCTATCAAACCCCCGATAGCGAGGAATATAAAAACACACAGGTTGTCCAGGCTTGGGCCTCCCTGTAGTGCTTTTTTGATGCCGCAGTTTAAGGTGATGAGGCTTTAAATCACGAGCGCGCACGTGGCAGCCATGCACAAGTAGGCTCTGCGCTCCGCTCTCTGCTCTTTTCTCTCTCTCTCTCTCTCTCCCTCTCCCTCTCTCCATCTCTTCCTCATTCACTCACTTGTTCCCCACCAGGAGGTCTCTCCGTACACCCAGGCATCAGAGCACCTCAGAGAGAGAGAGAGAGAGAGAGAGAGAGAGAGAGAGAGAGAGAGAGAGAGAGGGAGAGGAAGGGAGGAAGGAAGGAAGAGACAGATACAGAGAACGAGGCAGTTAGAGCACATTCTGATGAACGGGCAAAAGCCAGAGAGAGAGAGAGGTCCACGTCCGTCTTTTTTTTTTTATTATCACTTCACTGTCGGTGCCCCGGGTCTTCCATGACGTTCTGTGCTTATGAGGTCTGACACAGGATGGATGTGTGTGTGTGTGTGTGTGCTTGTCAGTGTCAGTGTGTGTCTGTGTGTGCATGTGTGTGTGTGTGTGTGTGTGTGTGTGTGTGTGTGTGTGTGCACTTGACTGTCTGTGTATGTGTGTATGTATGTGTGTGTGTGTGTGTGTGTGTGTGTGTGTGTGTGTGTGTGTGTGTGCTTGTCTGTGTCAGTGTGTGTCTGTGTGTGTGTGTGTGTGTGTGTGTGTGTGTGTGTGTGTGTGTGGCGTGGGCATGCCCCCGCGAGCGTGTGTTTTACGTTGAGGGGCCTTGGAATTCCTCACCGGGATATTACCCCCTTCAGAGAGACGGGGGCTGATGGCGGGGCCAACTCCCATCATCATTCGCTCCGGAGCGCGAGAGAGACGGAAGGAACCGGAAAATAAATAATATAAAGAAATAAATAAACAAGCGGCACGTTGGGCCTAGGCCTCGACCACGCTCTCTCTTGCTGGGTTATTATTTAGGCTACAGGGACCCCTGCTGGTTGTGCAAATCACAAAGAACTCCGTCTGAATCATTAATTCCGCTCATTTTTTTGGATGGCAGAAAGAAAGGGAGGAGTTTTTTTTGCCAAAACTCAAGTGTCAAACGCAGCACATCACTGATTAACGATGGAGAGACGGATAAGAAAGCTGTGTTCACGGATAACGAAGCCAGAAAAGCCCCACTGTTGTTTTATTCATATAGACATTGGGCTTATAATTTATCTACATAACGGGCGCGTCAGCGTCAGCTGCAGCAGTATCCCTGCAGAGCACTCCCATGCATTTAGGAATAAGTGGACCTGTTTACTGCCCGTCACCAACCCCCCCCCTCCCTTTTTATATGCTGAGATGAAAGACAAGCACCAGGCTCTCAGACAGGTCTAAAACGCTCCGCTGCCCTCGATGGCGGTTCAGGCTGAGTGGGTCGGCCGCAGACAAAAACACTCCCTCCAGTCACCGGTGTCGGCCGGCGGCAGCAACATCCTCTCGACAAAAGCAGGCAGAGGCCCTTTAATTTTCACTGCCTGCTTTTCAAAAAAGACGGTGACTAATAGGGGAAAAAAAGGTGAGCTGTCCGCCAGCACGCTCGCATACGCACGCGTTTCACTCTCCGCGCTCGCCCTCTCGCTCGACTCGCTCGCTCTCGCGCGCACACTTGTTCACTCACTCACACACTCACTTGGTCGTCGAGAGAGCAAAGACAGCGCACACACACACACACACACACACACACATACATGCTCCGTTTGACAGCACGCTCTCGCCACTACCGTTCCCAGCCGATAGCCGTCAGGAGCCATCACTGTCGCCGACACCTCTCCCCCCCCCCATGGGTGACTCAACCCTGGTGGGAAGCTCGGCGCAGGAGAGCGCCCGAGACGACTCCGACTGCGGATCTGCGGGAGAAAAGTGGATAATATCAGTCTGTTTGCCTGCCACCTTCCACCTGTCTCATCCTCGTCTCAGTCAGAGTGTCGACATGTTGCCCAACCAGCTGGTAACTACCATGCCAGTTATCGGTGCCCACAAACACTATAGACTCGCGCCCTTTACTGTAAAGCAAAGCGTGCCAAATGTCATATATGCTGAGTCACTCCACACAGTGTGCAGGCATTTTCTATTAAGTATTCATCCGGCCCTATTCTTGAAAGAGAATGCATAGCGCTCACAACTGTGCCTTTCGATCCTAGTGTGTAGCTTTGTCGATCCCGAGTGAGTGAAAAGAACACATTTTCCTTTCAGCAGAAAGCACCTGTAGAGATGATCGCGCGTGCGCCTGCGAGATAGGCTTGGTCTATCGCAAAGGAGCTTCACACAACCTGAGACTCAGATTCATTCAGTCGAAGCCAGAGACACACGCACACACACACACACGCACACACACACACACACACGTGAGAGGGTCTCAGTGCTCAGTGTGCTGCCTACTGGGTCGTTTTTTCTCCCCCTCACTCACACTCACGCTCTCCTTTGCTGTCCATGTTTAAGTCATTTTGCCTCCAGGCTCATGCGAAAGCACCATCTGCAACGGCAGTGTTGTTGTCTTACGAGAACCTCCGACCTCCAAAAGAATGCGCTTTGTTGCTTTGACTTAATATATTTTAATTGGATGTAATAGCCTAGGGGGGTGGTGGTGCGGGGGGGGGATGCCATGTTTTGCAGAGAGAAATGAGATTTATTATGCTGGGGGGAAATAAAGGAGCTTTTCGTGAATAGATTTTCTTTTGCTTATCTCCCGTTTGGTTTGGTCTTTTTCCCAAGTCCGTAATGGATGCTTTAGAAATGGTAGGTAATGGACGAATGGCACTGCAGTTATTGTGCAGGTAAAGCTACTTCTATTTGTGCTGTCGGACTCTACAATAAGCGCCGGAGCACTCACTTGTATTGCCAGTGATTTTTTTCCCCCCGCCTCTCTCTCTCGCGACCACTTTTCCCCTGTCTTCCGCCTGGACATTCTTCTAAGTGCTCTCATTGTGCCATTTGACTTGGACAGCTGTTCGGCTCGGGCTTAATTGATGCTATATTTCAAAAGAGCGCGCAAATACAACCTGGGACAAGGGGGGGGGGAAGTTGAGTAGTGTTTGTTTGTCACAAAAGGAGTCTGTGTGTGTGTCTGTGTGTGTGTGTGTGTGTGTGTGTGTGTGTGTGTGTGTGTGAGTGTGTGTGGAGGCGGGGGGGGGGGGGGGCTATAGCCACCGTAGGCTGACGTTCAGATTCATGGCTCAGGATGAACGCTGCCAGGAGGATTGGCAAGCACAAGAGAGGCGGCAAGACTCTCTCAGTCATTTAGCATCGTGGAATAAAGCGGCAGCTCAGCATATAAACTTTGCAAATTGCCCCTGCGCCGTCTCCATTTGGACCGCTTCCACGGTAACTCCATTGACATTCCTCTAAAGATGAAGCACGCAATGATTTGGATGTTGATGATTATTTATGCACAAATAACAGTACTTCATGCTTGGGTTGCTATCGATCAGAGGTCTATGGCTCATTTAGTGCTAGCCCGAGCTCGCGCTGTATCCCAGGCCTTAATCACCCCGACGCTCCTATTAAATTTGATGCTGGATTTACTTCCACGTCGTACTGGAGTGTTTCACAAACACACCTCTATTTTCCGTCAATACAATTCAGTCAAACTTATGACAGGAATACAAATCAGTCGCAGGTGGGGGTTTTATGCAGAGGGGTCGCTAGTTCATGTCAGATGGGGCTTGATTTGAATTCCAGCCCTCTACTCTGGTGGTATTATTCTCATTGGCCCAGATACAGAAGCATGCTTCAGAATTCCTTCTGGTATATTCTCTCCTCAAAGCGGCAAAGCTTTCGCTGCACACTTCTTTTTGGGGACAGGTGCGTCGGAGATGACCAAAAGTCGCAGATTCGTAGTTTGAAAGAGGTCCCGCAGAACACAACGTTTCGGTCTCAGACCCTCATCAGGTAAACCTAGCCAAAACGTTGTGTTCTGTGTTCTAATAAATAATGACATGCCGATATGGACTGTGTGCGGGCTCTCTTTTAAACTACTGGTACATTCTCTTCTGAAAATTGAATGGGCGAGGCTCAGGTGGTTTCCCCTACTCTGTTCAAACCCTAGGTTCTGACCCGCGGGCCGAAGACGGAGTGACTCGGCCTTGTCCGTTCATTTAGAGCCTGGCGGTTCCGAGTCACGGTCTGTTTGCCGGGCTGCTCTCTCGGCTACCGCGACTCTTAACCCTTCCATAAATATTGTAGTGTGCCGGGCTGTCACAGAATAAAAATCAGGGCATTTTTTGCTAGGGCCCCAAACAGATCAGGAGAAGTCAATGTGCACCGAGCATTATGCTCTGGGTGCCTCATTCATTTCCATTGTTTAAACTTAAATATGTCGAGAATGCTCAAGCAAAAAGAATCCCCAGAGGTTAGTGTTTTGTGCATAGATAAATGCTCCACTGAGTGGTTTTGTGTAAATGTATGTGTCTCTCTCTCTGTGTGTGTGTGTGTGTGTGTGTGTGTGTGTGTGTGTGTGTGTGTGTGTGCCTGTGTGTGTGTGTGTGCGTTTTCATGTGTATTTAATGATGTTTACCTAATGCCTTCGCCTCCATGTATCTCTCCCTCTAATTGTGATCTTCTAGGCAGAAAGAGGGAGGGATGGATGGAGGGAAAATGAAGTGAGAGAGAGAGAGAGAAGGAGGGAGAGAGAGAGAGAGAAAGGGAGCAAGTGAAGGAGAATGTGGGGGACAATGCACGGGAGCAAGAATGAGAGAAAGAGAGGTGGAGGAGGAATCGAGAAAGAAGGGAAGAGAATGCTGGTGAGAAAGAGAGAGGGAGAAAGAGAGAGAGAGGGAGAGAGAGCAGGGAGCACAGAGAGCCTATCAATTAGAGGGTGCACTAATGCTGTGCATGTTTCCAAATACGCAACATCTGTTTCTCTGAGCACAGGCAGGCCTCTCCTCCTCAGTCAGTCAGTGTGCAAACAGCTGGGTGGTTTACGGGGGAGAGAAGGCTAACCTCACATGCCTAATTGCTTCCTAGAATGCTATATTGGAAAAATGAAAACAAATAGGGAAACAAATGCGTGCCAGCATACTCTCTCACACACACACGCGCACACGTATACACACACACACACACACACACACGTATACACACACACACACACACACACACACACAAACGCACATATACACACACTCACTCACACAAAGTTTATTGAGCGTTGGATTCATGCACGTAAAATAAATTTAGGCACTTTCAAGTGTACAAGTAGATATTTAGTTACATATTATTTGTGGATCCAAGGAGTATTCAGAGTCGATATGAAATAAATAATAAATTGCCTGTGATATTGATGTGTTTTCTTCCTCCTCGGCTGGCTTATGTTGTCTTTCTCTAGTCAATGTATTCTCCTTTTGCCAAGATTTCTCTGAATCCTTCTATCATCCTCTTCCATCCATATTTGTCTGTCTTTCTTCCCGCCACACGCTCAAGCTGTTTTGTGGCTGTGTGTGCCGTGCCTAATAACCGCATCACGGAGCATGCTGCCATCGTGAGTCGGGGGTGCTATTGTCATCCGTCCCTCCTTAACATCTGCTGTTTTGTCGTGCGTTTGGCCAATTTGGTTTGATCATCAGTGTCATATCATTGTCTATTATGGTCATCAAGGCTTTGTTGACACAAGTCAGAGAGACAGTGTTATTGTGCGATCTGTCACACGTGAGAAAACCCTCTTGTGTGTCTGTTACAGTATGTGTTCATTAGGATTCCGTTTCCCCTTTAGTTAATCATGGCTAACTGTAGCCTAATGCATGGAAATGGGAAAAGCCACCGTCGAATCTAACGGAGAAAAAGGGGCCCTCAGGAGATTCATCCCTTCTTGTTAATGAATGATTGATTGGATTTGTATGAATATTTCACAGTAAGGAGGAGGTTGGGTGGGCCATCAACCTTTTGGACGAGCCACCACTGACCTGTACCAGATAGAGAGAGATGTGAATAAAGAAACAGCACCTATCTTGCGATGAATATTTCAATGAAGCATTAAAATTAGAATACCACCAGCAGCCACAATATGGCGTCGGTGGGAGTTTCTGGTTGTTGGATTTAGGGTCTTGAAAGCTTTGTAGTAGACATCCATGACTGTCCTCTTTTGCAACATGACTGACTTTTTGTTGTTGTTGTTCAAACCTGTGTCAATAAACAACATGGCTATTGGAGCTATGAGCATAGTTTGTACACCAGTTAATGATGGCGGCACCATCACCCCCCCCTAACCCTGATAAAAGAAAACAAAACAACGGCGGGCTCTCTCTCTCTCTGCGCTTGTGTTGTGTGTGTGTGTGTGTGTTGTCGCCCAAACTTTTCGGGCCAATTAGTTTATGCTTTATGGTGCGCTCAGCCGAACTGGGATCAATTTCACCCCGACTCTCTCTCTCTCTCTCTCTCTCTCTCTCTCTCTCTCTCTCTCTCTATCTCTCCCTCTCTCTCTCTCGCTCTCTCTCTCTCTCTCTCCCCACGCCGTATCCACACACACACACATCCGTTTTTGCCTTTTCTTAAGTGCTGGCGGCGCTGAGTCCTGCGAGGGCCGGGCCGGTGCCGGGCCGGTGCCGGGCCGCCCGTGGCTGCGGTGGGCAGATATGTGGGCTGGTGCTGAATTAATGAAAGATGCAGGTCAACGTGCTTCACCTCGCCATTGTACCGCGCCCCGCGCATCGCCACCGCCACCGCCGCCTCGGAGCGCGCCGCGGAGAGAAAAAAAAAAACCCTCGCTTTTTTTTCCTGCCTCGCTCTGGACGACGGCAGGCGCATCTCGCTCCGTTTCTCTCCCCGCTTTCTTACCGCCACACCTCCCTCTCATGTTTTTTTTTCTCCCTCTCTATCTCTCTTTCTCTCTCTCTATCTCTCTCTATCTCTATCTCTGTCTCTATATTAGTCATTTCTCTCACGATTCCTCCTTCTCCCCCCTGCTCTTTCTTTCTCTCTCTCTCTCCACCACTTCCTCTCTACCTCTCTACCTCTGTCTCTTTCGCACACATGCACTCAGTGGTCTCTCTCTCCCTCTCTCTCTCCCTCTCTTCTCTCTCCTTGTCTTTGCAGAGACCTTTTATAGTAGACATTTTCCTCTGTCTTTCTCCCTCTTGTCTTTCTCTATCTGTTTCTCTCTCTGTCTCTCTCTTTTTTTCCCTTAGCTTTGGCTCCCTAATGGTTTAGATGCCCTCTACTCACTCGCTCCCATTCAGATTAGACTTGAGGGGCAAACACAGGCTCTCTGATATTTCCTCTCTGGCCTTTGTAATATTCTAGTAATGGGCCATTGACAATGGCCCTCCCACGGCTTCTGCCACTGTAATGTTAATAATATCTTTTTATTTTCTCTGTCTGTTGTTTGATTCACAGCTCCTGTCAACCCCCACTGGAGTAAGTATGAGGTTTTTTTTTCCCCCACTCCTATTTTATTCTATTGAAATGCTAAACCATTAACTGAACATTTTTTTTTGTAATTTCTGCTATTTAGATGACGGGCTGTGTTAACATGCCTAAGGAGTCAGATCATGTAGATGGCTAATTGAAAGAAGTGCAAATGTGATGTTGACCACTTTAATTGATTGGGGTGATTTATGCAGTGGGGAATTAGCAATGCAAATAAATCATACTGCCGAGGTGGAGTTGGCCATGTTGGCCTGGCTTCTGTTGCAGCTCTGAGAGTCAGACTGTGATTTGTATGTCATGCATAGTCAAGTGCTGCTGTGGAAAACCTGCATAGTTGGGTATTCCACCTGATATAAGTGTCGGGCAAAATCACTCTCTAACAACCTGCCCACCCACAAAATCTGCAGTGGGGGCTGTATACTGTAGATGCAACCTGCACAGTCCCCCGGTTAATTACTATGTAAACATCACATCTGTTAGGGCTGTCTAAAGCAAACCGCTCCATGTCCACAAAGACAAGCCTTTGCATCTATTTGAGTTTACCTAGCAGAGACAGGTTGAGAAGGAAAATTAGTTTGGCTTTTTTAAAAAAATAAATGAATAAATAAAAATCCTGGATGCTCTCCCCTCCGCTGCCTGCCTACCTGCCTGCCTGCCTGCGCTCCCTCCAGACAAGTTCCACTGCAGCTTCGAGGAGGAGGCCATCTGCATGTTCACTCAGGACAAGACGGAGGAGTTCGACTGGACCCGGCACAGTGCGGCCACGCGGGACACCAAGTACACCCCCAACACCGGGCCCAGCAGTGACCGCAGCGGCTCCAAACAAGGTCAGACTGCTCCCTTCCTCCTCAACAAGACGGCCGCTCCGCTCGGAGCCAAAGGGCCAATTTGGAATCTTAGTTGAAAAAGTTGAAAAAAGCGAAATAATCATCAAGCTCTGTTGCGAGTATTCTTTTGATTGATTGGTGAAGTGATTTCAGTGGCAAATGACTGATTGATTTAAATGATTGAATTCACAATTGGAGTACATTCTTAAAACATTTAGAGCATTTAGATGTGTGTGTGTGTGTGTGTGTGTGTGTGTGTGTGTGTGTGTGTGTGTGTGTGTGTGTGTGTGTGTGTGTGTGTGTGTGTGTGTGTGTGTGTCTATACAGTGCCCTTAGGGCACCACCTGGCTTGTTGCAGTAGTGTTCAGTCACAGCCTGCTGTAATACACTTCCCTATATTCTAATCAAGCCCCTTTGGTCTGATCAGCGAGGCCGCGTGGGTTTGATTGGGGTTAAGAGAAGCGAGGCAGAGCTATTTATAACCCCACAGGAGGTCTCAGGGCTCAGCAGGCTGTCCCCTGGCCTACCTGATCCTCACCATCTGCCTACACTTTGACTGACCCCTGTCATGCACTTTTCTGAAATGCGTGTGGGGTTACAAATATTAACAAGCTCTTTTTTTTGCCGCAGCCATGTCCCGAATCCATGCCACCCCCCACCCCCCCCAATCCGTGTGGAAAGCTTACAGGGTGGCATTTGTCTAAATCTGCTTAGTACCAGGTGCCGGGCCACAGATTAAATAAATTCAATTTGTAATTACAGTGCAAAGTAATTGCAGTGGAACTATCCATATCCGCTGTGTGTATTACATTGTGCTTCAATCAGTACACTCTAAGAGGATGACATTAGTTGATTTGACGGCAGTTAAATACATTAATTGATTATTTACATAATTAGACTTTTAAGCCATGGCACACATCTGTATGGTTGTTGTGCAAAAATCCTCACTACCTCTCTCTCTCTCTCTCTCTCTCTCTGCACTGACAACAAAATGACTCTATGGGTCAAGAAACTACCCAGTGGCAGATGCACGCAATGGTGGCTGTTTCTCTGCTGTAGCACGCTAGGGGCTTTCAGAGGAGGCGAATATGAGTGTGACCTTGAAAGTGCTGTTTTTTTTGGAGTGGGCAGGCCGAGAGGCCGACAGGCCGGGCAGAAAATGCACTGATGGACACATTCAAACTGTAGACACGTCCAAATGCCCAGCAACTCTCCCACTCAGCAGAAGCCAGCACGAGGTTAAGAGGACTCATCAGCACAGGGAGGTCCCAAGAGCAGGATGTTGCTCTCTCTCTCTCTCACTCTCTCTCTCTCTCTCTCTCTCACTCTCTCTCTTTCAAAAGACACACACACACACACACACACACACTCGCACGCACGCACACACACACACACTCTCTCTCTCTCTCTCTCTCTCTCTCTCTCTCTCTCTCTTTCTATCTCTCTCACTCTCTCTGTCTTTCGCCCTTTCACTGAAAAGGCTCTCTCTCATGCACAAACACACACACACAGTGTTTCCCACACATAGACAAATGTGTGGCGGTGCGCCACAGATTCAGCACCGGCCGCCACATATTGGGTTTCGTTATTCTTTTATTTATTTATTTATTCTTATGTTGAAACGCTATTGAAAAACACGCAGCATTCGTAAAGCTGAATTTCCTTTCCCTGCGCTCCCTCTCTGTCACTCGCGCATCTGTCTCTCATACACACACACACACACACGCACAGCTCCTACCCTCCGTGCACACCACGGCTGTCTGTCTCCATGAAAACCAACGAGATCATCCCTGGAAGCGTGGTAGGTGGTCGCACTGATGCACCTGACGCTGCTCGGGTAGCTGCTAGAAACATAAAGTTCTCCCGCAACTTTTGTAGTCTATGCGTGCAACTTAATTACCAAACAGTAGAAGTAAACTCATTCTCCTTGGCCCGCTCTCGTGCGCGCTCAATGGACAGCCGCCCTCCACATGCACATTTAATCCAAATAAAACATTCACAATCGTGAACGCATTGACGCACAGTAGACGACTAGCTAAATTACTGTTATATTCGGTTAGCATCATTAGTAGGCTATGCTGCAGACATTTGATTAAAACTCTTGCATTCAAGTTGACTGACCAACAATGTTTTTCAACTCCAAGACTTAAAAGGGCCTGTCCCAAGGAGAAAAAGTATTAGCTTACCTTGAAATTTAAACACATGTGGGGAAACTGAACAGTCCAACCAGTAGAGTAGCCTATGATAAGCTTAGCCTGCTATGTTTACAATATGTTGAGGCTTCAACCAGACAGCTGAATTTAAGAAGTGGAGATGTAATATGAATAGTAGGCTATAATCTGCATAAAGTTTGCTGTTATGAATATCAGAAATGTCAGTATAGGCCTATATAAGGTAAATAATTACATAATGTGTGTGTGTTTCAAATAAAGACAAGCTTCACATCTTGGTAAAAAAAAAAAATATATTATGTGAAAGGAGAGGTTGTACAAGTATTTGTATTTAATAATAAAAAGTCTTTTTGTGAATGGAGTAGTGTAGTTTCAGAAAAATATGTTTTTTTTAAAATGGCTCTGGTACTGTAGAAGCTTGTTATAGAAAGTAGAAGAAAAAAGGCCAGATATGTAGAAAGAAACACCGACTCGTTTTAAGTTTGACCATCTTCCTGAGGGCCTACTACAGTAATTATGCAGGCAGGAGGGGATTGACTTGTTTGCATCAAAGCCCTAGCCTAGTCTCGGACAACAACAAGTGAACCTGCAGGAGCAAAAAGCAATATTCATGCACCCGGTAAACAGAACTCTAAAAATGGCAACAGAAAAAAAAAAACGTTTTGGAGAATAATAGAGAGTGTCGAGATAATTACTGAAACTGTAATCATGAGGTGCTTGACCTGCCTTTCTTATGACTAGTCCATTTCCTCGCTTTTCAAAGAGGCATTTTCATCTGTCTGATTGCTACAGTATGTTCTGTCTGTTCTGGAGATTAATCCCATTTCTCACTACCACCACATTTGGAGTGCGGTGCCCTGCACTGGGTAGTACCCCTTCAGAATTGAGCCGCACGGAGTAGGGTCTCAGATCTTTACATACAGTAGGGAACGATACAACTTTGGTTCTCTTCTGACAACATTTGGAGGACAGATCAAAGACAGATGATTTTATTGCCGATTAGCCATTTAGTCTATGTACTATAACACACTGTTCACTAGTTTGCCCAATGCCCATCGGTATGATTTTCTTGTGCTTGGGTGTAACATTAACAGCATGTTTGGCTAGGTAGCTGACCGTGGTCCTGGAATGCCTGGAGCGGAGATCGCGTTAGAGCGATAGCCGCTTGCACCCCTCTGTGTAAAGAAGGAGGATGAGTAACTGGGCTATCAGTGAAATGGAGGAGGAGGGGGAGGAGGAGGGATGACTTTAGCAAACGCCGGGGCGTGTGGCATAATAGAAAAGAAGGTCGGCTTAAATACTCTTGGAGCGGGAGGTGCGGTGAGTTAATTGGTGTCAATCATCCCTAAGGGCTCCTCCCGAACTTTGTTTAGAAAACATCATTAATACAAGCTACAAAGCAAAAACATTTCTCTTTCCAACATTTTACACATTCGGTATTTCAGCCTCAACACATGGGACTGCATAAGAATGCAGGGCAATGAAGTAGGGGGAAAGGGTAGTATTGGAGTGTCCTGGAGTGGAGCAGTGATATCGTCTCCTACCAAGAGTGGTTGAACTTGTGAATATGTCCTCAAATTCCCTCCTGAACTCCTCACATCAGATTGAATATGAATAAACATGTATCACAGGCTCCCTTTTTTTTGAGAGAGGCAGATGTTGACTCTCCAACCCACTCTCTCTCCCTTTTCCCTTCATAATGGAGAGTGATGAAGACTAGCACGGAAGGAGGGAATACTAATGAATTCAGCTTCCAGGGCACCAGGCATGATTCACTGCTGCCACGGTGGCTGACAATAGATGGGTTTCCTCCCGATCGGACGTGCTACAGCAGCAATCCATAAAGATGTTTCCAGCAGTTTGTTAGCCAGACTTACACAAACACTGTTTTTTTTTTTTGGTTTTCCATCAAGTGTCAAGAGTGATGCACACGGCAGGTTGTGTTTCCCTGACGGCACACACACACACATGGATCGCTGATGGAGGCTATCGATAGGGTGTCTATCGAAGGAGCTCAATCCAGGGCAGTGAAGATTGATTTTAGGTTTATTTATTTTTTTCTAAGGTGTCTGTTTTTAACTTGCGGTGAAAATAATATTGACGACTCGAGAGCCTAATGGATCACTAGACCTCTCGCCTCGCCTTGATGAGTCAGACACAATATAGCACCCTTAGCGCCAGCGGATATTGTTTTATTAAAAAAATCAATTAAGTGACATTTTGAGCTGAGCAAAGTGGTCTCCAGTTCTGAATAATACCCTCGAGACCCAGTGCAGTAGTTGAAGATGTGTCTCCCCTGTTTATACTCAAGTGTTGGTAGCCAGGTGGTCCAAATGAAGAGCATAAAGTGACAGCAGTTGGGGAAAAAAAATAGTGATTTAACTATTAAAATGTAAGCATGGCAGAAGACAGTCAGTCAACAGAAAAAGGCCATACTCCTCTGGCTGAGAGACAGAAAAATGTCTGTTTGTTATTTTACATCAAAGGTTGCTAACACTGGAATCATTCATGTACTGTAGACGTGGTCAGAACCTGTTTGTAAACTTTGTGTCAGTTTAGGCAAGTAGAATCACCTTGTGGCCAAGCCCTAAGCCTTGTGAAGATGCTATGAAAGTTGTCGGTTCAATTCCCGGCTTCCACCGTTGTGCCCTTGAGCAAGGCACCTAACCACAAGTTGCTCCAGGTACATCCCTTGTAATATAGTTGACATATGTAAGTCATTTTGATCAAAAAAGTGTCTGCTAAATAAAATGTAATGTAATAACCCAGACACACATCCTGGTCTAAATATTTTAACTCCTCTTGACAATCTAAACTAGTATCTGGTTTGGGTAAACCAGACTCTTTCTGAAGCCCAAATGTGGAATTGAAGGGGCAGTTTAAAGTAGGTTCCGAAAGTCCTCGCTCTTCCTCTCCTCGGTCTCCCGTTGGCGTGCGCTGCGATTTCTCATTCCTGTCGCCGCGGCCCTGGTTCCTCCATGTCTATAGAGTCACTCAGGAGCGTGTCAGCGCTGACGGACAGATCTGTGGCGCTCCAGAGGACGAGCCCTACACTCTGGCCTCCTCTACACTCCGCTCCGCTCCTCAGGAATGTGGAATCGGGAAGTCTGAGAGAGTCTGCGACTGTGAGAGACGGATATATGGGGGAAAAAAGATGGAGGGAGAAAGACTGATGTAAAGAAAGAGAGAGAAATAGAGAGATAAAGAGAGAGAGAGAGACTCATCTGTTGTCCATCCACTAGCCTCTCATTAAAATATATGGAAACATCCATAAAAATAAACTAATTAATCGGCAGATCTCCTCGAGGGACACATTTGTTTGTGTTGGGGGGCATGTGTAGCGATTGCTAATGTCATAAATTATGCATCATTCTCTATACCGAGGCGACTGGGAAAAACACACACATCGAGCGAGTGTGTTTGATCACATATCCCGGAGATATCGTTGTTCAATTTTGAAATCCTCCCCTTGATGGACGTAATGATGTTTTCCAAACAGCCGCCATTAGAGACTTTAAAGAGGTTTTTGATTTTAATGATCCCGTTCCCTCTCTCTCTCTCTCTATGGCACAGGTTTTTACATGTACATCGAGACGTCTCGTCCGAGGGTCGCCGGGGACAAAGCGCGTCTGCTGAGCCCCTCGTTCAGCGTGGCCCCCAAGAACCCGTACGGGACGGTCAGCACCAACCCCACCTACTGCTTCAGCTTCTACTACCACATGTATGGCAAGCATATAGGTAAGTCATCGGGCGGTGTTGACTCTGCTCTCAATAAAAGTGGGTGATTGGTTATAGTATAGTAAGTACTGTGTACATTCCTGCAAAGGGTAATCTGTGTGTGTGTGTGTGTGTGTACAGTATTTGTGTGTGTGTGTGTGTGTGTACAGTATTTGTGTGTGTGTGTGTGTGTGTGTGTGTACAGTATTTGTGTGTGTGTGTGTGTGTGTGTGTACAGTATTTGTGTGTGTGTGTGTGTGTGTGTGTGTGTACAGTATTTGTGTGTGTGTGTGTGTGTGTACAGTATTTGTGTGTGTGTGTGTGTGTGTGTACAGTATTTGTGTGTGTGTGTGTGTGTGTGTGTGTTGGGGAATGACCTCAGGCTAGATGCGAGCCTGGCCCCTCTGGGCATTAGACCTGTGTATGGTGCAGGATGCTGCTGTGGTGCTATGGATGGATTTTGTAATTTAACCAATTGCTACACCAAGCCACTGATTGATCCCATGAACATTTTGACCAACTCCCCCCCCCACTAGTGTCCCCTAGAGGTACGCGGCAGTATTGGTCTGTTTCGACTCCCTGTGGCTAAGGTCAGCCCAACAGAGTGAGACAGTAGGAGAAACAGACTGTCGCTGACCTCTTTAAAGAACCCCTTTCCTGTTTGGAAACGGCCGTGCGTGCAGAGTTGAATGACCTTGTCCAGCGAGAGGTACATTTGCACCTCTCCCCCCATCCCCCCCCCCCCCCCTCCTCCTCCGAAGGGCTCTGTCTCGGGCGCTGTTCTTTTTTTTAAGCCCTTCCTTTTGTGAGTCCCGCGTCTCCGCTGTGGCCCCCGAGAAGCTCAGGAGGGAGGGCGGACCTTGCTGACCTCGGAGACAGGGCTGCTGCGACGGCAATTTTATGCTTGGCAAAAGCTGTCCGACTCGGAGCGCGCCGAGACAGCGGCAGCGATGGAGGCCTAGTCTGGAGGGGTGTGTGTGTGTGTGTGTGTGTGTGTGTGTGTGTATGTGTGAGAGAGAGAGAGAGTGTGTGTGTGTGTTTGTGTGTGTGTGTTTCAGGGGTCTGTATGCTTGGCAGACTAAATAAGGAGGAGGAGGGGGAGTGGGGGGTGTCAAGGGTCAACCTCATGCGAGTCAAAAAGCATCCTCTGTCCAAACATTCAGGGCTTAACCTTTTTACACTCACACTCACACACACACACACACACACACACACAGTGTGGTGAAAATAGCACCCAGACAGTTTCAGATGTAGTTTTATTTTATGACGTCTTTTCATTCCTTTTTATTTTGCGTTTTGGTTGGACGGAATGCTATGGAGTGCCATGAGGAATGCAAAAGTGGCTCTCAAGATGAGGGGAGAGAGAGGGGTTGGGGAGGAGAGGAGAGGAGAGGAGGGGAGAGGAGGAGAGGAGGCATTTGTCAGGTTTCCCCCTTTGTAGTCATTTGATCCTCCACTCCCACTGCCGCCCTCCCATCTCATCCCCGGCCCAACCCCTGGAGAGGAGCGCCGCTCATCTGAGCATGACTGTGCGCTTTGCTCCGCCGTGTTGGGAACACGCGCTGCCACCGCCGCCGCCGCTACCGCTACCGCACCTCCTCATTTGCCAAGCGTGGAGACATGAGCGAAGTGCCGATTGGGAGGGAATAAGTGTGTGTGTGTGTGTGTGTGTGTGTTGGGGGGGTAGAAGGAAGAAAGGGGAGGGGGGTGGCGCTGGAGTCGACTGCATCCACAGGAAATTGAGATTGTTTCTGTCAGGGCTGCAGAGTGGTAGCGGCGCACCTCCATATCTCTCCGTAGCGCGTGCCTGCGTCAGCCTGCATGCTAATAATGATTTAGCCGTTCTGAAACGCAAAGTGAGGCGGAGCGCTGCGCGTGGACGAGGCTGGCATACGCTATCGAGCTCCGCCGCTAAATGTGTGAGCGTTGGCTCTTTCATCACTTTTGCGGGGCGTTCTCGCATGTTGGAAATAGAAGGATCAAGCTGTTATTTTAAAATTGCTTTGAGGTCTTGTCCAAGAGTATATAATTAACTACTGCTATGTACAATGAATCAGAGAAGATGAAAACCTGGACATCGTTAAAAACGGAGAGACCCTTAAAAGACCTACTTAAACTTGAAAGGAGAGACATGATGAAGGCCAAATTAGCAACAAATTGAAATGGGACGAAAATAAAATACTATATGTGGGAACGGCAATAAGAGCAGAATTAATGCACCTTTGTAAAAGCTTTTTCAAATGAAATTGAATGGCGAAGATTAAAACATGGTCGCACGCTGAACCTGAGCAAAATGGATCCTTGGAGGTTTGAACATGCGCCTTCATAAAAATAGCTTTTTTACAGAAATATTGAATGTCTGAAGATCAAAATTCTTTTCCACAGCCTTAGAGCCATCGCTGCTATAGACCTTCAATAGCTAACTAGAGGCTACAACAGACAGGAAATCTTACTAGTAGTCATTGTTTGTATTTAAAGCAACCATAAGCTATTCAAAGACTAATGATATAAGCCAAACTGCATAAACAGTGTATGTGCTCAGATGTGCCTCTGAGCAGACATTTAGCTAACCCAGGACATAAATCTGTCCTTAACCCCCTGTGTAAAAGGCTTTTAGAATTGATGCTTAGCTGTGAAAAGAGGAGTAGATTCAAAATACATCAGGACTAAAAGTATTTCTGTCTGTACATCTTTTGAGGTGCTTTTGAATGTTGACCCCTTGATTTGTGTTAAATGTGCCTCCCCTGACACGACTTAAGAGTTCTCCGTGCTCCTCATCATTCCATGATCACCGCTCCTGGAGAAGCACAGAGTCCACTGATCTCAGCACATGTTCATCTCCTTCGTCTTGCTCTCACAGGATCTCTGATTGTGTACCTGCGACAGAAGGGACAGACAGGGCCCGATGCGTCTGTGTGGACCCTCAACGGTAACCAGGGCGAACGCTGGAGGCAAGCGCGGGTCAACATCCACCCAAAGACGGCCTTCCAGGTGAGCACTCTGCTCTCCAACACTGGACTTGGGCAGAAGTCTCTCTTTCAGACCAGATTGATGCACTGGACATAACCCATTCAAGTCATCTTGTTGAGTTATCTCAACAGGTTATATATAGGTTATACAGTGTATTAGTAAGTGTATTATTTATTGTAAGTGTACTTGTGTAAGTGTACGGTATACATAACTTAACTCAGCAACAGATTGACTGGACTGGGTTACACTGAGTGTGCTGTTATTTTTTTTTACAGTGTTCTTTGCCCTGTTTCCACAGTCGAACCCTCGCCCCTCTGAGATCATTCGTTTTTTAAAAATAACTGGCTGCTTAAGCCAACACTCGAAGTCTGGTCCTCTCCCTGGGGAGAGATTCTGCCGTGGCTCTATCGATCAGCTTTTCAATTGATCCCCCTTTTAGTGTTACAAAATGATTACCCCTCTATTTTTATGGGAGGGTGGAGGAGAGAGAGAGAGGGGGGGGGGGGGGTAGAGAGAGAGAAGCTGCCTTCAGAGAGCCCGAATAAATCACACCCATCTGCCGGACCCTCTCCCAACGCCATAAATTACCCACAAAGTCACAAAGATAATGCACTCGCGAGAGCCATTCAAGCTTATCATCTTCAATCCCTCACAAGCAAACTCTCAAAGTCACTAAGAAAGTGCAGTAGTGTCTGCTAGCAGACTAAAGCATCTCCCCCACCATAGTAATTTTTCCTCTAAAGAGATGGGTGGTCCTGCTTTATGTCTTTGAATGTGTGTGTGTGGTAGCCTCGAGTGTAAACAGCCTCATCTGCCAGGAAACGGTAAATAAGCAAAACACTTGTGAGACTTGCTTTGCACCTTGGGTTGTATTGAACAAGCATTATTCGCTCTCTGGGACAAGTGATTTGTGTACAATATTCTACAGGGGCTCAAGGATTTATTGACAAGAAACATGACTGTTTTCATTGTAAGGACTGCGTATGTTGAGTTTTCACTCTCTCTTTCAGGTTATAATAGAGGGTATCCGTGAGACAAGAAACAAGACTTTTTCACTGTAAGGACTCCATTTGTTGAGTTTTCAATCTCCCTTTCAGGTTATAATAGAGGGTATCCGTGGCAATGGCATCGAAGGAGACATTGCCATAGACGACGTGGCCATTGAAGAGGGAGAATGTCGAGACCCTCCCCCCAATAGCAGTAAGTATAAGTCTTTTTCAACCGCCATTCATTTTAACTCACTATTTTTGCACTAATCAACAGTACACATTATCTCGACCACTCCACTTGTGGGGAAATAGCATATTCCTCTTAAGAAGTAATCGTGCGTTCACTTAGTTTGACTAATGGGTTAAATATGTATTTTACTGAAGTCTGCTGTAACGCATAGCAGTGGAACCGCGTACACTAAATAACTGCTGTCCACACTTGAGCAGCAGCCCTGGACCATGAAGGGCCAAATGTATCTAAGCACCATACAGTGAGCGGCTAATTAGCTAGGTTTGTTTACGGCATGCCGATGCCACAGTGCAAGATTAATCAGCGCTGTTTAGGCCATCACTGGCTACTCGAGCAGACACGCTCATCAACAAGGCCAACGTAATGGAGTAGATCTGCTAATTACTGACGTAGAGCCACTCGACGTGCGTTGCACATTTCCTAATTGCACTTTAAAGGAGGAATAAATAATAAATAATCAATTACTGACTCTTTCTGATTGTTTCCCATTATTGTTGAATTGTAACCATATGTTGTCTGTGATCATTTGCTTTTGTAAAGTCGTGTTTGGAAAGGGAGCAAGGTTTTCTATGCGATTTTACAAATAGGAGACACATCTCATTGATTTTATTGTCAAACCGTGGTATTTTATGTAAATATTGTCTAATAAAGCGTGTTTTCTTGTCTTGCTTGGCATTTAAAAATACGCCATTCAAGTCTCGACTACTTGCAACAAAGCCCATAAATCTGTGAAAGAGACTCATGTTAATTAGACCGTTTAGAAATGGAATACGGCATTGTTGTTTCTCTTTTTTCCTGCTGGCACGGCAACAAAGTCCAACCTTTCAGTTTTTCTTCTAAGTGCCTCATAAGCAAAAAAAAAAAAAGAAAGAAAGAAAGAAAGAAGGAATTTGAGTTTAATCAAACACCATTGTGCTTTTAATGGCAGTTGTGCTTGATTGCCTTCCTCTGTGAGTCACGAAGCCTATTAGCGTCTCATTTGAAGTGTGCGCTCCCTGTGCCTTTTCTTCCCTTCTCTCTCTCCGCAGATCTGAGGTCCTCCGCCTCGCCCACCAACAGGCATATATGGCAGTCTTGTGTCGCCCTGCTCCTCGTGGTGATGGGACATCGAAGGTGACCTTCCGGAGGCGAGGACGCGCTCCTGGCTCAGCCGCCGCCGAGGCGAGGGAGGGAGGGAGAGCGAGAGCGTGGGGGGGGGGGGGGGGGGGGGGGGGGTGTTGGGGTGACGGGGGATGGGGGAATAAAACTTGGCAGACGTGGAACTGTCCAAACGAAACTACCAAAGATTCATCCGGTCTACAGAGGAGAAACATCAAGCTGCAGCATGGCTTTCTCTGTGGCCCACATGGAAGGGTGAATACAGAAAAAAAAAAATCTATAAATATATATATTTGAGGAAAAAGAGGAGACGAGGAGATGGTTATCGACAAAACCAGGACAAAACAAAAGAAAAAAAACAAAAACAAAACAAGGCTGTGCCCAGATCCTGTAGCGAGCATGACTGCAAACAGGACAAGATCATCTCTTTGAAGCACAAGGACACTGGTGTATTTCTGTTTGGTTCAGTTTTTGTGTTGCGTTTCTTCCTCTCGTGAAAATGTTTTCAAATTCTTGCGTTCTTCGTTTTCAGCCATATCGTGCTCGCCGGAAGATGAGCAGGATGAGTCAGTCGGCAATGGGGGAAAACGTCTCGCCCATTTCCCAAGCGATGCTCAAGATACACTATTTTTCCATGCAAGCCCCCGCTAAATTGACAGTCATGGGAATTGCTAAAATGACAGCCATGGAAGATCACGGCAATGAAAATAGTGTGGCAGAAATGTTTTTTTTTTTTTTGGTTTTGTTTTGGTTTTGTTCTTTTTTAACGCTCTCAAAATTTAAGGTTGTTGACATAATATCTGGAAGGGATGCAAATGAATATCTTCACCTTTCTTATGGTAATTCCCCAACGTTCGCCCCCAAAAGAAGCGCTACACTAGTGTTCCGAGGTTAACGCTCATTTAGCTCCTCTTAGGCACCTACATTTCGTACTGCCTTCATGTTTACAGCTGTACTGTATGACCGAGGAAAGAGTTTGATGTGGTGACGATTGCAGTCCAATATCATGTTTGACAGGTTGTTTGACAAAAAGTTATCCGTTGAAGTATAATATCACATTTCGAAAGAGATATTCAAATCGTGCTTTATCAATCACTTGAAACAAACCTGTTTGGGTGGTGGTTCTTTCGGTTCTGGCCAATCATAGCCTTATATTGGGGTCACATGTCTGTGTGTGTGTGTGTATGTGTGTGTGTGTGTGTGTGTGTGTGTGTGTGTGTGTGTGTGTGTGTGTATGTGTATGGGTGTGTGTGTGTGTGTGTGTGTGTAATCTTCTGTGCCGACAAACTTGTCGAGCAGGATTGTGTTGGTGCAGTCCAGCACTTAATAGTCTGTTGTTTTCTTTGCCATTTATATACAGATTTGTTCCAGTTCGGCCCTCAACACTCTACCCCCCTAGCTTGCAACAGACAAGATTAACACCTTTTCCCGATACAAATCATTGACTTGACCTTTCCTTCCTGCCTGTCTCAATGAAAGGCATAAAAACATGTGCGGAGAGGTAAAAAAGGGGAAATGGAGGGAAAGGAAAAAAAAACCTTGAATGTCAAACCCCCCCCCCCCCCCCCCTTCCCGCCTCGTCCTCCACCTCCTCGCCCACAGGTTGCCCACTGAATAATAAGCTGTGCCCACTCAAGGTTGTGCCAGTGTGTCAGGTCCGAAGCATGGCTCTTTGCGAGGTGCAGAGCGTAGGCCACTGCCCTCCCCGTCCCTGGTACTAGACCTGTGACCCAGGGACAAGGGAAGCTGCTGTCTACCATCCTATCAAGTGCCTTTAGACCTTTATGAGAGAAGCAGAAGTGTAGTCACACAACTCAACTACTGGGCTGTTCAACTACTGCGAATATCCCTCCCCAAACTGGCACAGTCGAAAGGAAACAGATTATAAACCATTTATTAAGTATTTGTAAAGTGGGATTAATTGGTAGGACATATTATAACATGACTGTAATTGATTAATACTGTTATTGATTTGATACTTTAGAATGACTGCGTAACAAAGGAGATGAATTTCCCATTCCCTTCAAACCCCAGACCTCTGACGAGCCACCCTCTGACAACTACAACACTGACCTTGGCTGTTTTGATTTGAGCGCAAAAAAAAAACAACACTGTTGGGCACGCAACCAGCCGTGCTCCCCATCCTCTGAAGAAGTGAGAGAAAGAGAGAGAGAGAGAGTGGGAGAGCATGGTAGGGCTGGAGGGACACACACACTTTGGTGCTTTTACAGGGGAGAGTGGAGACTACACACCTTATTGCAGTGATGAAGGACCTCTGGGACCTGATGGATTATCTTTGGACGAGAGGACACTCTGGGAGGAGGCTGTCTGACATTGCGTATAGCCTCCTCGGACTTTCACGTAGACTTGTGATGTTTAAAAATAAAAAATAAAAATAAAAAAGATGGTTCTGCAGAGAAAAAAAATACACAGACTGCAACATGGACCATAAAGGAAGCTTTGAGTGGCGGTGATGAGAAGGACTTCTAGATCCTTCCGTGGGGACTATTACAACAATGACGATAACAACAAAAGATATTTTATTACTCTTGTGAAGGTGACTGTGTTTTTACACAAGAACTCAGAGCTACCTGAGGCCATCAGTTACCTTAACCAGCGGGTTTTTGGAAATGTATTGTAAAACAAATATCTTTTAATCACTCCTTATTGCTCATTCATGAATTTTAATTTTCCCTCTTGATTTACTGACATTTCTCCCCAGAAAAGATATTTTGATTCCAGACAATAGAATTCTTCGCCCTCTACAGACATGTATTCACCATTACCCCTTATTACAGTATTATCAAATATATTTATGATATACTATTATGAATATATAATATATAGAAAGAAAAAAATAAAAATATAAGATCATATGCAAATATATTTCGTAAATATCCTCATCGAGAGGGTTCTATTAGAGTTCTATCACATTTTTTTGAAGATTCTTACAGAAAGCACAAAATGTAAATTCCAGTCACATACAGACACACACACACACACACACACACACACACGCACGCATACACACACACACACACACACACACACACACACACACAAACACAAACACAAACACACGTTACCCGACACGAGTAATTCATCTTTGCTAAGTTTGAACCTCTTTCCTGATGAGGACAGTTCCCAGACAAGCTACTACTATTCAAGGAAGAGAAGCGTTTTACGTCTGTGTTCAATAAAAATGCTTTCCAGGTACTGTGTGGCTTTCTTTGCATGTCTTCTTTAATTTGACGTGAGATATGAAGTTGGGTTTATATTCTCTGTCTCTTTGCTTTGTTTCCTTCGGGCATTGCTTTGTATTTGACTGTATCTGTGATCACTCTAAAGAAAATGGACATCAGTGTTTTCTTGTTTTGAAGGCAGATGGACAGGATGGCATTTTTATCCAGTGTGTTTTGCATATTTCATAGAGTTAGAGATAACACAAGAAATTTCCCCACAGTCAAGGTTTCCCACAGCACTTAACATACCAGCAAACTGCTTTTCTAAATGATCCAATGTGTAATTTTCTCGTAAAATCAAAATGGTTTCATTTGACCCAGAAAGTAAGACTTAGCCCTCAGATCACTTTTTACGTCCTCAACATGGTACACGTTCTTAGAGAAAAGAAGTCACCGATTACCTACCTGTCAAGTATTCAACATATTTTGTAAACTGTAAGTATCCTCGTCTCTTCTATGATATGATTTGAAAAGTCCCCAATGATGATTATAATGGGTTATCATGAATAAATAAATTTCTCATTTAGTTTTCCATTCAGTGTGATCTGTAATTTACTTCCGTAACCTGTAATAACATATCAAAATTTAATTTCATATTCAGTCATATTACCAAAACGTCTTCAAAAGCGTATTCTCTGTTGGCTAAGACAAACCCAGAGAGGCAAGATTTCATTATAGCTTTTTCCACTTATGACTTTCTGTGGAGCATATCAACTCAAACTACAAACTACAGTATGTGTGCTTTTTCTTTAAGGTATTTACTCTGTGGTTGTGGGAAAAAAAGGCGCAGTTTGTCATGAAATGTGGTCATGAAAGTTTCCATGAGGATGTACATGCCATTGACACTCTTTATAGACTCTATAAAGCTGTAACTACCAGGTAGCTCAAACTAGATTCCCCACCTGCACCAAGATCAATTCAGATTGACCAAAAATAGAAATGGGTTGGGGTGTCCTACAACGGCAGCCACAGGTAAGTGACATCAATCTGGTCTTCACCTGGACGCCAGTATGCCATGATGAGGCCCATCTGTCCAAATGCCATCGTCATATTCTCCCATGCAGCAGACGGAGATTGAGAGTCAACAGTGGGCGCGCCATGGCTTTCTGATGGACTCCAGAACTGCAGGAGGGGCCATCTGGCATTGTCCAGCCAAGCAGTACTAACATTTGAAACAGCTGTGCTGGACAAACAATTAGCTCACTGGAGCAATGGCTGTTTATGGTCTCAAACAAAAGGCTGGCATTTTGGTCAAGGTTCTTTTAGCGGCCAAATTGTGCAGCTGAAACGACAAAATGTGCCCTTACAAGATGGGGTTAAAATGTGTCTGTTCACATCAAGCCAAACTGGGAATGCTGTGCATTTGTGAGTCCATTTAGACACATCATGCTGTGTGTATGTTTTTTGCATTGCATTCATAGCCAGTTATCAATCAGATGCTTTTAGGCAAATCAACATGCCAGTCAAATTGTTTGAATAGAGGATTCATATAGAGTCGGAAGTTTTAAAAATCCATTCGGTTTAGATAATGAATGCATGGATTTCTGGAGGCTCTGAAAAATACAGAAATTGTTATTCTTAGTTCATTTGGCTTAATTGTGAGACACCTGGCTGGAACACCACAACCCTTATGTTGCTCTGCCTTTGTGGGAAGACTAGCGAAATTGAGAAATACTTAACTCTCAGTGTGACAAGTGCTGCTTTGGTTTATCAACAAATACAGGGCTTGAATAATATATTCTTCCACATCAATAGAAACAAGGACGGCAAGATCAACTTTTTCAAACGATATTTAGGACCTGAAGAATTTCCACAGAAAAGACTATTGTTCGACTATAAGTTCTGTTTAATTATGTCTTTAACCTAAACACTTTTGTCTCTATTTTCAGCTCTCACAAGCGAGAATTGGCTCTGTCATGACAACAAATAGAACATAGGCTGTGTAGACATAAGGTGAACTTGATGGTTGTGTGCTTTAAAACAGGCTCTTGCTAATCGAAAACCCGGCTTGCATCAGAGTGGTTGCATTACATCTCATTATGTCTCCTCATCTACCAAAGCACAACCAAACAGATCTTAAGTGAATGGGAAAGTTCTCGCTCTCATTGAATTAGCACTGTGAAAAGCCCATGAAACACCTACATGTTTTTGTGCACTTTGAAGTACTTCCATGGCACTAATTGCAATTAACAAGTAATCCACAGCAGTCTTCCAAAAGCAGCTTTTAGCAGCTTTTGTTAGAGATAAAGACAGCAAAGAAATCAATTCCTTCTGGAACAGTGCTTTGATTTTGCCAACAGTGCAAAACAAAACATGTCCCCATGGACTAATTTGATTTTGAAAGGTATGGAACAGATCACAGGTAAGGGGTGGTTGGTTTTTTTCCAGTTCCATAAGCCAGAGAAAAGGTTTTGTATCCGATAGATGAGTATCAGGATGGACCCATCCGCTTGATGCTACCCTGGCTTATAAATGTTTATTATTTGGTTTGTCTGTCTGAATGTCTGTCCGTCTGCCTGTATGCCGGAATACACAAAACATTTCTCACCTGATTTTCATGAAACATGGTGGAAAGGTCCAAGCACAAACCCATAACCTTTTGCAGCAGATCACTGAACAAGTGTTGCTTTTTCTAGGTTAGCTTTCACTGCTGTTGCACCATGTAACATTCTAGCCTGGTTTTCCCTCTAGTAGGCTATTCAAAGCAAGTTCAAACCAGTGCCTTGGCGTTCTCCAGAGACAAATAGCATGTAGATGTTCTCATGACATGGAATTAAATTTGTGCAACAGTATAGCTTTTTTTGTAACTGATTGCCTAAAAGTGATGTACGTCTCATGATCATTGAACATGTTAATGTAGATATATAAAATCCCAATTACATCCTGATATGTAATTGTTATATGTGATGTAGCAGCCTGTTTGTCCAAGACAAATTTCCCTTGGGACACAATAAAGAAATCTTAATCTTAATCTTAATCTTAATATGTGTCCGAATAACTTATTTGTTAAATTGATCAATTAGACTTTAGTTGAACTTTCAACCAATTTTCATTAGTTGGAAAACTGACCAATCTTATAAGTTGTTTTAACCATTAGATTGGGTAACATGTGTCCCACTAACACATTAGTCAAATTGACCAATCTTTCTTAGTTAAATGTTTAACTAATCTTCATTAGTTGCCAAATGACCGATCTAACTAGGTTGCTTCGACCATTGGATCGTGTACTGTGTGCCCGAATGACACATTAGTCGAAAAGATCAGTTGAAAATGTAACCGATCTTCATCGGTCGACAACATGACCGATCTGACTTTGGTTGCTTCGACCATTGGATCGTGTACTCTGTGTCCGAATGACACATTGGTCGAAAAGATCGGTCGAAAATTTGACCGATCTTCATCGGTCGACAAAATGACCGATCTAACTTTGGTTGCTTCGACCATTGGATCATGTACTGTGTGTCCGAATGACACATTGGTCGAAAAGATCGGTCGAAAATTTGACCGATCTTCATCAGTCGACAAAATGACCGATCTTACTAGGTTGCCTCAACCATTGGATCGTGTACTGTGTGTCCGAATAACACATTGGTCAAAAAGATCGGTTGAAAATTTGACCGACCTTCATCAGTCGACAAAATGACCGATCTAACTAGGTTGCCTCAACCATTGGATCGTGTACTGTGTCCGAATAACACATTGGTCAAAAAGATTGATCGAAAATTTGACCGATCTTCATCGGTCGACAAAATGACCGATCTAACTTTGGTTGCTTCGACCATTGGATCGTGTACTGTGTGTCCGAATGACACATTGGTCGAAAAGATCGGTCGAAAATTTGACCGATCTTCATCGGTCGATAAAATGACGATCTACATCGGTCGACAAAATGACCGATCTAACTAGGTTGCTTCGACCATTGGATCGTGTACTGTGTGTCCGAATGACACATTAGTCGAAAAGATCAGTTGAAAATTTAACCGATCTTCATCGGTCGACAACATGACCGATCTGACTTTGGTTGCTTCGACCATTGGATCGTGTACTCTGTGTCCGAATGACACATTGGTCGAAAAGATCGGTCGAAAATTTGACCGATCTTCATCGGTCGACAAAATGACCGATCTAACTTTGGTTGCTTCGACCATTGGATCATGTACTGTGTGTCCGAATGACACATTGGTCGAAAAGATCGGTCGAAAATTTGACCGATCTTCATCAGTCGACAAAATGACCGATCTTACTAGGTTGCCTCAACCATTGGATCGTGTACTGTGTGTCCGAATAACACATTGGTCAAAAAGATCGGTCGAAAATTTGACCGACCTTCATCAGTCGACAAAATGACCGATCTAACTAGGTTGCCTCAACCATTGGATCGTGTACTGTGTCCGAATAACACATTGGTCAAAAAGATCGATCGAAAATTTGACCGATCTTCATCGGTCGACAAAATGACCGATCTAACTTTGGTTGCTTCGACCATTGGATCGTGTACTGTGTGTCCGAATGACACATTGGTCGAAAAGATCGGTCGAAAATTTGACCGATCTTCATCGGTCGATAAAATGACCGATCTACATCGGTCGACAAAATGACCGATCTAACTTTGGTTGCTTCGACCATTGGATCGTGTACTGTGTGTCCGAATGACACATTGGTCGAAAAGATCGGTCGAAAATTTGACCGATCTTCATCAGTCGACAAAATGACCAATCTTACTAGGTTGCCTCAACCATTGGATCGTGTACTGTGTGTCCGAATAACACATTGGTCAAAAAGATCAGTCGAAAATTTGACCGACCTTCATCAGTCGACAAAATGACCGATCTAACTAGGTTGCCTCAACCATTGGATCGTGTACTGTGTCCGAATAACACATTGGTCAAAAAGAGCGGTCGAAAATTTGACCGATCTTCATCGGTCGACAAAATGACCGATCTATCTTTGGTTGCTTCGACCATTGGATCGTGTACTCTGTGTCCGAATGACACATTGGTCGAAAAGATCGGTCGAAAATTTGACCGATCTTCATCGGTCGATAAAATGACGATCTACATCGGTCGACAAAATGACCGATCTAACTAGGTTGCTTCGACCATTGGATCGTGTACTGTGTGTCCGAATGACACATTAGTCGAAAAGATCAGTTGAAAATTTAACCGATCTTCATCGGTCGACAACATGACCGATCTGACTTTGGTTGCTTCGACCATTGGATCGTGTACTCTGTGTCCGAATGACACATTGGTCGAAAAGATCGGTCGAAAATTTGACCGATCTTCATCGGTCGACAAAATGACCGATCTAACTTTGGTTGCTTCGACCATTGGATCATGTACTGTGTGTCCGAATGACACATTGGTCGAAAAGATCGGTCGAAAATTTGACCGATCTTCATCAGTCGACAAAATGACCGATCTTACTAGGTTGCCTCAACCATTGGATCGTGTACTGTGTCCGAATAACACATTGGTCAAAAAGATCGATCGAAAATTTGACCGATCTTTATCGGTCGACAAAATGACCGATCTAACTTTGGTTGCTTCGACCATTGGATCGTGTACTGTGTGTCCGAATGACACATTGGTCGAAAAGATCGGTCGAAAATTTGACCGATCTTCATCGGTCGACAAAATGACCGATCTAACTAGGTTGCCTCAACCATTTGATCGTGTACTGTGTCCGAATAAAACATTGGTCAAAAAGATTGGTCGAAAATTTGACCGATCTTCATCGGTCTACAAAATGACCGATCTAACTTTGGTTGCTTCGACCATTGGATCGTGTACTGTGTGTCCGAATGACACATTGGTCGAAAAGATCGGTCGACAAAATGACCGATCTACATCGGTCGACAAAATGACCGATCTAACTTTGGTTGCTTCGACCATTGGATCGTGTACTGTGTGTCCGAATGACACATTGGTCGAAAAGATCGGTCGAAAATTTGACCGATCTTCATCAGTCGACAAAATGACCGATCTTACTAGGTTGCCTCAACCATTGGATCGTGTACCGTGTGTCCGAATGACACATTAGTCGAAAAGATCAGTTGAAAATGTAACCGATCTTCATCGGTCGACAACATGACCGATCTGGCTTTGGTTGCTTCGACCATTGGATCGTGTACTGTGTCCGAATAACAAATTGGTCAAAAAGATCGGTCGAAAATTTGACCGATCTTCATCGGTCGACAAAATGATCGATCTAACTTTGGTTGCTTCGACCATTGGATCATGTACTGTGTGTCCGAATGACACATTGGTCGAAAAGATCGGTCGAAAATTTGACCGATCTTCATCAGTCGACAAAATGACCGATCTTACTAGGTTGCCTCAACCATTGGATCGTGTACTGTGTCCGAATAACACATTGGTCAAAAAGATCGATCGAAAATTTGACCGATCTTTATCGGTCGACAAAATGACCGATCTAACTTTGGTTGCTTCGACCATTGGATCGTGTACTGTGTGTCCGAATGACACATTGGTCGAAAAGATCGGTCGAAAATTTGACCGATCTTCATCGGTCGATAAAATGACCGATCTACATCGGTCGACAAAATGACCGATCTAACTTTGGTTGCTTCGACCATTGGATCGTGTACTGTGTGTCCGAATGACACATTGGTCGAAAAGATCGGTCGAAAATTTGACCGACCTTCATCAGTCGACAAAATGACCGATCTAACTAGGTTGCCTCAACCATTGGATCGTGTACTGTGTCCGAATAACACATTGGTCAAAAAGATCGGTCGAAAATTTGACCGATCTTCATCGGTCGACAAAATGACCGATCTATCTTTGGTTGCTTCGACCATTGGATCGTGTACTGTGTGTCCGAATGACACATTGGTCAAAAAGATCGGTCGAAAATTTGACCGATCTTCATCAGTCGACAAAATGACCGATCTTACTAGGTTGCCTCAACCATTGGATCGTGTACTGTGTGTCCAAATAACACATTGGTCAAAAAGATCGGTCGAAAATTTGACCGACCTTCATCAGTCGACAAAATGACCGATCTAACTAGGTTGCCTCAACCATTTGATCGTGTACTGTGTCCGAATAAAACATTGGTCAAAAAGATTGGTCGAAAATTTGACCGATCTTCATCGGTCTACAAAATGACCGATCTAACTTTGGTTGCTTCGACCATTGGATCGTGTACTGTGTGTCCGAATGACACATTGGTCGAAAAGATCGGTCGACAAAATGACCGATCTACATCGGTCGACAAAATGACCGATCTAACTTTGGTTGCTTCGACCATTGGATCGTGTACTGTGTGTCCGAATGACACATTGGTCGAAAAGATCGGTCGAAAATTTGACCGATCTTCATCAGTCGACAAAATGACCGATCTTACTAGGTTGCCTCAACCATTGGATCGTGTACCGTGTGTCCGAATGACACATTAGTCGAAAAGATCAGTTGAAAATTTAACCGATCTTCATCGGTCGACAACATGACCGATCTGGCTTTGGTTGCTTCGACCATTGGATCGTGTACTGTGTCCGAATAACACATTGGTCAAAAAGATCGGTCGAAAATTTGACCGATCTTCATCGGTCGACAAAATGATCGATCTAACTTTGGTTGCTTCGACCATTGGATCGTGTACTGTGTGTCCGAATGACACATTGGTCGAAAAGATCGGTCGAAAATTTGACCGATCTTCATCGGTCGACAAAATGACCGATCTAACTTTGGTTGCTTCGACCATTGGATCGTGTACTGTGTGTCCGAATGACACATTGGTCGAAAAGATCGGTCGAAAATTTGACCGATCTTCATCGGTCGACAAAATGACCGATCTACATCGATCGACAAAATGACCGATCTGACTTTGGTTGCTTCGACCATTGGATCGTGTACTCTGTGTCCGAATGACACATTGGTCAAAAAGATCGGTCGAAAATTTGACCGATCTTCATCGGTCGACAAAATGACCGATCTAACTTTGGTTGCTTCGACCATTGGATCGTGTACCGTGTGTCCGAATAACACATTGGTCGAAAAGATCGGTCGAAAATTTGACCGATCTTCATCGGTCGACAAAATGACCGATCTAACTTTTGTTGCTTCGACCATTGGATCGTGTACCGTGTGTCCGAATGACACATTGGTCGAAAAGATCGGTCGAAAATTTGACCGATCTTCATCAGTCGACAAAATGACCGATCTATCTAGGTTGCCTCAACCATTGGATCGTGTACTGTGTGTCCAAATAACACATTGGTCAAAAAGATCGGTCGAAAATTTGACCGACCTTCATCAGTCGACAAAATTACCGATCTAACTAGGTTGCCTCAACCATTGGATCGTGTACTGTGTCCGAATAACACATTGGTCAAAAAGATCGGTCGAAAATTTGACCGATCTTCATCGGTCGACAAAATGACCGATCTAACTTTGGTTGCTTCGACCATTGGATCGTGTACTGTGTGTCCGAATGACACATTGGTCGAAAAGATCGGTCCACAAAATGACCGATCTACATCGGTCGACAAAATGACCGATCTAACTTTGGTTGCTTCGACCATTGGATCGTGTACTGTGTGTCCGAATGACACATTGGTCGAAAAGATCGGTCGAAAATTTGACCAATCTTCATCAGTCGACAAAATGACCGATCTTACTAGGTTGCCTCAACCATTGGATCGTGTACCGTGTGTCCGAATGACACATCAGTCGAAAAGATCAGTTGAAAATTTAACCGATCTTCATCGGTCGACATCATGACCGATCTGACTTTGGTTGCTTCGACCATTGGATCGTGTACTGTGTCCGAATAACACATTGGTCGAAAAGATCGGTCGAAAATTTGACCGATCTTCATCAGTCGACAAAATGACCGATCTAACTAGTTTGCTTCAAGCATTGGATCGTGTACTGTGTATCGAAATAACACATTAAGTAATTTGAGATAACCTATACTTCAGCAAATAATTAGTATTTACTCTAACATACTATGTTGTGCTTATGTCATGGTATGAATTTCGAATGCAACTTCCCTAGTTACAGATCTGACTCATTTTGTTTGCAGTGTAAGGATATACTGTGTGTGTGTGTGTGTATTCATGGGTTTCATCAGGTCCCTTTGCACAGGTGTATTAATCAAGCACCATGCAGTCTGCATTGATAATCAAGGTGCTTGATTTTATACACCTGTGGAAAGGGACCTGATGAAACCCATGAATAGCAACACAATATAACATTATCTGTATGTATCCCCTTTATCCTATCATTTCTAGTAGAATAGGGATGTGGGTGTAGATGAGCCAGGGTCTTAGGAAGACAATACTACTGACACTAAGCTAACTGTGGAGAGTGAAGGCCAAAAGTGTTTCTGAATCACTCCAAGTGTACATAGACTCGTAATGCTACCACACTGCTATACCTGCATTTCTTCCAGGAGTGTATAGCCCTATGAAACTAAGGTAGCATGATTAATCCAGTCGAAGAGGAGTGCGTTTTCCACATTTCAATGCCGTCTTAATAAGCAGACAGCGGGGTGAAGGAAAGTGACCCTTAAAGCAGCCCATTCACCGCACTCTCAGCCTGCTCTTTATCCAACAAAGCCTCGAAAATAAACAGGGATGCCTCATTTAGCCATTAATAGCTCCAGGAGACCTGCCCATTTAGGTGAGGGCAGAAAGAGTGAGCGAGCCAGCATGTTCGGACGTAAGCGGAGTGAACTCCCACGCCGCCCTGGCATGTGTGTGTGTGTATGTCTGTGTGTGTGTGTGTGTCTCTCTCTCTCTCTCTCTCTCTCTCTGTGTGTGTGTGTGTGTGTGTGTGTGCGTGTGTGTGTGTGTGTCTGTGTGTGTGTGTGTGTGTGTCTGTGTCTGTGTGTGTGTCTCTGTGTGTGTGTGTGTCTCTGTGTGTGTGTGTGTGTGTCTGTGTGGGGTGGGGGGGTGAAGGAGTCACTGATGCGACGGGGCTATGCGTCGGCATGGACACCGTGACAACCATTAGCGCTGGCCACAGGGGCACAGAGGTGTCTGGCGGAGAGAGGAGGAGTGAGAGGAGTGCAGAGGTGTGCGCACGCTTACATTACTACCGTCTACACTGCCTGGGAAAGAGAGGAAAAGAAGGAATAAAGACAAACAAAGGGAGACAGAAAATGGAAAAGAGAGAAAAGTGGCAGGAAGACGGTGACAAACAGAAAAGGGAGAGCAAGCTAGAGTGTAGGAAGGATGGAGAGAGAGACTGTAACTGAACAAGCAACACATAGATAGATAGAAAGAAAGAGAGAGAGAGAGGGAGAGAGATGTTCTTTTCTAGGTGCATGTGCAATTCATGTGAATGATGATGGTATTGCTCATCCTGCATCTGAGCCATCCACAAGAGAGAGAGTGAGAGTAGGATGGCAAGTGAAGAGGATCATGTTTTTGGATGAGGAGGCATGCACACACACGCACGCACACACACACACACACACACACACACACACACACACACACACACACATCCAAGAAGGGGGGGAAATGATGTATTACCAGACTTTTAGAAAATTGAGGAGCATATAAACAATACACAAAAGTTACCTCTGGGCATAATTAGTAGAGTTACTTAAATGTGTGTGTGTGTGTGTGTGTGTGTGTGTGTGTGTGTGTGTGTGTGTGTGTGTACGGACTCGCTTTAGTGTTTGTATGCTGTTGATTACTCACTAACGCTTGGCACTTATCTTCCACCCATGGCTTAGCCGCTAGCATGAGTCACAGCAGAACTAATGCTAGTGACGGGACTTGCAGCACTTCAGGTAAAAAAGAATGAGCCGGATCTAGATGCATGACACACGCTGTGAACATGGTTGTGTTCAGGTACGACAGAACACACAGAATAAAATTACCCCAGAACTCAAGAAAAAATACCAGAACTCAAGAGTCATGACCTGATAACAGTTTTTGAAAATACCTTTTTCCCTTTTTTTGGCAATTGCATCCAATCATATGTAGGCCCCTCGGGGCTTTACAATAATGATACAGATCTGGATGTATAGGAGGTGTTATGAAGATACTGGTATTCCTGAGTCATCCAACATGTACAGTACCATACTGTATAACTGCTGTCTCTGCACCCGGTGTTGAAGGGAAAAAAAGATTTTTCCATTCCCCTTTTCATTTATGAGCTCTCCAAGTTTCATATTGATGGCGCAAACCACCATACCAATTGCACCACCCCCCCCCCCCCCACCCCACACACACACACACACACACACACACACACACACACACAGACACTACACACACACACACACACACAGACACTACACACACAAACACACAGACCCACACACTCACACAAAATGGCAACAGCCGGGGAAAATAATAATAGAAAGAAACATAAAAATTTGGGGAAGAGGTGGAAGAGAGTTCGGTCTAATCCCTACAAAGGCCTCTCCCTACGCTTCAGCAGGGGCTGAGGAGTCTTCGCCACGGGGATCCCGAAAGATGAAGGCTCATCAAAAATAGATTATAATTCTTTGAACTTTTGGTCCTCATTTGATCCCCAACCTACTCATTTATGCCATCAGTGTAGCAGGGAGGAAAAGTGCCAGAGCAGCATCTGCAGCAGAGAGAGGGAGAGAGAGAGAGAGCGATAGAGAAAGAGAGGAAGAGAGCGAGAGGGAAGAGGAGGGGCTCACAAGGAATGAGTCTGATGTTTAGGTCACAAACACGGTTTTATGGTCCTCCACCACACTATTTACAGTGATGCAAGGATCAAAGAGTTGAATCTCATGATGCCAGCGGATTCCATAATTGCAAGAATATTAAACATGATATTTAGCACATAAAATGTTGGGGGTTTTTTTGTTGTTGGTGGGGGGGGGAATGCTATGCTTGTCGTTTCGTGAGCAGAAATGCATTCTTGTGATTAAAAAAGGACAAGCCGGAGACAGATGGAGATGCTGCAAAAGGTTGCCGTTGACTCAACACTGGGCAGGTTTGCAATTGTTTGATGGTGAAGCCAGACAGTGTGCGCTGGCGGGATGGGACTTGTGTACACAAGCGCAAGACGAGGGATTCATCTTCATTAGTCTGCATGTGGCTGCTGTAGGAATTCATTAGAGCTTGCATAATTCTTCACAAAGTTCATATTGATGAGTTAGCATCCTGATCTTACATTCCTATCAGCCTTCTGGACCTCTTCATGCGCACAGGCATTTGCTGATAAGCAAGCATACACAAGCATTTCTTGAATGCGCACCAGATTCCGCAGTCGCACGCATTCCATATGAAGACATAATCCACCGAAACGGTTCTGAATCGTGGCCCTCAGCCGAACGCACCGCAACGTTCTTCACATTCCTCACTCTGTGCCACACTGTGTCCGAATTTCCTCTCAATTTCTCTCCCTCCACATTTATGATGAACCGTGCACAGGTTTCCTTTATCAGCTAATGCAAGACCATTCATCCTAAAACTCGCCATCTCGGGGTTTCCTTAATACTCTCTCCATTCAAGGCATTCATAGAGCCTTTGCCCTTGAGCTCCTGATGCCGGGGATGATTTCAGCCTCTCCATTAGGTTATGTTGTAAGTGCCTGGCATTATTGTCTCTAATTTATTGTCTGAGGGTCCCAGCCGGGGAGCCCATTTGTCACCGGTGACATCTTCCCAAGAAAACGCACATCTTAATGTTGGAAACTAAAGGGCAAGTATCTCCTCTGCCTTCCAATACAGTAACACCATGTGTAATTGGAGCTAGACAGCTACCTTGTTGGGACCAGCTCCTTATTTATCATGTTAAAAGGAAAAAAGGAAGATTTAATGCGGTTGGAGTTAATAGCCACAATAGATCATACTTAAATGAGTTTTTGATTTGTGTTTGCGTGTGTGCGTGTGTGTGTGTGTGTGTGAAATGATGGGAATTCACAATGAATTGTATGATGTTACAGTAATGTCCGAAATAGATTAAGGTTCCTATGCTGATCATAAACTGCTTTGAAGTGTTAATAATCTCTATAAAGTCTCCAAAACCCATGGGAGATTTTAGCCATATATAGGGGCCTTTGTATTCATATATATAGTATTCATATAGTATATATATATATATATATATTTAAATATATATAGTGCACTATCTGATCCACATCTTGCTAATTCATAGTATTGTTGATGACGGCATGTTGTGAGTGAGAATAATATGTTTTATGTATTACTCTGGGCTAAAAGCACTTATTCCAAAACAATACAGCATTTGTGTGTACACTTCCAGGCTATACATGGCTTTTTATCTAACATTATAACATATTAAACACTATAAATATGTTATAAGTCCCTAGCCTATATGCTTGTGATCCATTATGCATATCCACTGTGCCAGAAAGTGTGATTTCACCACCAGCTCTGTGGGTTGTCCATTTCACGACTTCAAAATATACTAAGAGTTCATATACTGTATGCATCTTTGTCAGCCTTGTACGATTTTATTAAACAGTAGATAGTGTTGAGCCATTTTCAACTGAAGGAATTTTCTACGAACGTCAATATTAACACCAGCATTTATGTGTCTTAACAAGATCTTGGAATATATATAGTAGAAGAAATTGATTCAACAGAATGATTAATAAAGTTGGACGTGTCTCGAGTGCACAGCGCTTGCCAAAAGAACCGTGCCTTGCAATCCAACCAACCATCAGGGCATTACAGTAAATACTGCACACTTTTAACCCGTGAGATAAATAAGCCACTGGTCTAAAAATCTCTTCCAGCAGCAAAGAATACAAAAATCCATAAACTAACCAAGCCTATAGAACCCCAACAGATACTCCCAGGCAGGCTAGGGCATCATGCCTCCTCTCCCGGCTCCCCATCTCCATGTCTTCCCTAAGTGAAGTCAGCGTGTTTGACAGCCAGTTAAAGTGTGGCTTTGATTGATATGGATGATGTCACCGGCGGCTGGCCTCCAGATGATCAGAGCGTTGCGTTAAGGTGAATGCAGCTGCAGGCCCATGATCAGATGACTGGGGCTGATCAATGTGTGAATAAATAGTCTGGCAGCTCTCTGCGGGGAGGCCTTCCTCTTTAGCAGGGAGCTCCTGTGGAGATTGGGGCAGAGCAGGCTCCTGGTCTCGCTGCCCTTTACCAAGCAGCTCCAGTATTTTTTAAAATTCGCAGCGTTGCAGTCGGGACGAGGAGACCCATGAACCTGTGTGTGTCATTCAAACCAGACATCTAAAGCAATGTATTGTGTAGACAGTCCAAACATAATGTTGGAGGTTTTAGTTGACTATTTCCTGTTGTACAACAGTTAGGTGCTTTAACCAAAGATTCTAGAGCATAGCGCTCTATGGTCTTTGCTTCTAACTGCTAGTAATCAGTCCACGAATGATCAATTGTAACTTTTAAAACTACACCAACATTCCATTCATGCATAAAAAGCATCAGCGAGAGAAATGAACAAACTCGCAAATTAAGCAAGATGGCAGACAGCGACATTTTCAACATAACATTTGATTTGATTTATGAGTTCGATGATGAGGAAAGGGAGACAAAGAAAAGGTAGGAGGGACCATCTAGGCCTATCTCCAGCAGGTGTGTATCTTTAAGTCCCGATGATCCGCCCGGCATCGAGAAAAGCAGGCACAGACTAAATAGGCCTACTAGTCATAGGCCTACACGACAGACTCTGTGGGCCGTTAACTATTTTCAAGCCTGGATCAAGAAACGAAAGCTAAACATTGGTGTATACATCAATGTCTACAAGTAGCCAAGCCACAATCCGCTACAACTGGAATGTTTATTGCCTGGCAACTTGACACTGTCAGCTCTAGCTGGATTATTTTTTGTGGCGGAGACGGTTTGAACAAATCTAAATAAATGCTCTAAAAAACAAATTTCAGCCGTGGCCATATCCTTTACCAACCCCACTCTAACTTGTGTCATATTGCTGAAATATTTGGTCGATAAACTCTATTCTACCATTGTAGCCTAACTCTATCATAGTCACCATTGTTAGTGCTAGTGCATCTGCAAGATCTTATAATATTTCCCCTACCTTTTACTCATATACATTCATCACCAAAGATCATGATAAATACTGTTTAAAAAATATTTCACCATACAAATATATAAAGCATAATAGCAAAACAATATCAAACAGAACTATTTCAACTCACAAAATTACACAATAGCTAAATATGAGACAGTGATGCAAGACCACACAAGTTTACAGAGGGAGCCTTACACATGTTTTTTCCCTACCTTTGGGCTGTGCTTCACTACCTTTGGGCTGTGCCATCTTTGCAAAGAGTCAGACATGAAAAATCTAATGTTAAGAGAAAATTCAGGTGAGTGTGGCAAAGAAGTTTCTGGAGAGACATGTCAAAAGTATTTCCTATTACCCGAGGGAGACATGCTTTGCCACCCTCTTTAAGTCTACTCCAATTACTCCGGCATCACATATTCATCAGTAGGAAATCTTACTGTGCCCTGACTTTCAAACGATTCCGTGGTAAAGGTATTGGCAACAGCAGAGACTAGTCGTGCTGTCGTAACACTTGAGGAAATAACATTTGTGACAACTCACAGTCACGATTGCTATTCACCAACAATCGGCCACTGGCCACCACAATTTGATTATGTTAATCAGATAAATAAATGAACAATGAATGAATGAAACAAACTAAATGAAACATTGCCGTAGTTGAGAGTCCACTCACTTGGGCAGTTAATGGCAAATCTTGTACTGGCGCTTGGGATGAAGTGGTGGCCTGACAGGGCAAATGAAATATGTAAAGGTTGTATTATGTAATTGTGAAGCAGTGTCTTTTTTTTCTTGTTCTGAGCGCTGAGGAGTCCTGTGGTTCAATTAGAGTCTGGCCTCTGTGAAGTCTGCTGCCTCTGTGATGTCTCCCGCTGTAGGCCGACAGTTCCCTACACCAGGGATTCTTCCGCTCCTGTGAAGAAGCCTCTGCTTTGCACTTCAACGGAGGCTGGCATCTCGTAGTCATAGTCAGCCAAACAACAAACGTGCGTGTGTGTGTGTGTGTGTGTGTGTGTGTCTGTGTGTGTCTCTGTGTGTCTGTGTGTGTCTTCATCCCTCCTTTTGTCAAGCTTTGTCTCTAGAGTGTGTGTGTGTGCGTGTGTATGTGTGTTTGTGTGTGCATGCTTGTATGTGCGCATGTGTGTGTGTGTATGTGTTTGTGTGTGCATGCTTGTATGTGCGTATGTATGTGTGTGTAGGTGCACATTTGATTCTCTCTGTGAGTGTGTGTGTGTGTGTGTGTGTGTGTGTGTGGATATATCCAGATGAAAACTCTGCCTTTTGCTTCATGCTGCACTGTTTGCTGTTGAATTGGATGTGAGAGAGGCTCCTCTTTGAAAACAAAGATCAAATGGGCACAAAAGAGGCTCCTCGGGGCGAGCGCCGGGCTCTCCGCAGGGCATGTGCCACGCGGCCCCGTGTGGGGTACCCGCGCCACCATGCTGCGCCCCGCCCAGGTGAACACAGGTGAGAGAGAAGAGAGCCCTTTGGACTCTCACTTTCATTTCTGTCAGGATCTAATCTCAGCTTTTTTGACAGAGAGGTAGAGAAGGACACAGAGAGAGAAAGAGAGAGGGGGGGATAGAGGGATGGAGAGAGAGCGAGGGATGAGAGAAGGGGTGCGGAGGGAGGGGGGCCTGTGGCTGTGAGGATTAAGCCATCAAGCACTATCATTGGAGACCATCATCTGAGGGGAGGATGAGAAAGACTGAGAGGGAGAGAGAGAGAGGAAGGACAGGGAGGGAGAGAAAGAGAGAAAAAGGAGAGAGAGAGAAAAAGAGAGAAAGGGCATGAAATGGAGGATGCTGCAATCAGATGCTGTTAAAAGTGATATCCAGCAGCCTTATAAAGACTTCTCACCCTTGACAGTTCACAGAGGGCAAAAAGTTCATTTTTCATTTGTTGTCTCCGTATGTGGTGGAAGGCTGTTCCGCTTTTCCTTTGAACTGAATGTTCCTGTGTTCCAGGGTTGTAAGTCTGCTTGATGGAATTCCCTGGTGCCCGACAAGTGAATAGACCGTGGCCTTATCACGACAACAAGACATTGATGTTCTCGCCGTGCACAGGTTTTCCACTTTCAAAGCCAGAGAATTTGCCACACATTGTTGCTTAAACCTCTCAAAGTTAATAGGCACCCATTCACCTTGACCTTTCTCAGTCTTCTCTCTCTCTCTCTCTCTCTCTCTCGACCTCCTTGACCTCTCTGAATCTCTGAATCTTCCTCTCTCCTCTCTCTGACCAAAAAAGCTTCTTGGCAGATCCCTGATCTAACATTCACATCATCCTCATTCTCAGACAAGAACCGTACAGAATAATATATGTATATATATATATACTGTATATATATATATATATATATATAAAACTTTTCTCAGAAAAAAAAGAATGACCCAGCTCCATTCTCTCCCCGCCTCCAAAAAAAGAGAGGCTCAAATTCATGTAAAAATAAGTTCAACACTGATTTCAGGACATGGGAACACGCCGAGGAGAAGTCAGTCTTGACAGTGAATGGGGTGGTGGCAGTGTAGCTTCCCATTCGCCGGATGACAGTTCCAGGGGTGTCAAATTAAATCAAGACTTTTTCCCCAGCAGGACCCTGTGCACTTCAAGCAGAATGCATTCAGCAGCTCATCAAAGCCACTGGCATGCCTTTTATACTTGGAGTAGCACGTCGGCCCTCAGTAATCCATAGTGCTCCAGCAGTGGTGTGTGTGTGTGTGTGTGTGTGTACGTCCATTGGTGGGCGTGCAGGCTCTCCCCAGTAATGAAGGGGGTGAGTTGGCAGTGAGGTGAGGCTGTGTGTGTGTGTGTGTGTGTGTGTGTGTGTGTGTGTGTGTGTGTGTGTGTGAGTGAGGAGCTTGGCGCTACATGAGGACACCTCTCCTGATAGTGCTGACATGGTGACCAGGCCTTGTCTTCTGCTGCTGCTGCTGCTGCTGTAGCTACTGCCTCTGATGATGAGCCTGTATGGCTTTGAAAAACTCAATTAGACTTTTTTTTCCTGCCAGTTCACTGAAGGATTCTTCCTCCCTCTCTCTCTCTCTCTTGCTCTCTCTTTCTTTCTTTCTCTCTCTCTCTCCCCAGGGGAACTCTTTTTCTTTAATTTCCTCTTCCTCATGTCGGTCTGTCGGTTTTACACTCTTTCTCACACAGTCTCTTTCCCTCTATCTCTCTCTGACTTTCAGGGTTACTCCTCTCTGTGTGTCTATCTCTCTGTCTTTCACTCCCTCTCTTGTTCTCTCCTTTTTGCAATTTTCTCTCTCTCTCTGTCCTTTCTTTCTTTCTTTCTTTCTTTCCATATTTCTTTCTCTGTTCCTCTCTGTCTTCTTTCACCAAAACTACATGCACATCCTTAAGCCTTCAGGCCTCCACTGGCACTTCATCATCAGCGATCACTCTAAGTGTCCAATCAGACGGCCTCTTCTCTGCGGGCGCTGGAGAGGAGGCTGTGTTGACCGGCATCGCCTGCGTAAACAGAGAGGGCCGGCGCGCTCCTGGAGCCACGCAGAGGGCATCTGCAACGCCACGCAGCGCCCGAGGGGACTCGGCCAAACATCGCATCAATTTTCCCTCCACCCGTAACCTCCACCACCACCACCACCACCATCATCACCACCACCTCCTCCTCCTCTTCTTCCTCCTCCTCCTACCCCTGCTCCTCCTCATCCTTTTTCTCTGTCCTGTGGCAAATCCAATTAAGTGGACAGCTTCGCGCCGACAGAAGAGGAGCTGGCGAGCGAGCGAGCGAGAGAGGCGCCGGGGCCTTCAGTGATCCGATCGCAGGGCAGGAAGTTTTCGCCGCGCGGAGAGAGAGAGAGAGAGAGAGCCCCTTCTCAGTCTGGCTTATTAGAGGACAAGAGATGGGATGAGAGGAAGAGAGCGAGAGCGAGAGAGAGAGAGAGAGAGAGAGAGAGAGAGTATAGCACAGGCCGAGACAGGGGGGAGAGGGCCAGAATTGGACATCCACTCATATCAGGCTCCTTATCTTCACTGGATGTAGTGTCGCTCTCTTTCCAGCCGCACTGCATCAACAAAGAAGCCTGTTTATAAGAGATAGCGAGATAGAGAAAAGAGAGAGAGGAAGAGAGATAGAGGGAGAGAAAGGAAGAGATATGGAGAGGAAGAGAGAGTGATAGAGACGGAGAGGGAGAGAGAGGCGAGAGTGTGAGCGAACTAGAAATTACTCGGGTTTTGTGACTGAGTGCCGAGATTATTGTGATTGATGTCTATTTTCGAGATGTCATTTTTTCCCCCCCCTCCGGTGGTCTTAAAATAGGTTCAAAGTGAAGTGCTGTAACAGACCGTGGAGTGGAAATTCAGCCGAAGCTGGTGTGATGTGTGTGAGTGGCGCGGCACGTGAGGATAATGAGTCGTTTTTCCAAGCAGGAGCGCGTCCAACGGCAGAGAAGCACAAAGCACATTTTTACAGACTTTATTATATATATAT
>NC_085013.1:3877467-3942467 GCF_963854185.1 Sardina pilchardus
TTATTCATAGAGGCCTTGGTCATTAAATCTGTCGGTTTCTCTGTCAAGTCTCTCCGGAGCAGGCCATTAGAATCCAAGCAAAGAGAAGTGATCATTAATTTATAGTTTACATGTCGATGCTTTGAGCAACTTATAAAATAAGAATGGTCCTATGGCGTTCAGCCATGACTGCTTCTGCCTCTGCCTCCCCCACCTTTTGCAACCCCTCCTCAGAAAACACTGAGCCACATACATCACACAGGGGTGTACACACACACAGACACACACGCACACATATAGTATGTATAACCTCATTAAGGACTTTCATGTATTTAGTGTGTGAAGATGAGCCCTGATGACATCCTACACCAACACTTCAAACTGTTCACACTACATACGTGTTCGCTGTTCGCGTGTGGGCACAGACACGTGTGTGTCGGTGTGTGTGTGTGTGTGTGGGACTCTTTCATCTTCCAGTGGGCCTGTGCAGGCGCTAGGACAGCCTCGGGGGTTGCCAAGAGGTTTTGTTGAACAAAGACAAGCCTGAGAAGAAATCCTGCAGTTCTCCATGTGGGCTCCTACCCGGGAGACTTTTTTCTGTCTCAAGAGCATGCATTCAGTAGTCAGTAGTACATGCTGTAATGTTTCAGTAGTATGTAAGGTGTGAAAACACTTTGGACATGCATGTATAAGGGCCATCTGCATTGTGTCAAAAGCTATATAGCAATATTTATCCACAGAGTTTACACAGCTGTTGTGTCCTCTGAAAGCAACACATGTAGTTTTTTTTACCCTGCAATAATGGATGACTCATGCGGATGCCATACTAACATACGGTGTAGAGAATTGAGTCACTTAATTTTGAGTCACTGATGTGTACCCAGAACTGCTGGTATTGCACTACCGTATGGAACATTGTTTTTGTGGGTAGGAGCATAATGCAGATGAGTGGATACCCAGGTTGTTGAAAACTGACAAAAAGGGGAATTCCTACATCATGTTACTTTAAGCCACTTACAGTTCCATTTGAACTATATTGCATTAAGATTCATTCACCATAAGATAACACAAGCAGTCACTTTGAATGAGTGAGAGACATTGAATTACAATGCAGTAACGAAGCAGAGTAAAGGAATGATAGAAAAAGTAGAAAAAGTCAACCAAGAAAAACTTAGCAGGTAAGGATAAATAATAACTAACAGCCAGGATCTCATATAAAACACTACTTATATGTAATGCTTATCAAAGAACTATCTGTGATGGTGTTGTTGGGGAAGGATGGCAGGGGAAGGTGGGGGGGGGGGGGGTCACAACAGAGCAGAGGAGGAGTACAACGATGAAATGAGGTGCGGGATGGAATGAGTAAACAGCCGAGGTAGGTCAATTTAATCCACAGCATGATATCAGAGCCACCTAATCCACGGGTTAAACCACAGACACCAGAGATAGCGCTTGCTTCAATCTGAGCTCCAGCAGGCCAACCTTCCCATGTCTATGATCAACCCTCAAGGTGGTGGAGAGTGCACAGCTCGATTTTTATTTAACAGACAGATCTTTTGAAAACCAGCTGCATCAAGTCTTAAACTATGAGGCTTGCACATTTAGGTCACACCATCCTCTTTCCACAGGAGATCAAAGAAGAGACAAGATCCTGTGAGTCTACGTTCCCATGTGCCCGAGATTCAAAAACAGGCATCACATTTGGGTCAGTTTTGGTTCTGCGGGTGACTGTATTGTTACTTTAGTCGTCTTTGCGTAACAGACAAGACCCACACTAAACCCACTGCCCCCCCCCCACCCACCCACCCATCCACCCAAATGCATTTGTCCGCGGCGTTTCAATTTTCAGCGTAATTAAATTGTCACAAGAGGGGTCAGGAGACTCTTTCACATTATAACATTTTGGATAACAAGCCATTTTGACACAAATTATCCAATTAAAAAGCGGACGCTTGCCAATTGTTTGACAATACAATGAACGGATTCATTTCAAGCCTTTACAGTGCTATAATTAGAATGTGTATTCTCAGCATACTTTTGTGTGTTGGGGCCATGCAATCTGGCCAAGTGTATATATTTCAAATATAGATCCCACATACTCCCCTGGCCTCTTTGCACAACAGCTCCCCAGCGAGCATAGTCATTTGTATACATAATTTGGAAATAATGGCTATTTCTCTCCTTTTTTTTTGTAATTGTTGCCTTGCCACCATAGCTCACCTAACTGTGGCAGTGCATTATTTTGGGAGACTATACACTTGTCTCTCCTGTCTCAACTCTCATGGCTCCAGGTAAAGAATGACCTGCATGTGGCCATTTCTCAAATGGAATGGGCTACTTTAACAGAAAACAAAACAAAACAAAACAAAACAAAAAAAACTGCAGGTAATCCATAGGGCTGCTGTAGGATGGGTCTGTCGGGAAGATAAAAAGTCTGCTTCTGTGCTGGTAGCTTCATCATAGGGACACGTCGGGTTTTGTGGCGAACGGGAAAAGAAAAACAGTAAATAGATTGCTCCTCACAAGGCATTTGCAAGTCCTCCACAATAACTTAACTTGTAATTGGCTGTGCCTGACCCAACATTCTGGTGCAACGCAAAACATGTGTTTGGTATATTAGGCGTGTGTGACGCAGGGTTCAAGATGCGATCCGTGCCTCACAGATACGCTCTTTCAGTCACACAGCCTCTTCACAGTACACAGTTTGCTGCCGCACTTGTTCTGTAAACACCAGCCCATCTTCAACTCCATTCAGATGGCTACCGGGAGTTCATATCAGTTGCTAGATCCCTGTTATGTCGCTGGAAGCCATTTTGTTGCCTGGCAGGTATTGCTGTCACTGTGCGCTGTGCGCTCTCCACATACCTTTAAGGGCCACAGACGAACCCGCCATGCCTACAATGGGCTACCAGAGCGCACCCTGTAACAGCGAGCCAGATTTCTTTAAAAGATAGTTAGGTTGCTCTCGAGGCAGTCTCTCCTCACTGTCTCTCCCTTTTTCACCTCCTCTCTCTCTCTCTCTCTCTCTCTCTTTCTCTCTCGCGCTCTACTGCAGTAACCCCCCCCCACCCCAAACCCTGTGTCACCGTGTGCAGATGTCGTGGGGCCTATAACACCCGCACTAGTCAGCACGGGAACAAATTGCTTTCTGATAAGAATGGAGAAGCTGTTTACTCGAACTAGCCATTTTCTATGCTCTACTGTCATTTTTTTAAGGCTCTGGGCCAAGCTATCTCTCCTTTTCCTTCTTTTGCTTTCCTTTCTTTTCTTTTCTGTTTTACCCCCCCCCCCCCCCATACTTTTTTTTTCTCAGCTCCAAGAGCTGAGTTGAACGAGGACAGTTTGGGACACCGAAATCTGGAAGAATCAGTGGATATAGCAAAGAAAAAGCTATAATCAGAGGGATATATAGGGAAGTCAAAAGAGCCATGAAAAGCCTTTTGAGGGGTCAGTTAATATGTCAACACTGCACACCCAGTGTATCACACTCAGAATGAAGAATTACTTCATCAGAACAGGCCTGTTCATCGTCCACATGCTGAATGTACTATATACTGCTGATGGCTATAATGATACCACTTGATCATGCAGTTTTAGGCTCTTAACACTATTTCTCAACTGCCCTCAACAATGAGTATTAATGAGGTGTTACATGATGCCAGTGCTTGCCCAGCAGAAATCACCTTGACTTCTGGACAAAAGATGGATTATTGAGTTCCAGTTTGGTCTTTGGTATTATTTGCCCTGAATGGTGCCTTCCAGGCAGCGCTGCCTTCAAGGCACTACTCCCCTCAGTTTAGGGGTAGGACAAGGGTTGAGGGGGTTAGGGTTAGGAATAGGGTAAAGGTAGTTCCTTTTAGGCTGTGCTGCCTGGAAGGTGCCGTTGGGGGCAAAAAACACCATTGAGCGGTCCAGTTCACTACCGTTTCAGCTAGAGTCACAAAATGGCCAACGAAAAGTGTCATATGTGTATAACAGCCGTATAACAGTCTCAGCAATGACCTGCTCTCTCCACAAAAGTAATGATGTTCTGTGTCGTGTCCCTCTAAGCATGGTTCAAACTTTAGTGATTTCTGAGTCTAACTTGCGTCCCCATCTATCAATCCCATAAAATCAGATTCAGACGAAAGGCTTACGACTGTCAACACACGCACACTATTGGGGCAGTGAAATTTGCCGATGCAGACTCTTTGTTTACACTTTCCTGTGAGAATGTAAACCCAGAGGCCCCTCATCTGCTGCCTGTTCCATTCCTGGCTGTTTGTGTCTCTGCCCAAATGCACAGTCCCCGGGAGATTCCTCAGAGGAAGGTGATCAATCACATCAGCAGGTGTCCAAAGCTCAACAATATGAGTGGATTCTGAAGTCATTTTATGGGCTATCCCTAGAGACACACAGCCCTACTGGAATATCTCATTCACAAAGCACATTGCTGGTAGATACGGGCTTGTATTGTACAACATAGAAGCTGTGAGTTCTTAACTATAGAGTATTGTTTCCAATTGTAGTTATTCATTGCTGCCAACGGGTACCAGGTTTGATCTATGCAGGTGGAGAACCTGGTATTTCATCATAAAATAAAACTGAATCTAGGCTAAATTAATATTGTTTCATTTACTGTAATTCACTCTCTCACACAGATATTATGTCAGTCCACCTTAATCATTATATTCAAAATATAGAATGTGTATATTACACACACACACACACACACACACACACAGAGAGAGAGAGAGAGAGAGAGAGAGAGAGAGAGAGAGAGAGAGAGAAAGAGTATCTTATGCCCTTGAGGAAACAAAGATGTTTGTTCTCCATCCCTGTTTGTAGTTCATTGTCTGTTTTGCTTTGTGTTAAAAAGGTTAACAGTGAATCACACAGACTCAAACAGCAGTTCTGCAACAACACGAATGATAAATATACAGGTCCCGAATCTTGAACCTCGGCAATGGCATCTATTAACTATAGCCTGACAGAACAATAAAACATGGTTATCTGTAGTCTCCTCCTCTTCCGCCTCACCATTGTTGTCTTTATCATCAGTGTCTGAAAACTGCTGCAGAATATATACCATGACACACATGCAAATATGAGCCATTAACTGGCGTAGCCATAAGGTGCAAGATGACTTTATGTACTGTAGTCTAGTCTGTTCTGTTTCCATAAGGGCCAGTGGACATTAGGGCTAGTGCACCTTCGCAAATGGGCTTTACTTTAAATGATCTCTCTTTTCAGCAGTACTTGTTCACTGGGAAGCCATGATTGGTTTAGTTTCTGCTGAAAGCCTTCAAAAGACTGTCACTGCAAGCTGTGCTTTTAGACATTTTCCAATAATACAGAAAATCGTAAGCAAAGCTCCATCAGTTCAATGTCCAAGAAAACATATCGACACTGCATCATCTTGTAGGCTACAGAAAATTCAAAGAATTTGTTCAGGTATGTAATGCAATGATTTTAGCATTGCCTTGACCTCAAAGACAAGAAATGCGCAATTTGGACTTCATAACATGATTGAGCACCTCAATTTAGCCCACATAATTAATTACTTGCAAACACAGCACTCCAGATGCTTGAGACACTGGATCTAGTAAATGGGAAATCTATCTGGAGCTTTTTTGCAGCCCGTGCTTTTTGCATGTGCCTGCATGGAGAAAGCTATTCGTGGAATTGAATCCTCCTGGGTGTTTTCGGCAGAACCTTGGATTTGTTGTCAGCTGTCAATAGGTAGCTGGAGAATAGGGCCGGGTACCTGCGTCCACCGGTGATCTATCTCCAGGCCTGCAACACTGCCAGCCCACGGATCCCTGACACTGGACAAAATCGATATCCTAATTCATGAGCAGAATGCGCATTCACCTGCATATATACAGTGCGTATATGACTGTGTGACACGGCGTTCCACTTTAGGTAATAGCCAATCAAATCTGACCTCCGCGCACCTATTCGTCTTCCCTCCTGGCGTTGCCGCCCCGATGGGAAGAAAGATGGAGAGAGGAGGCCTGCGTGGTTAAACAGGATTTGTGACTGACCCCCTTGGGAGAAAATCAAACCATACTGAATTACAAAAGCACTTCGCTTGAACTCCTCAGGTTGTTTTCTGAAAGTCACGGTGACATTTTTTGCACCAGCTTTTCAGCACTGCTAAAAACTTGTCCACTTGAACCAGATTAAAAGCTCCATGCGGGTCGTCCACCAAAAAAAGATGCATCTCAACTATTTACAGGTGGTGAAGCGTAACCTTGAGAATACCACCTGTAGTGCTTTATATGCCAATGGCCTGTCATTAAGCACTACTTTGAAACTTGCTTTCACTCCACCATTGCGTTTTTTTTCTTTTCATATTTCTGCCTTCTTTGGTGTCGACGAGTCATTATTTCCAATGCAAATGACATCTTTTAGACACAATATTGCAGCAGCCTTTTCTCCTGTCCTCTTTAGCTGCTTCTCAAGATCAAACATTTCAAATATGGTTTTTAAAAACCTTGCCTTGAAAACAAAAATCATTATAAGATAATAAGATAAGAGTTGTCAGGAAAAGGGTATAAATATTGTTCAGTTTGTGAAATTATTTATCATTGGTTTGCTACTGTTTTCATGGTTCAGAAGGGACCTCTCGAGACTGTGACTAAGAGGACTTTGAGGCTGAAGGTCTTCACCTCTGGGCCCCACATCCCCCTTCCACTCACTCCCAAACCTCTGTCCACTCCATTACAGCCCTGTGAAGCCCACTGGCAGTAGCAAGCACGGGTCAGTGTGGTCACTCACGGATCATGTCTCTATACGGCAAGTCCGCTGGGTTTTGAGTCCCCCCCCCCCATGTCTCTTCAGCATCAGCGTTTGTTTTTCCTTGTCCTCTCTGTGTGATGATGAATGTGCTGACCTTGGTAAGTGGTGGACTCTTCACACTTTCAATAAACCCGTGGAACTCTCACGGGGGCACGACAGAACCGCATGTCTGGTGTAATATCAGGCAAGACAAAGCCAATATGGCTCAGAACATCTCTCAGAGTGGCAGAATACAACAGCACACGTCTGTAACAGCTATTGCATGGCCACCGTATGGATTGTGTCTGTTGACGCAAGACCTTGATCATACATATCAACACGTGACTCTCTGCTTTGATGTACCATACAATTACTTTGACGTCGCTTGCAGAGAAAAAATACTGTAAAGTAGGCCTATGTTTAGTATGACGCACAAGGTTCTTTAGTAATGCGAACAGAGGTGAATGTATAAGTAAAAATTTAAGCTAACAATCTGGGGGAGCCAGGAGCCAGGAAATATTTACCCCAATGTCACTGCATAACTTTTAACACCATGCATCCATAAGATAACAGGGCCATGTGAGAAATCTATACACCTATACACACACACACACACACACACATATACTATGTAGCCTACACACTTGGGCTCAGCCTGAGGGGGTGAAGTTGTTCTACTTGCTTTCATCAGTTCCCCCTCACAGACACAAGCTTCTTCCTTCTCTCTTCTTGCAGGACATAAGAACACTATGCCTTTCATGTACCACGGCGCTCCCCTGGCGTCGGCCCAAAATTAATTGTGATCTAGTTAGACAACTTTTAGTCTGCTTCCGGTCTCATTAAGAGTCTCTCCTGCGCTGTCTCTTTGACGTGCAGCTCGGATAAAGCATCCTCCGCCGATGTCAAAACATTTCAGGATTCACATCCCTGTGTGCGCTCACTTGCTCTCTCTCTCTCTCTCTCTCTCTACTTCTCTCTCTAATAACTCTGTCTTAATGTCTCATCACACTGTTTTAGCTCCGGGCAAGTTGTTGGGAGTCTCGTTTTTAATGATAACCGCGAACAGTCCCCAGGATTCTTCTGGAATATCAAAATGGAAGGTATCATACACAGTAAAATCCAGGATTTAGTACACTGTGAATTGTTCATTGGTTAACAACCTTGACTTGTCTATGTACACCACAGCAAAACACTGAACGGTGAACAAAACAGAACACTGTTCTAGCCAGTGGATGAAATTCACCTTGAATGAATAAGTTTTCGTTATAGATCACATTTTTGTTCTTTTCACCAGCATGGTGGTGATGGTTATGGTGAATAAAGCCAAATCAATGGACATTAGTGTATTGTTTTACTACTCAAAATGATTTCCCTTGAAGCACATTGACGTAGGCTACACCAGTGTATGAAATTTGCTGTATAAATAAACTTGCCTTGCCTATTTGGAACTGCCTAGCAGCAGTCGAGGCTTCTCCAATTTTATGTGAGCAATTCAACAGTGTGTAGATGGCATCAAAATTCAGTAGTGGGTGTACTGTGAGCATGAGTTGATTCAATTAGAATCATATCCACTTGTGTTTGACTCTCTCACACTTCGCCTAGCTTATCTCGTGTTGTAAAATAATTGTCTGCCTCAACCGCTCTCAGTGTTTATGTCAGAAATAGCTCCCAATCAGCATGTTTAGTACATTGTTACAGCGTAAACAATCCTCTTGCCACATGTGCAGTGGTGTGCAGTATACAGTATGGTGGACAAAAGGATTTTCCCCACCCACCCTCTGAAAGTCTGCTACCAGTTTGGTTCCTGTTTACTTTTCCTGGGGGAAAAAAACCCTACATGACGCATATTATCATGCAACCAAATGACAGGCACATAAAATGTCTATCAGATCTATTATGCACAGGATGACACAATATAGTGAGGGCCACATATGCTGCACAATTGCCTACATAACAATAGAACCATTCCACAGCCGATTTGAAATCAGAAATCAGCTGAAAACAACCTGCTGCAAATGGGACTTTTAGCTGATCATTTGAAGGAGGATAAGATAATGTGTGCATGGGAAGGAGTGGAGACTGCAGCTGACATCATAAACAGAGGGGGGGATGGGGTACTGCTGATCAAGTTTGGTGATGTTTCATGTGAGAGTACTGCCCTCTAGGGGCTGTTTTCGAAGCTGAATCTACATTAGACTCTGAGCTAATGTGGGGGTGGGGGGGGGGGGGGGAAGAAAGTATGTCTAGCTGGAATACATACTTTGGTGCTAATATATGATTTTAGGATGATCCATTTAATACCACATCCACTAGTCATTTAAGTTAACTCAAATGTTCTGATTAAAACAAACTTTCATTAATTAGTTAATTTGTCAACATGCTTTAATCACCAAAGCTGCAGCAGAACAAATATTATTATCAAATATGACAGAATAGACAATATGGGAAAAAATTAAAAATCTGATATACAAAATCTGAGTAAAACATGTACAATCACAAAATGTTGCAAAGACATAACTCAAATTTTCTGATTTAAACAAACTTGCATTAATCAGTTAATTTGTTAACTTGCTTTATTCACCAAAGGAATGCTGCAGCAGAACAAATATTGTTATCAAATATAACAAAATAGACAATATGGGAAAAATACAAAAAATGTACAATCAGAAAAAGTCGCAAAGACAGGCAGCCTGGTCTGTCGCTTCACCTGAAAGAACCACGTGGACTCTGTAGTCTGTCAGGACTTGAAATCTGCGCAACAAATCTGAAGATATGGGGCTGCGGTTACTACGTCCATCCAGAAACACCAGCCGCTTCATTTGCCGCATCTCTCCAAGCCTGAACAAGTCCCTCTCAGACATACCGTTGGATCTAATATGGTGGAACAACAGATATAAAGATAAAAAAGAAGAAACAGAACTTAGTCAATTGCAAATAGTCATTTAACAAACCTAGACTAAATTTAAACAAATGCATATTTGGAAAAAAAAATTATATTATTAACACAATAATGCTGAGCTGGAGTGAATCTAAAACAAATGCAAAGAAATATGCATTTTATGCTTTTACTGACTTGCTCTTTTGCATGCACTGATATTGGCCGCGTTTCCCAGACTCATTAAGAAGCTCTTAAGTGCTAAGAACGTCTTAGGAGAGCTCTAAGAACGTTCTAAGAACGCTCCTAAGAAGTTCCTAGCACTTAAGAGCTTCTTAATGAGTCTGGGAAACCCGGCCATTGAGAATTGGGTCATTACCTCCGCCAAGGAGGTTATGTTTTCATCTGGGTTTGTTTGTTTGTCTGTATGTTAGCAAGATAACTCAAAAAGTTACGACTGGATTTCGATGACATTTTCAGGAAATGTCTGAAATTACTCAAAGAGGAAACCATTCAGTTTTGGGAGTGATCCAGATCACCGTATGGATCCAGGAGGTGCTTGGCGGAGGTTGGTGTGCTTTTCTAGTTCCATATCAAATCAGACAGAATCCAGGAAAAAGGTTGCCGCACTATCTCAGATTTGCTCAGTTTGTCTACTGACCCTTTCAACAAGATAAACAAAAACAATGCTTGAACATTCTACTTCTACTTTGTTCTCAAACTACTTCCTCTGCATTAAGATAACACATGGAATGCTAAAACGGAAACCTGGTGGGAACAACTATGATATTTATAATGGAAGTGTCTTGAAACGGTCTATATAATGTTCAAGTTCCATTATACAATGAAGCAATATGGCATGAGTAAGACTGGCAGATATTGCCATGGCTATGATTCGGCATAGCACCAGAGGCCAAGTGCCACAGTTCCAAGCCATGATGATATCTGCTACCAGCATCATGATCACGGGTGCCATACTGCTTTACTACAGTTCTTCTACCAATTAATCCTGTTTAAAAACACCAAATTGTGTTTATATTGTTTAACTATGTCCTGTCCACATACATGACAATACAAATGATTATTTTTTTCCGTTTGGGCCCTCTGTCCACACTACAACGCCATATTCTGACACCGAAAATTATACTTATTATTATACAGGGTTCGCATTGCAATGTGGATAGTGACAACGCAAAGTTTCAGATGCAATGAAGTACAGCTGCCATGATACTGATCAAATGGAGTGTTCCAGACACCAACGACAACAAACACTTCTATGGCATTTTTGTGTTCTAGTGTGGATTCCACATCTTTTTAAAAAAACTATATGAAAACAACAATGTGGACTTGAGATCGTTTTCACCTCAAATATGCCTATTTACATTTACCCGGCTTAATGTGGACAGGGCCTTAGATTTTTGTTTGTTCATCCATCGCCCACAAAAAAAAGTTCCAATGTTAGCTTTGGCATCTCCCGTTGCAAAGCAACGTAACACTTCACTCGACAGCAGAGCACAGTGAGATTAGACAGTGGCTATTATGTGCTTGTGCACACCTGAATTTGTAAAGCCTGCTTCTATGTCTATATGTCTCGTATAGAATTGCACATTCACCCTACTCTCTATTTACTCCATTTTGCGACTCAAATGTGACATAATAAAGATGCAGCTCTCTAGCTTTGAATAAATGGAGTGTGTGCATAGGACAATTCAATGTAAAATGAGGAGTGATTACTAGCTGTAAAACGCCTGAGTTGAGATGTCCTGATATCACGGATGAGTCCATTTAGAATATGAATTGTACAATTGAATATTTTAGTAAACATATTGATATTTGATGGCAGAGTGTTATAACGTATCACAAAAAGAAACCATACGAAGAAACCATATGATCAATATTTTGTCCCACTAGTACAAAGTGCCAATGTTGTACATTCATAAATAAAAACAGTTCATTACATTGTTATACCTATGCATAATATTTATCTATGGCACAACACTGACACTTTGTTTCACGCTTACTACACCAAGTGTACATACAACAAGATACTTCAACAACGATTTCCTAACGAGGTCCTAACACCTACCATGTATATGCCCTGGGATCTAACCATACATACTGTACCATGTGTATGTCCTTGGAAAATGACTGGCAAAAAACACCTTTTATAATCGTTATTAATATATCAATATATGAATGTTCATACTTGTAGACTTCAAATATTGGCAAAACATTAATAAGATATTGCATCTATATCATTTGTATTAACAATTGACACTAAATGGACATAAAATAAATAAGGTCTAAGGTCTTACAGAAAATCAAAGAGCATGCTTGCTGAACAAACTAAGAGCATGCGTGTCTTCCATGCTACAAATATTGGGCTGGCAATAAATAACACTTTTCAATATATCAATGCCTAAATGTACCTCCCATTTGTTGTGCTTTTCCATATCAAGGATATGAAATAATCTCAAGGGCTGAAAAAATGGGATTTGAACAAAAACATTTGGCAGGCGATGTCTTTTGGGACCCACTCATGATAGAAACAAAGTTTGAACAACATTTGAGATAGTGCAGCTACAATCTTATCTTATTTGACATGGAATGACCCCAATTCTTAATTAAGCACTGATACACACCTGATTTTCAGAGTTTGTAACTGAGGGAAAAGCCTTGGGATCTCAGCTATGATGTCGCCTTTGACATCAAATGGATCGTAGTGTAGGTGTTGTAGGTCTGGCACTTTCTTTGCCGCCAATGGCAAAGCCCCTGGTGTCACCACCATACCAGTAAGAGACAAACTTCTCAAAGTCCCTGGCAAAGACCTAGCATAGCCACGGAATGGATGACCCTCTGGAAGAGTAAAGCAGAAAAGCAGAACGTTTTTATTGCAATTGTGATGATTAGATTCCATTTGATTTAATTGAATAATTATTCACATTTTAAGTTTATAGCCTAGTAGCCTACTGGTAGACTTTGAATATTACCCCAAAACCCAAACTCATTGAAATACAAGACGAGGAAAATGACTATCTGGACTTATTAAATGATAATATCACTAATGAATTACTAAACAGTAAACACAGCCAAAGACCATGACAACATTGTCTTCTTTAGATCTCTTTTGCTGAAGCATCAACTATAAGTTAAAGGAACCGTATGTAAGAAATGTATTTCAATTAACCATAAAATGGCCCTGATATGTCACTAGACATCAAGAAATCATGCTCATTTCAAATACTTATATCACTGACAACAGCATTCCGGCCAGGATATTGAAGTTGCAGCCCTCAACTGATGTTGATGTTTTCATACTGTGTGTTTTGGCCTGATGCGCCACCCTCTACCTATCTATTAATCATGAAGTCAGTAGTGTTTCGGCATCCGGGTTGTCAACTTCAACTCAGTGGGGAGGGGGAGGGGATACACCACTCTACAGTATTTTGAAAGTGATTGCAGTACCAGTGTTGGCCAAAATCCTACTGTTCCTTAAACTTTACAGATCTCTGGTTCTCACTTTTAACAGTAAGCTCTGTGAGGTGGGTTAGACTCTTCAGCCATGATCTCAAGTGGCCTCGCCCTTTGACCGTAGTGTCGTACTTCACTGTCAGACTCTCTAGAAAGGGCAGATGGTCCAGAGCCATAGGTGACAACATGGGATCCAAGTAGTTCAGAAGCTCAAGGCTGGTGAGACCATTTCCATCGTGTAGATCTTAAAGGAAGAGTTTGATATGATTACCACACACACTTTGCCCATATTGCTGAATGTTAGTGGGGCATAGCCACCAGGTTATTTCAAACGTAAAAAAAAACCCGTTGCGCTGGTCCGAAATCACTTCATTTTCAGTTTGGGACCTTTTCAGGCTACTCACCTGGTGAACCCAAATCTTTTCCGGACAAATTCAAGTAGTCGTCAGGGAGAGCCTGGCCTGTCCACATTCTGAGAGAAAGATGTTTAAGCTTGGGTAAGCTCCTCAACATGGCGTGGAGTGTCTGTTTAGGAATGGGATCACGACCCACGTGAAGACGTAGCGATGTCAGGTTGCAGAGCTGAGATATGGCATTCAGAAGTCCTGTCCTGACGGGATCGAAGGCGATGTAGAAACACACAGAAAGTTGCTCGAGCTGGGGGAGCAATGTCAAGCTCTTTCCCAGACCAGATCTATCACTCACAAAACGGAGGGTCAACGTTTTTAAATCCCTCAAACTGCTTAGATTCGTCAGATCATCTGAGTCGACATTTGATAAATCTACTATAACAGACCTGAGCCATGGTAGGGAAGTAACAATCTTTTTCCACTCTTTTTCATTGGCATCATAGACGATGACACTAGTCAGCATCCTGAAACTTAGGGTCTTCCAGAAATTTGACTTGTACGACTTGACTCTTCGTAGAACAATGGTCTCGTTCTTCCAAAGAGAACGATGGTCTACCAGCCGCTTGAAATATGTGCAGCAAGAGCGAACATTCAATTTGTCTGACTTTGACAGATATTTGAAAACTTCCATCCATACTTCTTCTGGTAAACGAAAAACATCCATGGTGGTGACAGTCTTAGATAAGCAGCATTGTCTTAAGGAAGTAACTGTACACACATCTCCCCTGTTATCTGATGTTAAGTCCACATGTTCCAGTCACTGTCAACGGCTGTTGGTGAGTAGAACGGCGATATGTCACATGGCTCATCAGTCCCTTCAACAACACATGCTTCAGCCATGGCTTCAGCATGGCTCAGCCATAGGGCTCAGCACTGGACAGCATCAAGCATGCGCCAATCCTCAGTGGAGGCGCTGGTCAATGACGTAGATTACGGAAGTGACACAATCAAAACAAATGCGCGAAAAATTCAAATGTCCACCATGGTCCGATAGCATAGGGCTCTTAGTTATATGACTAACTAAGCACAAATTCGTTTTATGTGACATTTACACAGTTCTTTAGATTCAGATACATTTGATTTCATTCAAATCTTTCGAGACTATTTCGAAGCATCGAGCTACCGTTTAGTGTTTTGCCTAGAATATTCCACTTGTGATAGGGGAACGTTAAGCTAGCTAGCCTCGAAGATAGCTTTTTTATCCAGCTAGTTACGTGTGACCTTTAACATCGGATAGGTGAATTTTGGTTAAATTGGTTTAAAATAGACTAGCATCAAAACTAGTTGGTTTGCTCTTGAATTCGATGTCGGTAACAATTACATATTGTATGTAGCTAACTTAATGTTAGCATTTTCCCAGGCTACTTTATGTTCGCTAACTGGCTATCGTTAACTAGGAGAGGACATTTTACCCATCTTCTTAGACCCCAGTAAGTATAAGTTAGCAGGCAGCTATGTTTCTGTCTCCGTCTAAATGCAACATTTACCGGGCCCATGATCCGGCTTATTATGAAAGTGTTCCCCGACACACAGCGCAAGTGAATATACACAGTTCTGGCAAAGACTCGGTCAAACAGAAAAGCGTTTCTCATAATGGCAACATTCAGTCTTCGTTGAGGCTGGGGTTGTTACATGGAAAAGGAGTGTTCAACTCCACAGCCTGCGAGGATTCAAGTCCAGACCTCACCTGTGCGCTCAGCTGTATCGCTGACAACGGGAGAGCATCATGTATGGAAACCTCTATCAACCCAGCAGTAACTGCTCTCAGGGCAACTGGGTTCGGTAAATGCGAATCCCCGGTAAAGATCTTTGCAAGAATGAAAGCCAAAGTGTCAAACCATAACACTCCTTTTAAGAGCACCGTTGTACATGAAGACCGAATGCCAAGACACAGGATCTTACGGGATGACATGGACTTCAATATGATGGAAATTGAGCAAAATCCATCCTCCGTGGATGATACGGATGCATTCACCCTTTCCCCACCAAATTCTCCCGGGGAATCTCCAACATCAGAGGGGAACGATTGCGAGTCGGATGCGGGGTTCCATGGGGGTCATGGAAATGTCAAGGTTATGGGCCGATCCACTCCAGCTGAAAGGTCGGATTCGGTAGAACCAGTTGTAGCCGATGCGAGTGCTGATGAAAGTCCAACAGCTTGCGGGAGCAGTAAATCGGAGTGCACTCCAAACGGTGAGTTCACTGACATTTTGTAGGTCTACATCGTCATTACTTACTTTCATTGACAGTTTCATATGTCTTTGTCCCTCACAGGATGTTTTGTTTTGTTGGAAAAGCTGGCAGTCATGCAGTCTCCAGCTAAAATATTTGCCTTGATGAAAAAAGAAGAGAGGCGTCCTCTGAAACCAAATGTTTTGTACCAAACATCGGAAAAGCAAGGTATGTTACATTTTCTCCAACACTGTAGATCAGATATCCATGTCAGTGCAATATGATGTGTATATCACTGTCTAAATTGTTTTAATTTGAAGTTCATTTTCAACGATGCGTATGTGACAAACATGTTTTTATATTTGAATTGGGATAGTTCCTCTCAATGTACACTGGATCTTTTGTTGAGTTTACAAAGAGGTCATACTTGCTTGAGGAGTTTGCTTAACAACTTAAATTGCATAGCTGTAAGCACACTGTGAAGATGTTTGCCATCCCTTTTGTTTTCATTAGAAAATGTCAAGGCAATTGAGCCCTTCATGGAACTGCCTATGGATGAAACACATATCCATAACAGTGTAGATGTAGCCTGCAGTGACCGGTCCGTGTTTGCCGGCCAAAGAGAGAACGTCAGAAAGACTCCTTTGCCGAGGTTAGCCAAAGGAAAGCGTGGTGTTCTCTCCTCACAAGCTTGTGCTCCAGCTCAGCTGGATGATTCTGTACTGCTGGGTTCCCCACGTCTCGCTATTCCTCAAAAGCAGAGGGTGAACTCTGACCTTGAGAGTAACTCTGAGAACCAAGACCCAAGGATGGTGAGTTCACGCAGGCCAATGACAGGTCAATACATTTGTTTCATGCCATTCAGTTACAGACCGTTGAACATTTACTGACCCTGTGTTCATGTATTCTTATACAGATTGAGGGGATTCAGCTAAAGAATTGGATCCTGAAGCTGAGTGATTCTAAACTTTTTGTTGACGGACAGAGAGTGTAAGTTGATTTCAGTATTTTATGCCTGTGTGAGTGTGCGTGTGTGCATGCACTTGTTCACCATAACTCAATTGGCAGGGCCAGATGTTAACAATAACACGGTTACTGGTTTTAATGCATAAGGAGAGCACACACAAATTAACTGAATAAACGAGAGCTGCTACAATTTGCATTTGTAATAATACATATTGTACGATTTCAGTTGCTTGTTGTTTTCAGCTCTAGTTTGCTTCACCGTTTTTTTACTTTGGCTTTTCTATTTCAGTGACAACAAAACACCCTGGCACAGCAACAGTATAGTTGAACGCATTGCAAGCAATGTCCTGAAAACAGTCTCTGGAAGCACTTATATACTGGTTGGAAATATGTCAACCAAATTGCAATCTGGTTAGTAGACTTTAATGAATAGTTCATAGAAGGTTGAACTACTATGAACTAATGAAAAGTATATCATAATGTGGGTCACACCATTGGTTTCCAGTAGGGTTTCCTTTATCCATCCAGATTTGTAGGAATAACAATGATTATTATTTATTTTTTTTGATTTTCTCCCCTTTTGTAGGATTACCCCAATGGTTTCTGAAAAAGTTTCTCTTTGGCTTCCCTCAAATGTGGAAACAGTACCTCAACACATATCTAAAAGAGTCAAAGGGGTATGTTGTGTTTTGTCACTGAGTCTGTCTTGCCAGTGTTTGGTAAATTAGAATCAGCTTATTGTGAGGATGGTTAATTCATTAGATGGTCTTACAATTCTGCTCTGCTCATACATTCTGGTAATGAGTCTGGTAAATGTCTTGATTTATGATATTGACTATTCTTTTTGTTCTTATAACAGCTTAAATCACAACGAGAGTCAAGAGAGTTTTAAGCCTTCGAAGCGAAAGAAGCTGCCTCTGAAAGTGACCAAGCCAGAGAAGCCGGTAACCCCCAAGTTTACATGTAAGTAGAACTGGGATATGCATGTTAACCATACCGTCATTTCCCAACTATTAGCCGCGGCTTATACGCAGCTTTGAGGTAAATACACAGGGTCTTGTTTCCTTGAACTTGCATAAAACACTGTCCTGTGGCTCAAACACAATGCGGCTAATACACAGGAAATTACAAAATAATAAAGGAGCAGAGAATTTGAGAACTAGGTTTATCTTAGTTTTCCTTTTTTGTTGTTGTTTAACAGCTGACACTATCCAGAAGAAGTGCTGGTTAAGTTGTAGGCATGGTACTACCACCTGTCTGTAATCCTCTGCATTGATATTCAAAACTGAGAGTTGCTCTGAAATGCTCTGCCCTCTTTGTTGTCCGTCCTTCAGATGAGACCCCACCAGAGAGATCACGAGGGGACAGCCAGAAGCTGTCTCGCAGCGGCCGTGTCATCAAACCCCCTCTGGAGTACTGGAGGGGGGGGCGTGTTGTCGTGGACAAGGACTTGAACGTCACGGTTCTTGAGGACTACTCTATAGTGCAGGCGGTGAGTAATTGTATCTATCTCTAGATTGTTTGCTCTCTAGAGTGGAGTGTCTTGTGCTGTAACAGTCTCTTTTTGTTTGTTAATATTTGGGGGGTGTATTCAGTATTGTCGGACTCCTAAGAGGACAGTGTGATGCAATTAGCAACCTTGATATTTAATATTTTGTAAAACTATATATTTTTTTGTTACATATTCAGTTGCACACATGTTGAGGTTTTCTTGAAATCCTTGACATATTTTTTTTGTTTTAAATATCGTTTGCCCATGAATTGCATGCAAATGAATGTAGAAAAGGATGAAGTGGTTGCACAAAACTCATCACTGTTACACTACTCCACACAGCCAATGAACAGTGAAGCACAAGAAAAACCTCGGCAAAAGCGGGGCAAAAAACAATCCATAGTCACCCTAAAAGGTAATACTGCACTATTGTATTTGATTATACTATTCTCATTTCGAAAAATCAGGATATTACAATATTTGTTATTATAAATGTTTTTGTTTTGAAATTCCTGTCCATACAGAAACATGTCCAAGCATGTCTAGCCAAGATGAGAAGGAGACAAAGCTGATTAGGAAAGCCAAGCCTTATCGGCGACCAAGGTGGCAGACTGACGAGACTCCATCCCAAAAGCAGAAGAATTCCACCTTCGTAATGCCCCAGACACAGGGCCAACACCCCAACGAGAGGATACAGCAGGGAGCACTCAGGAGATCTAGTAGGAGATCTGCCAGTGCCTCACCACCAACGGATGGCACCGATACAGACACACCAGCTTTTCAAAACGATGGCGAAGGTCAAACGCAACGACGTCGTCGCCATGGAAGACCACCAAACCGCCAAGTGGCAGTCTGGTCTGATCAGACGGATACAGACACTCAAGCTGTTCACATGGAAGGTGAATTTCAAACGAAACGTCGCCGCCCAGGAAGAACACCAAGGCACCAGTCTGCAATCTGTTCTGACTCGACAGATACAGATGCGCAAGCTGTTCACAAGGATGGTGAAGGTCAAGCGAAACCTCGCCGCCAGGTAAGACCACCAAAACAACTCTTGCTGAACACAGAGGAGCCTGTGCGCCGAAGTTCCCGCTCCAGGTCCAAGACAAGGAGCAGCTCTGTGACCTCGCCGTCCCCTTCGGACACGGAACAGCAAGTGATGGGACCGCCGAAGTCCCGAGCCAGGAGAGGACGTCGCAAAAACAAACTACCGGCAGCGGATGACAGTGCCGCAGATATCTCCAACGAAGACTTTATGCCTGACAGGGGCAGTGTCAAGCAGAAGAGGAAACCTAAAGGCAAGAAGGGGACTAAAACCGATAATACTGAGGAAGTTGACGACAGCCAGTGGACGGATCAAGAGAAGCAAAAGCTTCACAAGTAAGTTGTGCATAATATTGAACACTTTTGTGAGGATTTCAGTGTGTCTAAATATTTCAGTTTACCAATGAACGCTTGTTGTTCTGTGTTGGAGATGACTGTCCCTGCAAGTGGAGTTATCTTTTGACTTCACAAATTCTTACCTGATATGTGTTGGTAAAAATATAGTATTTTCTCTCATATGTACAGGGTTACTACTACTAGAGTAAAACCTAGAGTTTGTGCTGTGTTTCAGAGAAAGCAGAAATGCATGCATGAGGTGCATTTGGCTCAGATGTCGTCTTTTTTTAAATTTGTATTATTATTGATAAAAGCTGCATGATCACAACAATGACCAGAACTCAACAAAAGTCCTCTCGTATACTCCGTTGATGTTGATGCAACTGTTCTCTCCGCAGGGCCATCAGCTCCTTGCCCAAGTACTCTCCCACCTTCTGGGTAAATGTTGCCTTGGAGGTGGGCACTCGTTCTCCAGAGGAGTGCCAAGAGCAGTACTCTGCCCAGCAACAGAACTCCCACACCAAGTCCAGACAGAAGAAGCAGCCTAAGCCCATTGAGGAACCAGGTATGAGAGGCCTCTGGGTAACATTTCCAGCAGTAGTAGAAACATTGTGTTAGGAAACGTTTTTAAAGTTACTTAGTGATCGCTGACTGCACATTTAACTGTTTCAGAGCATGTTTTTTTTTTTTGTTTTTTTTTAGTGCTGCACAGATTTAAACACATGACATTATTTTCCAAATACCATACTGATACGTAGCTGAAAATGATTTTTGTTTTGTGCAGTCAAGGAGATGCCTCAGATCACAGCCAAAGCTGGTACACTGAGAAGGAAACAGCAGATTCGCAATGTCTTGGACCACATACCCAAAGACGACCACGATGATATCTTCACCAGCTCACCTATGCAGAAGAGACTTAAGAAGGTATCACAGGATTGTTATTAGAGCTCACACCAACATAGTGTTGCAACAATACTAGACATTGTTGGGGAGATTTAAGGCATAGCTGATAGACCGTTCATGTAGTGGTTGGTGCACTGCCGTTTCCAATACTGATCCATTTCTTTTGATCTTGTGGTTTGAAATGAAGTTGCCCACGTTTTCGGACTGCGGAGATGGGGATCCCTTGGGTCAGCTGGCGAACCCTCAGACTCCCAGCTCTAGCTCAAACATGTTTGTGGGGGTGAAGACTCCAAAGTGTCTGCACATCAGCCCTGGCATGTTCCCGTCGATCGACAGGTACAGCTATGCACCTTTTCCATGTCATTCCTATGCCTATTTGTACAAGATTATTTTACACAAGCTTCAGGCTTCAGACCACATATCACGGGTATTATCCAGCAAAAAATGAATGATATTCTCTGTATTATAGCTTTTTACACGATCCTATGTCCTTATCTTATGACCATATCCATGTCTATCTGGATCTTTTAACGACTATTTTTTCCTACTCAAGGAATGACAACGACAAGTACGTCTTCCACTTCCAAAATAAAATGAAAAAGGGCAAAGGGAGAGGCACCCAGGCTAATACAAAGGTATGCTGGTTAGAGTGTTGATACTTTAGTGTGTGGTTCATGAAACGGATAACATATCCGGCATATTAATGGATTTACATACAACATAAACTGAGAATGACTGTGAAACAGTGCAATCCAGTCATTGTTTTTGCATATATTCAGAATCAGAGATTGTGTTGTGTTTTAAGTGTTGCATGGTAAGTTTTATAGCAAAAACTTACTAAATTTAACTTTATTCATTCAAAACAACACTACCACCATCTTATTGATATTACTTGAAATACACAATTAAATAATATGACTTATTAATGTTCTCAGAAATGGAGATATAATGTTTTGGAACCAAACTCTTCAAATAGTAGCCACATTGCTGATGATTGCCATTCTCTCATTTTTGTGTACAGTCAGACAAGAACTGCGCCCCTTCTCCTTCAGTGAAACAGACAGAGAAGACACGTGTTGGTATGTTAAATGAAGTTAAATGGTCACATTTCAATAGATTTGTCTATCTCTGGTGGATGTATTTATATGGTTCTTTGTTTTTCCTCAGCGGAAGATGATTCCTTTGTTGTTTGGGAAATGTTCTCTCAAAAGGAGGCTCCATCTTTACCAAATGAAGAAAGTGAGGAGGAGGACTATTATTTTTCTGATGCCTGAAATGCCTGAGATTTTTTTTTATTTTTATTTTTTTAAGAAATATAGATGTATATATAGTTATGAACCTTTTTTGGGCAGATCAAATGTTTTTTTTTTCTTTTTACGGTTTTTAATGGACTTCTCTGCAATAAACTATCAGTGTTTAACCAGCGTGTGGATATGTCTTTAAAAGATTGAACATTACAACTATTATGGCTTTCTGTGCCATTAAATAATTGTAATAAATAAATAATGAATAAATGATGTTTTAGCCTAAATAATTATTAGTATTACAGTACTTGGACGGTACAGTACAAGTATTACAGTATAATTTCCATTGCACATATACTGCTGTAACTGCTACTTGACTCATTTGCTGGGAACTAGCAAAAGCCAAAGATAACTATTATGATAATAACTAATATTATGATATATTATTATTGTAGATATAGTCTTGATGACAGGAGGTGGAGGAAATGAAATGTGGCTTTAATATCAGGAATTCGAAGTTGGTGTACTGCATACGAAAATATTATAGCATTTACCGCCACTCTTCCAAAACACACAGCACAGAGATATGTCGGCAATATTGTTAAGTTATTTCTTCCAAAAAATAACGCCTTCTTTCAGTGACTGAATCACTCCAAATGTCTCGGATAGCATGGACTTTTAAGGGGCACACACGCAACATGCTCCGGCCCTCAGCTGACTTGTCACATGACCAATCACATGACTACTAACGATAGACAAAATTAACCTCATGTTGTATTTCTTGTCATTGCACTTCAGGCAACGTTATAGCAGAACAATGTGGCTTTTGTGAGTATCATTAAATACTATTATACTTTATATGCGATGCAGTCTACTGTTTAAAGGGAACTGTTTGTTCAGCCTTCATAATAATGTTATCAAATGCGCTGAATACCTTGCATGGTTTGGGCTCTGTATGAAGTTGCAAACAAACAAGGAAAAAGCTTTTGCGCCTCTTGACTGCACATTTATTTCTCGATTTCTTTGTCAGTTATCTGATGGTTTGAAGGTCACCGTGACTCACATGCGTGAAACAGCTAATTACCCAAATGTAATCGGAGTAATACTTATTCTCCATTTCGATTTGAAAAGTAAGTTGCTTGTAAACAAAAGCTGTTGTCTTTCTAGGTCACTCGTCTACGGACTGGTATGTTTCTCGCTCGTCTGGGGCGGACCCCTGGAGGCTGATCAAGACACATCGTAAGCTGATCCTTGCCAAATTAAATTGTGTTGTTGTGCGAGGCATTACATTGTTAAGAGTTTTGTGTGTATGCAATGCTTTCGGTGTGGTTTTTAAGTCTAAATCTCTAACCTTACTCAGCAGAATATTAACTGCCCGTCAATACAAGTATTAGTCCACTGTTGGAGGACAAGTGGTCTTGTCTGTTCTTGTTGTTGTTATTTTCGTTATTTTTGTCAACTTCTGTAGTTCAATGTTGTGTGCTGAGTCATCTTGGAAGACAAGCTCAGGCCAGATTAGTCTTGCTGATCATGGTGAATCAATGAAAACGACAGTCATGTCATGTAAAAGGATCAAAGCCATGTACACAGGTCTTGCACAGCAAATAAGAAACAGTGAATCCAGTCTACTATTTATCCATCCTCTACAGGAACTAAACAGACCAGTTACAGACTTTTATTGTGCAGCAGGATTGATCTTAGCACTTCTTTGATATTTTTCCCATTGCTCTCGATAGTGTCCCCGAGGAGTGGACTCTTGTTGGCAGAGCAGACCCCGCCGAAGAGGTGGAGCTGACGTTTGCCCTGAGGCAGCAGAATGTGGATCAGATGAAAGTTCTGCTGGACAGGTTATCGGACCCTGACTCAGCAGCGTATGGTATTAATCCCCCCGAAGCAGCAGTCTCTTTCTCCTTTTTTCTTTCTCTCTCTATTACTCCCTCTCTGGCACTTCCCCATCTCCCTCTTTGTCCCGTGATTATTCACTCTTTCTAACCACAACTCCCCCCTTTCCCCTCTGTCCTCTTTCACACACATACAGTCTTAAACAAACACTCGCTCACTCACTCACTCACTCTCTCGCTCACTTTTTCTACTTCCTGTTTCTAACAGTCATTTACACTTGATTTGTTTTTTATTCTCTCTCGCTCTCCGTAGGCAAGTTCTTGGACTTGACTGAAGTGGCTCAATTGGTCCAGCCTGGCAAGCTGACCCAGAAGGTAGTGGCCAGCTGGCTACAGAGCCATGGGGTGCACGAATGTCGCACGGTCATCACCCTGGACTTTCTGCAGTGTGTCATGACTGTTGAGTACGTTTTGTTTTTGCGTTTTTTTTTTGTTTTGAGAATAACTACATGATCTCTCTTTGTTTTTATGTATGTTCCCCAATAATCATTTTAGAGCACTTTCTAAGAAGGTTCCACCTCTTTGCGATAACTGATGGTTGCTTCCAGAAGTTACATAATTCCTTGTCTTAAAGGAGACCCCACAGTAGCCGCTAGTAGACTTGATTATGCATATGTTGCATTAATGTGTAAAATAAAGTGCACAATGTAAGTATACAGTACCCTCCAGAATTATTGGCACCCTTGGTAAAAGTTGACTAAAAATAGGTCTAAAAAATAATCTTTAGGTGATTTATTGCACTGCCACAATGAAAACAATGAGGAAAAATACACCCTGCAAGGGAAGCAAATTTATTCTGAGAAAAAGGAAAATCTCATAAAGAAAGAAATGTTTTTAATAAAAACACGTCACTCACAATTATTGGCACCCCTACTTGTAATACCTTCTTAAACCTCCCTTTGTCAATAAAATAGCATGTAATATTCTTCTCTGACACCCCATAACGATTGAGAATACAAAGTAAGGGATTTAAGACCATTCATCTTTACAAAACCTCCCGAGATCGTCCAGATTGCTAGGTCCACACTTCTGCATTCTTCTCGTTGACTCATCCCACTGTTATTCTATGGAGTTTAGATCAGGGGACTGCTATGGCAATGTCTGAAGCTTGATTTTGTGTTCAGTAAACCATATTTGTTTTGATCTGTGCATTTGTTTTGGATCATTGACCTGATGAATGATCCAATCATGACCAACTTTTAGGGCCTTGGCAGAGATTGTTTGATTTCCTTTGAAAATGTTCAGGTTTTTCTTGGTGTTCATGATGCCATGCACCTTAATTAGGTTCCCAAGGCCTTTGGGAATAAAAACAATAGCACAGCCCCTCCACCATAATTCTGATTAGGCATGGGGTTCTTTTTAGTATAGTCATTCTTCTATGTACGCCAAAGACACTGTTGAGTTGGTGTGTTCAAGAAGGTTCCTGACTCGTGCAGTAGTTTCAAAAAATCAAAAAAGGTTTATTCCAACAACAAAAAAGGTTCCAATGTATATCACATCTTAATACCAAAAACCAAATTATTGTATATTTTAAATCTTAAATTAAATACTTGAGGTTATCCTAATAGCTTATGCTACGGTCAGAAAAGGTGTTGCTCCTATCTTCACACCATGCTTTGACCTGTCTCCTTCACCTCCATTCTATGCTCTCAATTGACATTAACCCACTTTTCAATGCTACTGCCCCCATAGGCCTGAAGTAGGAATGGCGCCTATATACCGGCCCCTAATTGTCTTGTGACTAACAAACAATTATCCTTAACAAAGTACTTTACACAATAGCTAAACATTTAACAGTACTAAATTCTATACATAAGACAGTTGAAACAACAACACTTCGTCTTTTTTTTTTTTTTTTTTTTACATCTTTTACATTGTCTCTTATCAATCTTCGAGAAATCTTCATTAAGTCCACTGATTAACTGGAAAAATATGGAGTCAGAGGTTCAAGCACATGACTCCGTCGGAGATCAGTCTTTACCACTGTCTCATAGCTGACATGAAGACATCTACACCTCAGCTTCAAGTAATAAACAAAGCTTGGTAATAGGTCTTAGAAGGACATTTGTGCTGGTTTTCACTTGAGCCTGACGAACTCTACCCTTCCTGTCTTCGATGGCCTCAATGACACGCCCCATTATCCAGGAGCTTCTGGGAGCTGAGTCGTCGATCACAAGCACAACGTCACCAACTGCAACATTACGCCTTGGTTGCAGCCATTTTTGTCGTTGCTGCAAGTCGGGCAAATATTCCTTGATCCAACGTTTCCAAAATAACTCTGCCATATACTGGACCTGGCGCCACCTACGCCTGGAGTAGATATCCTTCTGATCAAAAACACCGGGTGGTATTAAAGGCTCGGTCTTCAGTAAGAGCAGATGATTCGGAGTTAAGGGCTCCAAATCTGTTGGGTCATCTGACACTCTTGTGAGAGGGCGGCTATTAATGATTGCCTCAATCTCACACATAAGTGTTTGCAGGCCCTCTTCATCCAGGGTCTGCTGCTTCACAACTGAGTTGAGGATCTTTCGCACTGATCTTATATGGCGTTCCCACACCCCACCATGATGTGACGCTGTTGGGGGATTAAATATCCACTTGATGTTCCTTTTCACCATTTCAGCTTCAATTTTCTCCTTATCCAATTCCTGTATTGCCTGACGTAGCTCCCGCTCCGCACCAACAAAGTTTGTGCCATTGTCGGACCTAATCAAACTGACTTGACCCCTTCTAGCAACAAACCTCCGTATGGCATGAATACAGGAGTCCGTATCCAGCGAGCTTGCAACCTCAATATGGACTGCTCTCACTGCCAGGCAAGTAAACAGTACTCCATACTTCTTTATGGTTGTACGTCCTTTCTTGATGTCAAACGGACCAAAATAGTCGACACCGACATTCGTAAATGGCGGCTCATCAGGTAAGATCCTCTCCTTGGGAAGGTCAGCCATCATTTGGCCACTCGCAGAACCATGGAGGCGTCTACAAGTGACGCACTGAGACAGTATCTTCCTGATGACTGCATGGGGCTTAGGCATCCAGAATTTCTGTCTCAGCGTCGACAGGATGTGATTGCGACCGCTATGACCCACCTTCTCATGGATTTCTCTTAGTATAAGCAGCGCAATGTGCATACTTCTTGACAAAACCGCAGGGTTCTTCGACTCTTCTGGCATGTTGGCCCTGTTCAATCTGCCACCCACTCTTATAATGTCATCCTGCAGGACAGGTGACAACCTGTAGAGGGGGCTGCTCTTTGACACCATTTTGCCTTGTTCCAACAGAGCGATTTCATTGGAGAATACCTTTCTCTGGCTGATGCGTATGATCTCCCACTCAGCCTCCACAACTTCACCCAAGGATGGAGGACTGATGTGCAGAGAAGCTTTGAGCTCGGCCATCTTTCTTTCCAATTCTCTCTCATTCTTTCCATGATCAGAACTTGTTTCTTTTAAAACTGACTCAAACTCTTTTCGCTTTTGGCAAAGGAGCTTGAGTGTCTTCTTCAGCTTGACCATCCAAGCAACAGTACGCTTCAGACGATACCAGTTTGAGTAATGATTGATGAACTTGAAGACTGTGTCTTCTGCGCTCTCACTAACCACTGTGAATAACACTGTTTCCTTGACTTCTAGGTCCTTCACCAGAGGCTCACTGATACTGTCTGGCAAGTCAGGCCATGCCTCCTCAGGCCTCAGCAGAAATTCCGGCCCCGATAACCATGTGCAGGTCTTCAGGAACGCCTCCACTGTGCAACCTCGAGACGCATGGTCTGCCGGGTTGTTGGATGAATTAACGTATCTCCACTGGCTAACTCTTGACTGTTCTCTGATTGCAGTAATCCTGTTTGCCACAAATGTACGATACCTTGCTGACTCGTTTCGGATATACCTCAGGACTGTAGTGCTATCAGACCAGAACACTGATTCCTCAAGTTCAATATCCAGCTCTGACTGCATCATCTTGTCCAACTTTGCAGCTACCGTAGCAGCAGTGAGTTCGAGTCTTGGTATTGTCACTGTCTTTAGAGGCGCAACTCTTGCCTTTCCCATCATGAAAGCGCAATGTGCCTGATGCCTCTCATTCCTCAAGACCAGGTAGGTACAAGTACCATAACCTTTCTCGCTAGCATCAGCGAAATGATGGAGTCTGGCTGATGTAGCTCTTCCAAAGTCATGTGCCTTGACACAACGCTTCACTTCCAAGTCTGACAACTGATGAATGCTTGCCATCCAATGTTCCCACTGCATCACTAAGGACTCTGGCATATCATCATCCCACCCATGCTTCCTCATACACAATTCCTGCAGTATACCTTTCACTGGGAGGATTATGGGAGACAGGATCCCAAGTGGGTCGTAGACAGAGCTAACCATGGACAGCAACCCTCGCCTTGTCAGCACTTTCCTTTGAATGGTGACTCTGAACTTCAGTACGTCTGATTCAACGCACCATTGCACTCCTAAAGCTCTTTCAAGAGGGAGCTGGTCTTTGTCCAGGTCCAAGTCTTTGGCCCCTGTGGCCCTTTCATCTTCAGGCACTGACGCAAGCACTGTGCGACTATTCGAGATCCACTTTGTCACTTTAAATCCACCAAGTGCACACAGAGCTCTTACTTCCTGTATGAGAGCAACTGCTTTATCCTCAGTTTCAACTGATTTTAAGCAGTCATCCACATAAAAGTTTCGCATCACTGTCTGAGATGCCTCTGGACTGAACTGCTCTTGATGGTTCTCAGCACATTGGCGAAGTGCATAGTTGGCGCAACTTGGGGATGAGGTTGCCCCAAACAAGTGCACAACCATCCTATATTCTTCCAACTCTTGTGTGTGGTTTCCCTGTGGCCACCACAGGAATCTCAAAAGGTTGGCATCCCTGGCTGGAACCCGTACTTGATGAAACATGCCTTCGATATCGGACATGAAGGCAATTGGCTCCTGCCTAAACCGTAACAAGACACCAATTAAGGAGTTGGTTAAGTCCGGTCCTTGAAGAAGCTGGGAGTTCAGAGAAAGTCCCTGGAACTTGGCTGCACAATCAAAGACTACTCTGATTTTATGCTTGGTAGGATGGTATACCCCATGGTGAGGGATATACCAGGTCCTGTCTTCTTCTTCTCTGTTGTGAACCTCGTCTTTGGGAATTTTCTCAGAGTAACCCCTTTCCAGCATCTCATTCATGAACTTGACATAGTCCTGAAAGAACTCCTTACTCCTGATGAATTTCCTCCGCAGATTCTCTGCCCTCTGCACAGCTATCATGCGATTGTTCGGGAATTTCACATCCACAGCCTTCAGAGGTAGTCCAATACTATAGTGTCCATCAACCAATTGAACTGACTTGGATACAGAATCCATGAATCGTCTGTCTTCTACAGACATTTCCACTTTCTCTGCCTGCTGAGCCTCAGGAAAGTCAAGCTTTAACTGCCTCAGGATGATGTCATCCAGGCATGCCACAGAAATCCTGTGCGCTGCTACCTGTGTCCAATCAGGTTCCTTCTTAGCAACGCTTTCCTTCTGCAATGGGCCATTGACAACCCACCCAAGGGCGGTTTTAATAGCATAAGGTCCATTACCTTCACTATTAATAACCTTCCATGGTTCCAATGCTTTGGGTACGTTGGTTCCAATCAATAACCCTATGCCCGCTTTGATCTCTCGGACACGGATTTCTCTCAGGTAAGGCCATTTATCCACATCTTTTTGTCGTAGAATGCTTTCCTTCTTTACAGGGATTTCCTTTTGTGAAAACACCTGGGGAAGTGCCATATAGGAGTCTCCTTCTAGGCCACTTATCTCCAGTCCTGTGACCACCTGTGTGCTAATAGGCCTTTCCTGTCCCATCGTGCGAAGTAAGATGTGGGTCTTTCTTCCGTTCACTTTTAGTTCACGCATTAGGTCATTAGAACAGAAACAAGCAGTACTGCCTGAATCTAAAAACGCATAGGTCTGCACCACATGATTTCCTTTCAGGGACTTGACTTTCACCGGAACCACAGCTAGGGCGCATTCACCATCCCCGGCCCCAGTGCAACCACATACCTCTGCATCCATTGCTGGCGGCTTGTCCTCAGTCAATGGCTTGCTTGGCTCTGTTTGTTCTGCGGGCTTTCTGGCCATGTGCAGAAGAGTGGGATGTTTCAATGAGCACTTCTGACACACTAGTTTCTTCTTGCAGGTTTTGCTCAAATGCCCTGGTGACAGGCAGCCAAAGCATAAGCCTTTGGACTTTAAAAATTCAAGCCTCTCTTTGTGAGGTTTCTGTTCAATGGCTTTACACGACTCCATCTTGTGTTCTTTCTGGCAAAACAAACACTTCTCACATGAGGTATTCCACGTCCCTTTAGGTGTGCTTTTAGCCTCATTAGTCACTGGCACAGCACTTGTTGCAAAGGTGCTTTTCTTTCCTTTGGCCTTTTGCTGATTGCTAGCTTTATCCATGCCTTTGTCCTTTGGAACCACAAGCTCCTGAATGTTTCCAAATAATGGATCAGATGCTATCCTTGCCTGTCTGTCCACAAAGTGTACCAAATCTTTAAACCTGGCTCTTCTGCCAGTCTTATCCTGGATCTCGCATGCGATGCTCCTCCACCTTTCTCTCAACCTGAAAGGCAGCTTTATGATGACTGCACGCATGTTGGTTGGGCTGTCCATCTCCTCCCTAAACTCTATTCCTTCAACTGTATTAAGACAGCTGATGAGAAAAACGGCAAAGGAACTTAAAGACTCTTTATCTTCTGATTTCAAAGTTGGCCATTTCAAAGCCTTATCAACATAGGCCATGGCAATGGTGTATTCATTTCCGTAACGCTGGTACAAAAGTCTTTTAGCCTCACGGTAACCAACATCAGGAGGCAAGTGCTGACAACTGCGGACAAGCTCTTTCGCTTGACCACTTGTGTACTGCTCTAGGAAATATAAGCAGTCTTTACTACTAGAAGTCCTGTCCTCGATACCATGCTCAAAGGCTTTAGTGAAAAATCTGAACTCCGTTGGCTCTCCGCTAAACACAGGAATTTCTAATGATGGTAAAGAAGACAACCTCTGCTGCTTCACAAGCAGCTCAGTGATATCATTCTGCTGCTGCATAACACTAAGCAAGTCTTTATTGTCCATGGCAGCACGTTGTCTTCCAGCAGTCTGGCCACTGACAGCATGTGCGCGTGGAGGTGGCAAAACATTTCTATGCACACTCTGCCTACTAGGCCTACTTGCAGAGAAAAATGTTCTTTGCTGAGCAGGCTCCTGTGTGATCAGCTGAACAGGAATATCCACCTTAACTTCATCAACAGCTGCCTCAGCATAACGGTTTCTTGCATCATTCACAATTCTCCGTTCTTCTCCCTGTTCTTGCTCTTCAGACTCACGCAAACTGAGCACTTGAAGCTTAGCATCAGCTGCAGCAATAGCCGTCTTTATTTCAAGTTCCTCCTTCTTTGATTTAAGATGCGCCACTTCTCTGTCAATATCATGTTTCTGTTTCAAAGCACTGGCCTGTGCTATCAAAGCTGCTCTCTCAGCCTCATACTTTAACCTTACAGATGAGGTTGTTGAGGACACTACAGAAGCTGCCCTACTGTGAGAAGCATTTGCAGACCTGTGTGCTGATCTAACCATTGATGCGCTGTCTGCAGGGTGTAATTCAGCATCACACTGTCTTGCCTCTTCGGCTTGTTCAGCAGTACTTCGCAGCCAACCTTCAACTTCCATCACAAAAGCCTTCAGCATCCTGGATTTATCCTCATACCATGTTATCTGATCTTTAATCATCTCCTTCTCACCCATGTACTCTTTTGCGGCATCATTCAACTTACAGAAGTCCATGTACAGTTCAGTGAACTCTGTAGATAATTTCTGAGACACTATGCCTGCATTTTCTCCATCATTCATTAAAGAATCAATCTCTGATGTCTTTTGTTTAAGAAGTCCAAACTTAGCTTTCATAGCTGCAAGCATCGCATCAAGCCTTTGCTCAATGACTTTAGCAGTTGGCTTTGGTGTTCTCTTAGGGCGAACATCAACATCACCATTTTCCTCCATTTTGATTCCTTTCCTTTCTTCTGTAACACGCAGGCGATTCCGCTAATGTGTTACACTTCTGTACTCTCTGTATAGCTAACTCAAAATCTTCAAAATGCAGCAAAACTAGCAGTAGCAATAGTTGCTAAGCTAAGCACATAGCAGCAGGAGTACTAGCTGAGTCATCATTCTCATCATGGCTAATTAGCAGCACCAGAAGCATTCTTACTTGCTCTTTTGATATCCACAAACATCCGTCAAATACTTGCAGGTAGATGGCTGAAACCCAATCTTCAGGACATCCACAGTCTTGTTCATTGTCCATGCAGAGCTCTTTTCTGACTAATGTTGAGTTGGTGTGTTCAAGAAGGTTCCTGACTCGTGCAGTAGTTTCAAAAAATCAAAAAAGGTTTATTCCAACAACAAAAAAGGTTCCAATGTATATCACATCTTAATACCAAAAACCAAATTATTGTATATTTTAAATCTTAAATTAAATACTTGAGGTTATCCTAATAGCTTATGCTACGGTCAGAAAAGGTGTTGCTCCTATCTTCACACCATGCTTTGACCTGTCTCCTTCACCTCCATTCTATGCTCTCAATTGACATTAACCCACTTTTCAATGCTACTGCCCCCATAGGCCTGAAGTAGGAATGGCGCCTATAGACACCTTAAGTGTTTTTAGCAAAAGAGCATCATTTTATTTTCATCTGACAATAGACCACACTCCCAGACATGTCATGGTACCATTCAGTAACTCCTGCCATTTACATTGTTCATTAAATGACTCTACTGGCTTTAACCTGACATGCTGTCTAAATAATCTATTAGCAGTGAGGTCACTTTTGAAAAGTTTTGGGGGGGACTTGGTGACCCCAAGATGATAGCTTTGTCTATAACTCTCAACAGTGGTTCTTATGGATTTGTTTGCCTATCATACCATCCTCCATACTGTGCGTGGGAGCAAAATAGCCATGGGTCATGGGCCAAGCATGTTTGCCACATTTCCAGATGATTAGAACCTTTTAGTCATCATTTTAACTGGAAATATAGGCATTTTCAACAAAATACCTAGTTTCCATAGACATTCTCTTACTTACAAATGTCAACACAATATCTTTTTATTTCAATTTAGTGTATTCTCTTGTCTCTCCAATGTTGAAAAATGACTAGAGGATTTAGCCTCTGAGTGACTTCATTTTCATACCATAGTGAAAAAGAACATCATGAACTACTTCTGAAAGTTCACAGACACTCTGATTTACTTTAAAACGTTGCATTTACATAGGAAAATGCTCCTGTTAAATGTTGTACATAATATGTTTCAGGGGTGCCAATAATTGTGAGCAAGCTGTTTTTGTTAAAAATATTTCTTTCTTTATGAGATTTTCCTTTTTCTCAGAATAAATTTGCTTGCCTTGCTGGGTATATTTTTCCTCATTGTTTTCATTGTGGGAGTACAATAAATCACCTAAAGATTATTTTTTATACCTATTTTTAGTCAACTTTTACCAAGGGTGCCAATAATTCTGGAGGGTACTGTATATAAGATTGATCAGAGGAACTTGATCAGAGAAATGCATGAAGTACATACATATGTCTCATTTTCAACATGTTTTAGACCGTATCAGATCATGTGCACAATGGAAATAGGGAAGTGATGCAGCCAATTGGTGAGTCACATGCTGATAAATCTGTTTCCTCAATACAGAGTTGCTGAGTCTCTGCTTCCAGGCAGCAGGTTTCATCACTACAGCAGGGAGGACCAATTCCTTTTGAGATCCGTGTCTCAGTACTCCGTCCACGATGATGTGTCCCAGCATCTGGATTTTGGTGCGTCCCAAAGTGTTTTTAAATGTGTCCGACATTTTAGCTGGATATTTTTGTCCTGCTACATCAGTTTGGTTTTATGGTATGAGTCTGATGATTGGCACCCCCCCCCCTCCCCCCTTTGCTTGATTAATATTCTGAGGCAAAAGAAGGTTTTCTATACTCTTTGACTCCCACCTGAGGTGCATAGCAACACTTCCAGGCTGTCCCTTACGTCTCAAGTGCTTAACTGAACCCTTTTCTCTTCCAGTGGGCGGACTTCACCGCTTCCCACCCAAAGCACAGGAGGTGGGTAAATCCTGGAGCAAGAGAGGGCGAGTAGCAGGGAAGTTCCACCTGGGAGTGACCCCTGCAGTCATTAGAGCTCGCTACAACATGAGTGCCGCTGATGTGGGCTCCGCCACCAATAACAGCCAGGCTGTGGCACAGGTATGAAGCGAGGCACCATATGTGGGCAGTCATTTTTTCATCACAGGTTAACAGGATGTAATATATGATGTTGCAGAATTGGTAATGGCTAAGTTATTGTTTAGATAGAACATGATGCAGTCATTTTTTGATATTATGATAGTTGTAGATGCTTTGTGATGCTATCATTCTAACCACTAAGTATATCTGTATCTGTTAAAGAGATGTAAATTATTTGCTGCTGCCTATTTTTGTAATTTGAGTTGTATGAGTTATGTTGATTGCCATGCACATGATTGTATCTGTGAACATTGTGGAAGAGAATTATTTCCTGTATATGCTTATCACAGGATTTGAGATGATGCTTTACCGGCAGCATGCCTTTTTGGTTTAACCTCAAGTTGATTATCTAGGTTGCATGACCTCTGACGTGAACCTATCTAAAGGACAACCTCAAAGGGTTTCCACATTTCCTAACTATGTCTGAAATACAAGTGAAAAAAAAAAACAGATAAGCCTTTGATCTCCCCTTCACCCTTCTCACTCCAACAGTTCCTGGAGCAGTTCTACCACCCAGCCGACCTGGCCGAGTTCATGAGCATGTTTGGGTCAGGATTCCAACACCTCTCGGCAGTGGACCGTGTGGTGGGGACCCAGGGGGGTGGCAAGGCTGGTCTTGAGGCCAGTCTGGACATTGAGTACATTATGAGCACAGGGGCCAATATCTCCACATGGCTCTTCACCAATCCAGGTATGCAGTAGATACAGAGAATGGGGTAATGATGGGAAAATAACAACTCTATTGTAGAGTTTAGTGGTATTCTTAGGTGCTCTTGCGTTATGTGTTCTTGTTTGTAGCTGCTTTCAGACACAGGTGTAAGTCTGCATGTTCTGCAGATGTCAAGCGGTTGTATGGAAGCATATGAGTTCCATAATTCAAATGAGAATGCATTCTGCAATATGCAATTCTAAAAGACATTACATTAGGCAATTGCTAATTCATTATGCAATTTAATATTACAATTTGCAATACTTTCTTTCAAACTGCATTTTAATATACAAAGTGACAATGCAATCATCAAATCAATTTGATTTATTTTGGTTAAAAATTTGAATAAACATGGATTGAATTGCATTCCATTTTGCCATGGTACTTTAGTCTCAAAATTCAAATGGCAATTCATTTTGCATTTCAATTTTCAATATTCAGTTTCATCTTTTAATTGTCAATTACTTTTGCAATGTAATGTTCAAAATTCAATGTAGAATTGAATTATTTTTTAATTTTTTAATGTATTTGATTTTGTTTTTTTTAATGTTTTTTAAAAAAATATTGAAAACATTTTGAATATTTTTTGGCAAAAAGTTTTGCCCGGTTTGCAGAAATAGCGCCCCCGTTATTGCATAGCACTTTGTCACGCTCTTTGTGTCTCAAAATTCAAATGGCAATGGCAAACGCGATTCCAAAACACTTTGCAATCTGTCAGTCTCCCATCACCCATGGCGGGAACTACGTCACGTCCGTGTTTATCTCGCATTGGTCAGTCTTCTCTTTAAGGCGGGTCTTGGGCAGGGCGGCTGACGGCCTCCAGGTAGAGAAGATAACGTAAAAGAGAAATTGTCGCTGACACAGTAGCCTACTGTTGGAGGTGATGGGCAAGAACAGTAGCTCAGCTACTGAGGGAGGCAGGCGTGTGTGTGTGCGCGTGCGGAGACCTTGATCCGACCGTACGCCACCCCCTCCAGGAGCGTGTATCAGGGTGAAGCGTGAAAAATAGCACACAGGTAGCCAGGGGAGCTGATCGAGGGAGCTGGCAGCCCAGGGCCCTGGAGCTCATATCTGGGTGCAGCGTTTGCTCCTCTCAGCCCGGAGGACTGCTCCAGATTAACGACCATAGACAGTAAGATAGGCTACTGACAGGGCTAACACAGGGCTACTAACAGGGCAGGGCTGTTAATGACAGGGCAACATCGTTTCATTCACACTCAGGCACTCCTGGTCATGACCACGACCGTCCAGCTGCAGCCTGCACTGTCAGAAAGGAAGCGTAGCCACGTCCTGAGATATCGATGGCTTTGCCCCAAACGAGGAACGTGCATCGTTCTTTTCACAAATACACCATATTTGTAAGCAAATAAAGTGGTTTACTTAAGATTACTCAGCGTTTTATCAACGTTTGGTCAGAACCGGAAAGCAAGCGTAGTCACTTGCTGAGATATCGATGGCTTTGCCCCAAACGAGGAAGTAGTTTTTCACTGATCGTTGATAAGAATGTAGCACAAATTAGCAAGTGCATCTTTTAATAGGTGTCTACGTTTTATTTTTATAACGTAGCACAAATGTATTACATTCGTCAATGTTGACGTTTTTCAGTTATAGTTTTGGATGTTGAATGTTTGTACAAACAACAATCCAGTGAGATGATCACGTCTCACCGAGTCTCGCAACCGATTCCCTACCACCGCCGTCATGTCATCCGGCACAAGCTTCCTTGGTACACTGCTGTCATAAGGATTACGGTTCCCCATTGACTCCCATTGATTCTGACTGTCAGAATCAATGGGAGTCAATGGGGAACCGTAATGCTTATGACAGCAGTGTACCAAGGAAGCTTGTGCCGGATGACATGACGGCGGGTTCCCTACCGGTGCAGCGAGAATATTTTCGCGGACCAAACGTTGATAAAACGCTGAGTAATCTTAAGTAAACCACTTTATTTGCTTACAAATATGGTGTATTTGTGAAAAGAACGATGCACGTTCCTCGTTTGGGGCAAAGCCATCGATATCTCAGGACGTGGCTCGCTTCCTTTCTGACAGTGCAGGCTGCAGCTGGACGGTCGTGGTCAGACCAGGAGTGCCTGAGTGTGAATGAAACGATGTTGCCCTGTCATTAACAGCCCTGCCCTGTTAGTAGCCCTGTGTTAGCCCTGTCAGTAGCCTATCTTACTGTCTATGGTCGTTAATCTGGAGCAGTCCTCCGGGCTGAGAGGAGCAAACGCTGCACCCAGATATGAGCTCCAGGGCCCTGGGCTGCCAGCTCCCTCGATCAGCTCCCCTGGCTACCTGTGTGCTATTTTTCACGCTTCACCCTGATACACGCTCCTGGAGGGGGTGGCGTATGGTCGGATCAAGGTCTCCGCACGCGCACACACACACGCCTGCCTCCCTCAGTAGCTGAGCGACTGTTCTTGCCCATCACCTCCAACAGTAGGCTACTGTGTCAGCGACAATTTCTCTTTAACGTTATCTTCTCTACCTGGAGGCCGTCAGCCGCCCTGCCCAAGACCCGCCTTAAAGAGAAGACTGACCAATGCGAGATAAACACGGACGTGACGTAGTTCCCGCCATGGGTGATGGGAGACTGACAGATTGCAAAGTGTTTTGGAATCGCGTTTGCCATTGCCATTTGAATTTTGAGACACAAAGAGCGTGACAAAGTGCTATGCAATAACGGGGGCGCTATTTCTGCAAACCGGGCAAAACTTTTTGCCAAAAAATATTCAAAATGTTTTCAATATTTTTTTAAAAAACATTTTTTAAAAAAAATCAAATAAATTAAAAAAATAAAAAATAATTCAATTCTACATTGAATTTTGAACATAACATTGCAAAAGTAATTGACAATTAAAAGATGAAACTGAATATTGAAAATTGAAATGCAAAATGAATTGCCATTTGAATTTTGAGACTAAAGTACCATGGCAAAATGGAATGCAATTCAATCCATGTTTATTCAAATTTTTAACCAAAATAAATCAAATTGATTTGATGATTGCATTGTCACTTTGTATATTAAAATGCAGTTTGAAAGAAAGTATTGCAAATTGTAATATTAAATTGCATAATGAATTAGCAATTGCCTAATGTAATGTCTTTTAGAATTGCATATTGCAGAATGCATTCTCATTTGAATTATGGAACTCATATGCTTCCATACGGTTGGGCCGTGTATCTGAACAACATAACCAGACATTTGGATCTCTGAACTTAGTCAGCTCTTACACTACTCCCCTCCTAATATTTCTCACGTGAAGAGCATGCTGAGATTCTGTTCATGTGCGTGTTCAACCACGTTCAACCTGTTCAACCACGCAGAGATTCTGTTCATGTGCGTCGGTGTCATTCACACATAATGTCCACATGTTAGCATTATATCTGAATCACTCAAAGGGTCGGACCTACGTTTGACAAAAATCCGCATGTACTGTGGAGGACAGCTATTGTGATTGTTTTTGGGAGAGGACACTAGTCCCTTGTCTAGTCAATTAGGTCAATTCAATATGACCTTTGTACAACATTTACAGATGTCATTAAAGTCACATTTAAAGATAACTAGAGATAATGTTATTTACAAATCACATGGGGAGAGTAAATCTACTTAAGTTGCCATTGTTATTTTTGGTGTAGGAGAAAAAAAACATTTCCAAAACGCTTACCTCTCCCAAAACGTTTTCCTCTTTTTCCTCTCTCCCTGTCAGGGCGCCATGAGACTCAGGAGCCCTTCCTCCAGTGGATGGTGCTGCTTAGCAACATGACCTCCGTGCCCTGGGTCCACACCATCAGCTACGGAGACGACGAGGACAGCCTGTCCGCCGCCTACATGCAGCGCATCAACAATGAGTTCATGAAGGCTGGACTTCGGGGCATTTCTATGCTTTTTGCATCTGGTGAATTTTAAGTTCCATTTAACAAAAAAACTTTCAATAATTAGCTAAATTGTTTAATAGTCTTTCATAACACCTTGTGTCCTATATATGTATATTATGGAGTGACTGTTTGTGTCTTGGTCATTTTAAGATGTTTGTTACGCATTACATGAGTAAGTGAAGGTTGGAAAGAGTGGAGTCAGTCATGTCTTTGTCTATTTGGTTTTTGTATGCACACTAAGGTGACAGTGGAGCTGGCTGTAGGCACCTGACGAAAGAGAATTCTTTCAGGCCTAGTTTTCCTGCTTCAAGGTGAGCACCAAGTCCTTCCATTCCAGACTTTGACTAAAGTTATTCATCGCCACAAATCACACAGAGTGTATTATGAAAACGTGCATAGTTCCTTAAATGCCAGTGTTCAGGGTCTCAGGAAAACCTCAACTATATATATAATTTGTATGGCATGTGTACGTGTTATTTTCATGTAGGTGTTCATCAAATAAAAAATAAAGTAGGAAAAAAAAACTATATATAATTTGTAGAAAGGATTAACTATTAATATTCACACTACATCTCAACACCGCTATTGCTTGACCCCTCTTCTTTCTTCTTCCCCTCGCAGTCCTTATGTGACCACTGTGGGTGGAACCTCATTCAAGAACCCGTTCAAGCTCACCTATGAGGTTGTAGACTACATCAGCGGAGGCGGCTTTAGCAATGTGTTTGACATGCCTGATTATCAGGTAACCCCACAGGCAGCTATGTTAATGATCAGCGGTTTCATTTTGTATGTGATAATCCAGTGATTTTCTTTGTGTGTTTTATAATCCAGAATATTTTACATGTTATTCATAGAGTGGATTTTTCCCACCTGTTAAATACTATATGAAGGTATACACTTTTTTTTCTGTGTGTAGGCCAGTGCCGTGAACTCCTATTTGAATAGCATGAAGGCTCTCCCTCCAAAGACGTACTTTAACACTAGTGGACGGGCCTATCCTGACATTGCTGCTCTCTCCGACAACTACTGGATCGTCTCCAACCGAGTGCCCATTCCATGGGTGTCTGGAACTTCGGTAATGAAGAGCTATATATATCCCCTCATTCTCTCTATCTCTTTCTCTCTGTCTGTCTCTCTCTCTCTGTCTTTGTCTCTGTCTGTCTCTGTCCCTGTTTCTTCTCTCTCTCTCTCTCTCTCTCTCTCTCTCTCTCTCTCTCTCTCTCTCTCTCTCTCTCTCTCTCTCTCTCTCTCTCTCTCTCTCTCTCTCTCTCTCAAAAGGACAATACATAAAGTACATATGCATACAAACATATACAGATACTCAAAAACAACAATACACAGAGCTCATATCTCGTTTTCATATAACACACCCCCCCCCTCTCTCTCTCTCTCTGTCTCTCTCTCTGTCTCTCTCTCTGTCTGTCTGTCTGTCTGTCTGTCTGTAATGTCCTGTGATCCCTTCTGCCCTTAGGCCTCTACGCCAGTGGTCGGAGGAATTCTGTCTCTTATTAATGATCAACGCTTGTTGAAAGGTCTTCCTCCTCTGGGCTTCCTCAACCCACGCTTGTACAAGTTGCAGGGCAACGGCCTTTTTGATGTGAGTGGCTCAAGCTATCCGCACTTACATAATTATGAAATTAGCTGCAGTTAGAAGCAGAGTTGACTTTCTACAAATTCTCATATTTTTCTTTTATTTAATTTGTTTAAGGGGTTTTATTATATGCATCAGCATTGCTGGCAATATATGGGCTCTGAAATATATTGAAATGCATATGAAGGTCCAGTTTCATATGCATGGCAATATCTACCTTTTTTATGACAACCTAGAATAAACATTTTGTTAGCACTGCATTCTGATGTTCTACCATATTTGAGCATAAACAAACATTAGAGGTGCTCTAGTTTATGTTACATGGTTGTGTGCGTTTAAGAGAGTTTCAATTGCACGGGAGGGAGAGGGAGAGAGTAACAAGCTAGCTCTCTGTTTTGTTTGAACGTCAAACAGAAGTGACGTTGCCCAACATCGCTTAAAGCACCTTTATCAGAAGTTAATCTGCAGCTTGTATTTTAATGACAGATTTTTGCCATTGAGGTTTCCTTTATTAACTTTTAAAAAAATCAGACAATGTTATTGATATCTCAGACTCTCTCATCTATGAGCCTCTTGTTATATAATTATTATACCGATGGTGTCCTTGTCCAGGTGACTGAGGGATGCCACATGAGCTGCTGGGATGACAAGGTGAGTGGCCAGGGCTTCTGCGCTGCTCCGTCGTGGGACCCCGTCACAGGTTGGGGAACCCCCAACTATCCAGCCTTGCTGGCCTTGCTACTGGATTAACTGACACGCCACTACCACCTCACCACCAGAGCTCCATCAAGCCATCCTCTGTGTGTCCGTCTCCCCCCAGCATCGACATCGTTGGGCAGACCAGTCCACTGACCGATAAATCTGACTGGCTCTCCAGTTCCCCTCAGAAACAAAAAGCACTGAGGCAGATGTTACTTATGATTTTACCAGCTCTGTGAATCTACAGTTACAACCAATCAATATCAAAGAAACCCATTCAAAATATGTATCTCAGGTTCAAAAATGATGAATTCTATGAATTGAATTGCAGCCTTGCACTAAGAAGTATCCAGTAATAACAATTTCAAGAAGTTTCAAAAAGCATTATTTGTTTTTATTTCAATGAGTAGCGTATGCATGCACCTTCACTCAGGATTGACACTCAACAGGAGGTTTTTTTTTTTTTTTTTTTTTTAAATTGATGAAAGACTAATGTTTCAAACCCTAAAATATCCTCAGTGTGTGCAATCATATCTATCGCTGTCAATTTAAATAGAAGATAAAATGACACCAGTATCTGAAGACAGTAGAGTAGAGAATGTACATTTAATCACCAGCCAATTTGTTCTTGAACTTTGAAGGGATGTGACATTGTAAGTGTTCTTGGTTTTCAGATTTTATTGTTACATAATGATGAGAGATAAAATGATTTTATTTTAAAATGTGAGATGTGTTTGTCTTCATTGCGGTGAACTGATGGCTTTGTTGGCCTGAGTGGTATTTGTATTTTCAATGGTCATAATGGATTGGCATATACTGTAGATTACCTATTATCAGTGACGCCTGTTCTCCATATGAAATCTTGCTTTTTTGTTTCATATATGATATATATTCATATATTGTTTGATATATTATATATATATATATATATATATATATATAGTTTATCAACATATGAAATCTTTCTTCTGCTTCACCCAGACTTGAATTGTTTCTCCCAAATTACACATACTCATGGCATTCATTTTAATGACAAAACATCCATTCTCCAGAGGCTCTGCAAGGACTTCCTGGTCTTGCCGCATTCCTCACCAGTAATTCCTCTTATGCTGCCTCATCCAAGCAACATCTTTTCTACATTCGTTTAATCTTCCTATGCTTTTTTTCAATATATTTCATCGTCTGACAGCGTTCCAGATGCTAATCGGGATTGGTAGATGAAGAATACTGTAAGTAGACTAGACAAGAAGACAGCCAGCCCTACGCTACACTCTGATTGGGTCTGACCCTTAGCCTGGCTGACACCAATCCAATTCTCAATTGAGAATAGGTCTCTAGAAAAACATTTCATCTTTGATTTCCAAAGGATGTAGCCTAACTAGCGGTGAAATTAAACTTAAGATGTATATTTATTATTGAGCAAACACATAAATGTTCATTGTAAATGAAAATGTTATACCATGACAGATCTTCTGTCTGTCATGGTATAAAACCCACCCCATTTCTAGCTTGCATTTGACAGGACACAGCCTGTTCAGGCCAGGGACGTCAACATCATCGCTGCACAATGGCACCCACACTCAGTTTTTTTTAAATCCCTTCCTGTTTGTACCATAAACAATGTTTAATGCCGGCATGCATCACACACAGCCTACTTACCCATACATTTACCAATAACCATCATCGCTTCCACTTTGCCTGACTGTTGGAGTACGACACCCTCACTAGTTAGTGATCATATGACTAGTATTTTGCATGATGATGGCCACTCTTCTTCTACATCCACTGTATATATATATATATATATACACACACACACACACACACACACACACAAATGAATATATGCTCCCAGTGTACAAATGTATACCCCTCACTGACGAATGTATGAATTTATGAGTCTGCCTCCAATTTTTGCTTCACCTTCCTTCTGTGAATATTTATCATAAACACCTGTAAGCACTACCTCTACTCGTATCCACTCCAACAAACATAGTGACTCAAACGCTGTCCCAAAGAACACAGTAAGTGACTCAACATGGGGACCGCTGTTTTATTATTACTGGTCACCATTGTACAGGGGGATGTTTATATCAACAAGGGTTAATCAAGTTGTACAATACATTCTGACTATGCAAAAACAGACACCCCAGATTGTTTTCAGGTTGGTTCCTAATAAAGAAAAAAAATGAACAGGATTTTCAGTGATGGACATAAGCTTTTTGCATCTTCTATTAACATCAGGATAACTTAAGAGATAAAAGGGTTTTGATAGGTTTAACACCATTTCACATTTCTATTATCTACATGATTGAGAAATCAACTGTGCGCTGTAATTATACAAAAGGAAACCTGAAAGGATACCCCCCACAAATTATATATATGATAACAATAATAACAACAACAATAATAATAATATCCTTTTTACAGGAAAAAAACAGAACTGCAAGAACTGCAAATTCTTCTAAAAATCCTAAATCTCTGGGGATCACACACACACGCACACACACACACACGCACGCACGCACATAACATGACTACATATAAGGTCAAAAATAAGTGTACAATATGCACACTTTAAAACAAATAATTTTGACTTTTAAAAAAGCAATTCATTGTTTCCTTTCAGATGGTTTGCACAAAAGAAAAAACTACACATGAGCGCCGACTTCTCTTTGGGTGCTGCAGTGACGACAGCCACTGTAGACGCAGGTCCCGGACTTTCACATCTTCACAAGAAGAAACTTTCAAAACCAGGCGGTTCGTTAAAAAGGAAACAAACAAACAAAAAAAAGTGACGCTTTCCTCTTTCTTCACTTTTCTCTGGAGGTGAGGGGCTGAGTAAGTCATCTACAGTGTTTATTAGTCTCACCTCTGTACTTATCAAAAAGTCTGTCATGGTGTTCTCTCACAGTTTTTTTTTTTTTATATCCTGGAAACAATATACAAAGGGTCCGTTTTTTTCTAGGCCACACACAGGGCTCACTGGTTGTTTTTGGCTTTGGCGTGTGTTAGGATGTGTGACTTTAGGTTAGTGGATTGGGCGAACTTCTTGTTGCAGCCGTCAAAGGGGCAAACGTAGGGCCGGTCCCCGGTGTGGATGCGTACATGTGTCCGGAGGTTAAAGTCCAGAGAGAACCGCTTTCCACATCCCTCGAACGTGCACTGAAAGTGGATGGAGAGACAGAACAGACGTTAGCCATCTATGGGAGGCCTACACACTAAAACATGTATATGTACGGATAGTTCAACTAAATATGTATTTATCTAAAAGAGAGAAAAACAATTCTGAGACTCGTCAGTGAAAAGTGAAATACTACACCTGAAAATATGCACAATATACACAGAGTTGCTGTGCGTGCGGACAAAAACGTCCAACTTAAGCCCAAGTGACTCACCTGGAAAGGCTTCTCCCCAGTATGTACAAGCTGGTGCCGCTTCAGTTTGGAGCTCTCCACAAAGGCCTTGCCACACTCTGCACACACATGCACGCGCGGTCCGTGGGTGTGCAAGTGCTTCCGCATCGCCGAGTTATCCCTGAACATTTTGGTACAGCCCTGGGAGGAAGAGGCAAAACAGACAAGTCTCACAGTCGGATCACTTCACTCCAGCACCAACACTGCAAAGGTCACTGGAAAGGGCCACCTGGTGGCAGAAGGTGGGATGGAAATTATCCATGCAGGTGTGTCTCATACAAATACCTATTTGAAGACAAATTTACATTTTAAAACTCCCTAAATTGAGTGTGCAATGCATGCTTTGCTAGGATGGTACACTAGACAAGACATAACCGCAAAGAGTAAAATGCTGACAATAATTAAAGAACTAATAACTCAATGACTCAAGAGAGAGTTGATATAAATGTCAAATTACTCCGATGTCTGTTCAGTCTCATAGCACAAGAGGCTGTATTGTGCTTCAAAATGCCTAAGAATAAGAATACTGTTCAACAACATGTTACATTTCCACCGAAAGACACTCACTTTGTGTGGACAAGCTATTGTCCTCGGTGCATCATCTTCCTTAATTTTCCGTGGCTTCATCCTGCATAAAAACACAAATTGACAGAAGTTACTACACAGGTCTATTTTAATAAGTGTTTGCCGGTTTTTAATGTTTTTCTTAAGTCATCACAATCCTGTCACTATATGGTAACCTACAGCTAAGCTTCAGTATTAGCAACTGAGCTAGCTCAATCATCTGACCCATCACACATAGTGCTTCGCAATAGATCTCCTAAATTACTGTGTAAACACAGTAAGTCTGGCTCTAACATTGCCATTTAAAAAACATAATCTTGAGTGTTATTGTTATTGCTGCTGCTGCATGTATAATGCTTACCTGGCAAACTCTGCCAGCTGTTTGGGATCTGACAGATCAATCCCCGGGATACCCCCAGGTGGGAGCTTCTTCCCAGTCATGTACTCCGAGTAGTCTGGAGGGGAGTTCTCCCCAATGATCTGTTCCTCCACCACAGTCTCATGGTCAATGTCCTTCTTGTCATCTGTGTTTAAAAGGGTGTGGGACATAACAAAGCTTGGTTAAATATAGATAAATACAGCCAGTGTGGTCATATTCAGTCACAAATGTTAACTTCAGGGATAAGTGCATTTCTGGTATCAGTCTGCATTATGCCCAATGTTAAATATGGATACAAACTGAACATTCTGCCTGGTCCGTGCATTCAATTCATGTCTTTTCTGGAATATTACAGATACATGAAACAGAGCAAAGATTGAAACCCGATGTACCTAGTTTCATGTGAAGAAGAGGGAGCACAAACAGGCATAAAAGTGCTGGTAAACAGATCAGAGGAGTGCTTTCAACTATGTCTGTGTGTAATACAATCACTGCACTGAAACAGATCAATCATTGTGGCGAGGAGTGAGTTGTGGCAATTGACAAGATCCATCTCAACAGCACATCAAACTATTAATAACAAAACATAAACGTTTAGAAACAATAAAAGTTGAGAAAAGAAAACGGACAAAATGGGGCTTCTTTTTCAAGAATTCGTAGGAAACAATTTGCTGTCAAACACAACTGTTAACACTTAAGCAGAAATTGTCTATCTCTTCTTGTCAACACTACTCAAGGGTGCTACAATGAAACCTGCATTTGAAAGGGCGGTTTTGCAGACACAGGTCAATAACAAACACTACAAATAAAAACAACATATTGGTAGATGACCCTACTACAACAACAACAATAATGATAGCAGTGCTCTTTTATGACAATATGTCCTTGCTTAACAACAAACCAGGTCAGAGAGACATGTCCATTCAAAGTAAACCTATATGCCCCTTAAACAGCATGAAGGCAAAGACTATAATATATCAGGGCTGAACTTGCACTCCTCATCCAAAAAGCTCCTTCACTCAAGACATAAAACGATATATAACTAAAATGCATGAGGGGAAAGGAGGCAAAATCGTCATCATGTAAGAAAGCAACTTCACTGCCCCAGATTTTAATTCGTGTAAATGGCAAGGGCTATGGATCACAACACATTCATGTAATATGTAAGCCGTGAACCTCTGGGTTTCATTTTTTTGTTCAGTCTTCCCTATATTATCAGAAATACAATGTCATTGTTTTGCACAGGCTTTTGGGCAGAGGAGAAAGATTTAATAGGCCAGTAACCCAGTTGGCACCCACAAATAACAGGTCATATTTTGTCCTGTTGCGTCACGAAGTCAGCCAGCTAATCTTGTGAGAGCCATCAACGTACGCCTACTCCTTGCATCAATTACCGAGTTAAGATACCTTTTAGCAGTGTGGTCTCATGAGTAGTGTTAACGCTAAGCTTTCCAAGTGTTGTCGTTTCAAAGTAAAGTTACACTGCAATGAATTTATGATTCATCTGTATCAATTCTGCTGTTCAGCACACAGGTTAAATTGTTACGTTAACGTTGAACAGACATCGCTGCATGGAATTGACCCCATATTTCCAATAAATACATACCTATCAGTATAACGCAATTTAGTAACACGAAACGAGCGTACTTATGAGTAGCAGCTAACTCTTCAACACTTTCTAGTGCCAAGTAACATTGACATAAACGTTCATTGCTGTTGGCAAGAGCTAGATCGCTAGCGTGCTTATTAGCCAGCCTGTTGATATTAGAGACAAGCCTTTGCAAATTGAGCAAAAAACAAAACCGTGACATGTTCTATTTACGTGCAATTATTTGTCATAACACCAACTTGGATAAGACCTGGCAAGCAATCACACGCTTTAAATCAAGTCCTGGCTTTCAGGCTACATGTTAGCTGTTGAACGCTATCATAATGTGACATAAATAACGTTAAGGTCCCGAAAGGTTTTAACAATTTAATCAGAGCACAAAAATGCACCTGTATAATGGAGAGCGGAAACAATGTTTCTCACTAAAATTGCAACCCTAAACGGATTTCACTGCTTTTCAAAATGTGCTAATGTGCTATCTGCTCCTGTATACGACGTCCCACCCCTTGATGAGCCATGAGTGGTTCAGCAGCAATGAATCTCGCTAGTATGACAAACTGCGCCATTGCGGCCTACTCTTCGAGCCAGCAGTGGTTCACTGCCTCCCGCTCTGGCCGCCATCTTCCCCGGCCGCATCAACGCCATTTTTTCGGGCCGCCATACTGGTCTGGGGGAATATGGCGGCGCCCATCAATGCTTAAAAACATGGCTTCCCTTCAAAACAAAAACATTTCAATCCGGTCTGCATTCAGAGATGATTTTTTAACTATAATAATTACCCCAGTATTGGCCCATCTTTCAAGCAGTATGCCGTTCAAAAGGACAACGCCCGCACACGGCCCTCTTTGAAAGCACAAAGAACAATGCAATGATAGAAGACACTTGTTTCAGTCACTTGAACTCACCTGATGCCCACATCGTAACGGAAAATTCTCCTTCCAGAGTCTTTATTTGAACTTGTTTCTGCTCCCATTTTCGACTGCTTGCTTCAGCTGCAGTCAAGTAACTCTTTTTACCAGATTTCTTGCCGCCGCCTCCAGCCCCCTTCTTCATCCGGCCCACAGAGCTTTTCCCTGCAACAGTCACCAGGGTCTGCTCGATATATTCCTCTTCAGCAGCAGGGACTGGAACTGGTATAAGAATTTGGTCCTCATAATCGTCGTCCGCTCGTAGATCTGAGTCGTCCCCACCAACTACCTCTTCTCGAGTTTGAACCAATATCACCTCCTGATGGTGATGAACATGGTTCGGATCATCAGAGTCCAGAGGCTGCAAAGCGATCATAGGCTGGTGTTCGTCGTCGTCTCCACCGACCACAGTTGTCTCTATCGTTTCCACTTCAATTTCGTGCAATTCAACTATCTCTGCAGGCATTTCTGAACCGTCGGCCTCGATATACAATGTGTCTCCCGATGCCATGTTGGAAATAGTCTATTGCTTTCACCTACACCAACGTGTCTGTTCTTTCCCCCCTCTGCTATTCCTTTGCTACCGTTCCTCCTCTTCTTCGGCAACACAAACTCTCTCCGTCCGTCCCACACGAACTCCCGTCGACACTATGGCCTGCTTACATATTCTCGCGAGATTGTCTATGGCGCACACATTCGAGCGTGAGAAAAACTCAATCAGTTCATCCTCTCTAAACTGAAAGCGCCCAATCATCATACACTCACAACAACTGATCTTGAACCCTCTTTGCAGAGAGAACATATAGGCTAGGTTTATTATGACATTTGTACAGGTATTTTCTTGTAGGCCTACCGTGTGATGATTGGCTGGTTCCGTTCCCGACTGTTCAGTTCAGCAGAACTCCATTAGAGACGCTCATGTTTTTTTTTTCATCCAGGAAGATTCACCTCTCATTTTAGAGCAGCAAATAGCAAAGGTTTGTCATAAGGCCTAGGCTACTTAAATGGTTGTATGATGCTGTTCGTTAAAAAGGGCTAAACTCAGGCAAATAGCCTAACTCACATAGACACAAACTTAATCTTATTTGGATATTTTATTAGGCTAAAGGTTTCATTTAGACTTGTTATGGATAAAGATGCCAGATGAGAATTGACAATCGAGAATCAGGCTATTACAAGCAACATACTGCCTGCTTGTAATAGACTAAATAAGCGTTTCTGAATAGGCTATAAATACCACGATCAATAGCCTACTGATACTGAATAGCCTATATTTTACTTTAGGTAACCTAGGCATCTTGTTTACATAGCCTAGTCGGACACCATGCTGTGACTACAGTTTAGCCTTCAGAGTTGTTTGACCGGACCACGCCATCTCACTCTGGGAGTGGCTCTGTCACCTGCCTGCCTGAGGGTGTGTCATCCTGAAGAAGACAACTTTCGTAAGGTAAGCTACTCACGCACACCGCAGCCGAGTGCCGAAATGGGGAAAGCAAGCGGGCGCTGGGACTTTGAATGGGTTTATAATGAACAGCCTCATACTTCACGAAGAAAAGAAATTCTAGGTAAGAAACTGTAGGCTATAGCCTCTTCAATGAAAACGTTTGTTTGGCTATAAAGTATAGCATATTTGTCTTTCAAAACGTGGCATCGTTCAAGGGTTGTGGTCTTGTCAAAATTAGAAAATGTTACAGACTGCACGCTTTCAGCTTTTTTATCTCGTAAAGACACGCGCGTTCGACTCTGTTATTGTAGGCATGTAACTTGTGATGCACCTGTTTCCCTGTAGCCCATTAGTCCATGCAACTTTGAACAGGGAAGACAAGTTAAGACTTAGCCTAGTTGTTTGCTTAGGTGTTAGAGTAGCCTATGAGTTTGACTTTCATTTAGACCTGACACTGGCTACCAGATACACTTTAAATTATGTTATTAACGACATGACAAACATTGAAATATTAGCTGCCTTTTCTTTGGTTAACTGGTTAAACTGGACTCATATGGACCAACCTGTTATTGGTTTCCATAGTTATAATTGTATGCAATTAGGCTACACAATTTGTGGGGCTAGCTTATAACTTTAAGAAAAAGTGACATAGGCCTACTGTCAAAATTTCAAACAAGCCTGTTACTTCTGTCTATAGACACGGAAAATCCTGCAATATGTAAGATGATCACACGCAAAAGACTGCCTTGTTGGGAGAACAATGGCTAAATTTCCCACCAGGTGGAGTTGACAAAGCCATAGCCTTGATGGTAACAGGACACAGTCAGGGTGTTAGTAATGGCTCACAGACAGAGGATAGCATGGCAGTCACACCACACTGACCATGTAAAAGGGTCAGGACGGTACAAACAGATTTCTGTCTGAGACTGACATAGGACCACTGTTTTCAAAGATGCCTTTATGGCCTTAAAATACCTCAAATTTAATTGGTTCGGGCTTTCTCGTAAATTATTTTGAAGTAATGTTACTTGAAGTAATGTACTTTCAGTGAGATCTCTACCTTTTACAAGTATCAGTCTAAGCTCAAAAGCATTTCATAGTATTATTCTTCTGTGGATTTCAGACCACAGCGAGTTGTACAAACCCATGGCTCCTTAAATATAAATAGCTTCTGTTGTTATTATCACCATGCCAAATAGCTCAGGTGGGCTACAGTATATCCTTGGTAGAACACAGGGTGTGACCATCTCCATGGTGTGTTGTAATGTTTTTAGGCCACACAACCAAGAGAAGCAATTGTTTCCTGGCATTTCAATGTTGCTCAAGGGTGAGATCAGTAACCATTTTACTCAAACTGGGGATGCCGAAACAACAATAAAATTGCGTCATGATGCTTTTTGACTTTTCACCCTGTCCACTATGCTTCTCACTCTCTCCTATGCTTCTCACTCTGTCCGCTTAGTCACAGGGGATGGTTACATTTGTAGGTTACACTTGTAAAATGTCATAGAATTTGTAGGCAAATCTGCATAATGCAAAGAAAGAGATGTCCGAGAAAATAATAGTTTCATCGTTGCTTAGATAGAATGATTGTTCTTCATGCCACCCATGTTGATATGCAAAGGGTGAGTCATAAATGATCAGTTATTTCCCTTCGTTTATGACACATGGTTATTCATTAACCCAGTGATCATGTGAACACTTCTATTTGATAACCAGACATGGATTGAACTGTTTTAAAACATTTCGGCTGTAAATCTTTGGGAAATATTTTCTTGACTAGAGACAGTTAAACTCAAACTCAAAATGTTTGAATCAGCTTGCTGCCTATTTGCTGAACAGGGATTTCCAACGGCAAGGTGTCAACGTTGCCATGGTGTCATTCCACAGGGACATGTGATGGTGTGTCTTATCTTCTGGAAAATGAAGTCACATCAAAAGGCAATAAGGGGAAAAACTGACTAGTCTCTCAAATCACTCAGCTATAAATGGCCTGTGCTTGAATCTAATGTCTCCTAATGCTCCTCAAGGTGACCTGTATTATCAGGGAAAAGACCGGGACTTCAGCATTGCCACTTTTGAATAATTAATGGAAAAGTGGGAGGGAAAACCAAATGAACAGGCAACCAAGCAGAAGGAAAAACAATGGCTTCAGACCATCTCCCACTGGGGGAGGTTTAGTGGAAGATTGAAACCGACATTTGGAGCTCCATAAAACCTGTGAAGCACTCACTGGTGGAAAACCTTGTTTTGTTTTACGAATATTCATTGGTAAATGCCCAAACTCTCTGCGCGACTATAGAGCCACCCCCATGGAATGAGCAAAAATTTGCATTTTAGTGCCATGCAAATAACCAAACGCCCAAATGAAATGGCAAGAGTTGTCCTCTAAATCCATTTTGAACAGTCACTTCAATTGATGTCACTTTTTGTGAATATTAATGATGCTCTTGAGAACCACTTTTTCATCCTGGCAAATATAGTTAAAAACAGATAACCAGGTGCAAAACAACACTCCTTCTAATTACACTGCACTGGGCTGTTGCCAGGAATATCGTTCTCCCAAGGGCTGAAGCATTAACGGGTGATTCAATTACTGTATATTATGTTGCAGTACCACTTTGTATGCTGAGTAGTTGAAACGTAAAGTCCATTAAAGGACTATTACATACAAAGCTTCTTTTATACCCTAAACTGAGCAAGATCACAAATTCTGATGAACTACTGTAGAATTCAGACTAGTGCTCATCAGACCAAAAAAATACATATTTGTATACTGAGATAGTATCAGGTTTGCTCATCATTGTGTGACAGAAGTCAAATAACTCACCAGTTGATCTTGATGGGTAAAAGAGCATGTTGTTGCTGATTGTTGACAATCACAGTGATTACAAGGAAGGTGAATGTGATTAAACTTGTATGATGTGAATCTCATTGTGTTGCCTTTTCTGTTTGATTGACAGCTAAATACCCAGAGATTAAGTCTCTGATGGGCCATGATCCACAGCTGAAATGGGTGGTATCGGGTATGGTCCTCACACAGCTTCTGGCCTGTTACCTGGTGCATGATCTCAGCTGGAAATGGGTATTTTTCTGGGCGTACGCCTTCGGTGGCTGCATCAACCACTCGCTCACACTGGCCATCCATGACATCTCCCACAACGTGGCCTTCGGTAACAAGCAGGCACGCCTGAACCGCTGGTTTGCCATGTTCGCCAACCTCCCCATCGGCCTGCCCTACTCCGCCTCCTTTAAGAAGTACCACGTCGACCACCACCGCTACCTGGGCGGAGACGGTCTGGACGTGGACATCCCCACGGAGATGGAGGGCTGGTTCTTCTGCACTCCGGCACGAAAAGTCCTCTGGCTCTTCCTGCAGCCTTTGTTCTATGCACTGCGTCCACTGGTGGTGAACCCTAAGCCAGTCACCCAACTGGAGTTGCTGAACGCAACCGTTCAGTTTGCGGTGGACTTCGTAATTTACTACCTGTGGGGACTGAAGCCCATCGTTTACCTGATCGCAGGCACTATCCTGTGCTTGGGTCTGCACCCCATCTCTGGACACTTTATCGCGGAGCACTACATGTTCCTGAAGGGCCATGAGACGTACTCCTACTACGGCCCTCTCAACCTTATCACCTTCAATGTGGGCTACCATATGGAGCATCACGACTTCCCCAGCATCCCTGGCAGTAAACTTCCGCTGGTGAGTAGCCTCTTCCCTCAAGATGACGGGCATGATATTTCTTTCTTCGCTCCTCAGATCTGACAAAAGACCATGTGTTTCTTGAGAAATATTACGCAGTAAAGACTAAATGGTCTGAAGGATCTGTGTACCACCCCTTTACATGCTCTGTTTAACTTATAAATAATAAATCTGTCTAACATAGTGAGTTATGACTAGGTGAATTATGAGCCTGCCGTCTCATGATGTTTCATAAGGTGTGTTACCTGACTTGCTTCAGAGGCCTTGATGGATGGGTGGGGATAAGAATCCCCATCATGGCTTAACTTATACTTGTGGTTGCAGTCACTTAACCATAGGTGTATATGCTCAGTTATTTCTTTTTACAATGGATACAACTACAAGAGCACTTTTAAAACAAATGTGTTGAAAACAACACAACTTGTGTCCAAATAGGTACAACACAGTTTGTGTTGCTTCCAACACATTGCTTTTGTTATTTGTTACACAACATGTGTTGAAAATAGCACAACTTGCGTTGTTTTTTAACACTTCTCTGTGTCCAGATAGGGACAACACAGTGTGTGTTGTTTCTAACATATTATTTTTAAAAGTGAACTGTATGATGGCATGTTCCAGAAGAGGAATATGATGAATTGAGTATGTTGCATGATACTGTACATAATCTTCCATCAGATTTACAGATCTCTGCTCTGTTAAGCACAAAATCTTCAAAGTCAATGCCAATAGTTACACCTTCACAAAAGATAACTGGAGCAATACAACCTCTGCTGAACAGGGTGGAGGACTCATTGACCCAATTTAGCTTTTTGTTTTATGACTGACCTTAGCCCGTGGCGGCTAATCATATTTCAAAACTCGCAGGAATGTTTCCCTTTTTTGCAGTGAAACCTTTGATGTTTCTGTGCTTTGTGGTCTGATATGTGATTCCGGGGGGCTTTGTGATTGAGTTTTTAGCCACAAATATTGATAGAAAGCGCAGTCTGAGTGACACATTAACCACACATAAGCGCTCCGTGAACACACAGCCTCTCCCTCTACACATGCCTGAGGGGAGTCGCCTATGCTTCACCTGAACATTCATCTGTCATTCCTTTGCTGTAGAAACGTCAGATAGAACTTTATGGTTTTTCATACTTGCAAGGACTGCTCCCCACTCCAAAGGGATCACACTGTTCCCCTTTCATGATTTCTTACTGACAAGGCTCAAAGCACTTTAGATGCACTCAATATTACTCTGCTGCCTGTGACCAAAATCACTGAGTCTTGGTGTAATGTCTCTACTTTAGACCTGGAGTTTAACCAGACATTTCTGTTCAGGTGAAGAAGATTGCAGCGGAGTACTATGACGGTCTCCCCCAGCACACGTCGTGGGTGCGCGTGCTGTGGGACTTTGTGTTCGACGACAGCATCGGCCCCTACGCCAGGATCAAGCGTCAGTACAAGCTCGTCAAACAGGAATGAAGGCACCAGTCAAGTGACATGCATCACATAGTGAAAACTGTTTGTGTTGCTTTCCTTGTACCGCCTGCCCACACGCAATAGAGGTTAAGCAAATGCTCCAGCTCAGGGGGGGGGGGGGGGGAGTTTCGGGACGCTCCTTTTCACAAACACACCTTTAAACTAGGAGGAAAATGACATTTGATTTCATATTTGGCTTCCCAAACCTGTTTGTCTTGTTTCTCAGGATAATCCTACAGGATTCTACAGTTTGATAGTCTAGTGCACAGCTGTACAGAGCTTTGTTAACCTATACCACTAAAGTCCCATCAAGCGGTGCAAACCATTCTGGACCACTGAATCATTTCATTTGTTATCACCGGTTAGGATATGTGTGATGTGACTAAGGATGAGATTATGATTTTTATTCAACAAGTGAAACACCATTCATTTGAGAAATGAGTCCCTATCCTGAATATCTGACCTCAGTTTTGAGGTTCACTTTCTCATTCATTAAAACTCAGCCATGTCTTCATTCATTGGGCTGGTTTCCCATACACGCATTAAGCCTGGTCTTAATCCATGTTAGTTCAATGTCTAAGAAAAAAAAGAAAGTAAATAACATTTTGCTATATTGAATTATTTATCCATTCGATTTGGAGAGTGGTTGATTTTGACAGAACTTTCAGATATTGGAAGGTTATTCTAATTCCAAGTGATTTGTTTATTTACTCACAGTGCTAAGTAGACACAGAGGATTGTGGAGACAAAATGTCCATTGTAACGTATTAAGTTGCAATGGATGCCATTTGGAATTAAAGCTGTTTACCGCGTGCTGCTAACTCTTGCTTATGAAGACTGACTGAGCATAATGCTCTGAGCTATAGAAAAAGAAGTCCAGTCACACTCTTTTGAATATTTCTTTGCATAATGTTTGACAAGAAAAAATATTATTTATAGTGCTCCTCTAATGCGTTTTCCCTCCATATACCTTGTACTGACATAATTGTCTGTTTGCACCTATTTTAAATGTCACTGTTTGTTTAATAGGATTTTTACATTAAGAAAATAAATGTTTATAAAATTGATTAAAAAGAAGAATGTATAAACAAGAAATCATGTATTTCTAATGAGGTCTTTCTTGTGGATTTCTTGTTACAAAATGGTTTGTCCTGTTGATGGAGAGTTAACTGTGTTCATAAACTGGTCTTTAGGAACGTCACACTCATTAAGCCAAAGCCGAAGGAACATTTCCTCAGTGTGTGTCTCTCTCTCTGCTTGTGCTTCAAATGAAGGTATTGGTTTTTCTCTTGTGGCTCTGTCTATTCTATTGACAGTGACTGCATGTTCCGCAAGTTCTAGAGCCTTCCAAAGATGGCAGTTGCAGCTCAATGTAACTCACTCCAGGCCATTTCATAACATTTCCCTTGGGTGCCATGCTATGGTCATTGATGCATGACATTTGTTGGTACATCATCTTTTGTCTTATCTGAAATATGGTGTTTTTGTTCACTGAGCTACGATGAAAGCATACAGACTGTAAAGAAGTCATGCTTGATTTAGGGATGGTTCTAGTTCATTAGCCTACTACTGACCGAGGCGATCATCTGAAACTCAAACAACTGTGTTTACATATGTAACCGTCAATTTATATTCACTTCCCATTTTGGACACGTTGCTGGTCAACCACAGACACAAACATGCAAATTGAACACGGAGACACTTGCCAAATTAACACATCATATACTACAATGCAATGTATGTAATGCAAACACTGAAACTTCAACTTCTATTATCACTGATTATATTTGGAGGGAAGTTGTTTTCCAAAGAACATGCCCAGCATATTTGCAGAAATGCACAACAAAACAGAAGAGTCTGCCAGATATGTTTAAACCCATTTATCAACATTTAAAACAAGGAATAATCTACTCAAAGTATATACTGAAAGGCCTGATCGTTCACCATATCTTTCCAGCCAAACTTTACTGAAAAAGATAATATAAATCAAAAGGTCATACTGATGCATCATAAGGTCATAGTGTCCCAAAAAAGTAACCAGTTCAGTCCACACAACCAATTCAAGTTCAAACTTAAAAAAACAAACATCTCCAGTGATCTTATACATCTGTTGGCAAAGAAAAATAAAATCTCTTTAGAAAACCCTGCTGAGGACAGAGGCCTACATGTGCTTATCAAAAACCAAAGAATAAAGAACCTAATATAAAATATAAAAGGCTGACATAGATGGTGTGCAACTTTCTCTATATCTATAATTGTAATAAAATTATTATAACAGTAATATTTATTTATGTCAAATAAAACAATGAAACAATAAAAACTTAGAAAACAAATAGCTTTGCCAGATTTAATACATATATGTTTTTTTTCTGTAAGACTTGACAGACTATGGGCAGCAGGCCACACATTGGGCTGAATCTTTGAATACAGGAAAATAGAAAATACAGTGTGAGTGTCCAACATCCTTTCATCCCTCTCTTTACACCAAACCATCCATCCATCCATCCATGTATTCATCCATCCATGTATTCATTCATTCATTCATTCGTTCATTCATTCATGCATTCGCTGAACTCACTTCACTTTTTTGTCTTCCTGTTCTTCGTTCTCTTTTTATGCCTTATTTGTCACTTTCTCCAGCTTTTTTTGCTTAGCAGATGCTACTGTTGGGCACAACCATTTCGTGGCAACCTTCCCCATGACATGATAGAGATGTGGAAACATTCCCTAAAAACTCAGTACCCCCATCCCCCACTCACTCTCACTCTTTCTTTCTCTCTCTCTCTCTCTCTCTCTCTCTCTCTCTCTCTCTCGCTCTCTTTCTCTCTCTCTCTCTCTCTCTCTCTCACACACACTTTCTCTCTCTCTTTCTCTTTTACTCTTTCTTCCTCTTCCTCTCCCTCTCCCCCAACTGTCCGCTGTGGTCACATCCTGGGAGGATTATGTCGAGCTCAGCCTGGTTACTTCTCTTCTTATGGCTGCAAGAGAGACCATATGACAAATGTGTACAAAGTACTATAACAGACACAATAATAGCAAAACAATTGGTTGAATAAATATTATTCAGATTACTAGGTAACTCATGACAAACAAATTAGGAATTAAAATGCATATTCAATGAATATATTACTTTTTAATGATGTTCCATATGGTTTAAAAAAGAATTATGAAATATCACTCATTGCAGATTCAATAGCATCTTGTGTATTACAGCGTTTAGTGCAAAAAGCTCTATAATACATTTGTCAAGGCCCTCTCTATGATAAAATACAGATGCATTCATCACACTGTCAGCCAGATAACTCTTATTTCAACAGTTCCCTATCTGTCATATTGATAGGTCTACAGATAACCAATGTTGATATAATAAGCCAACCATGTCAACCCTACATTTAGTCACTGAACAATAAGGGAGTCCTACACAACTATAAATAGATGGCAAGCCTGTATATGGTTTATGCTTTTAATAATCATATGAATATTTGATACTAAGAGGTAAAACACATGGTGAATGCAAAAGGGCCTTTTCTATTCTAAAACATGTTAAATATACTGTATCAGCATAAAAGCAATTATACTAGTTATTGACTTGGAGAGATATTGTTCATCTTATCTTTGTACTGTACATTCTCTGTGTTGTTTATTTATAGACTGTTACACAATGGTTTTTTTGCCTGTTAATCATGACTCAGTATCAATGACTCAAACTTACCATCAATAATCTCATCTTTCACCTTATGCAATTCACGGACCACTTCCTCCAAAATCTCCTGTAGAGACAGGAAGACTCAATTGGACACAATAAACAATTGGAGCGTCGCTTATTATTTACAGAAGACTCATTGGGAAACAACAAACTATTGGAGTGACGCTTAATACTTAATTATCCAAAATTATGTGTCTCCTTCAAAGGAACCATTTAAATAAGTGTACACACACACACACACACACACACACAGACACACAAATGTGCGCACGCACACACACACACACACACACACACACACACACACACACTAACAAGGTTAGAGCAATACCTGCTTCATTCTGTCATATTCTGTTGCGTCTCCATCGCTGCTGGTACCAACAGGTTTCACCCTGTGTAGGTAAGGAAAGGTTCATCAAGATAACAAAGGAACTCTGGAGGAGGTTAGACTGCCTCAGAATCAACCAAATGCAACCAAGTGTGAAACAAAGGAAGTAAGCAAAAAATAGGTCAATGAAGAATACTTTTTTTCACAAGTGCGCTACCAGGGACAGAATGAGAGCAACTTTATCCTGTTAAGTTTTTCACATGTGCGCTACCAGGGACAGTATGAAAACGTTATCTTATTCAGTTTTTCCACATATGCGCTACCAGGGACAAAATGAGAGCAACTATATCTTGTTCAGTTTTTTCTCATGTGGGATACCTGGGACAATATGGGAACACCTTTATCTTGCTCATCATTTGAATCCTACTCTAGATATTACACAAATCATTTGGATCATTAATCATTTCCCAATGTCCACACGGGTGTATGAAAAGAGCCCAGTTTTTCCCTGGCATACCTTTTGCATACCTGCGCTTCTGTGATCATAGGCCTTTGTTGAACGCTCAAAGCAGCGAGCTATCCATTTAGCCATAGCAACTGGTTCCAAGCAATTGCTTCACCAGCACTGAATCAATATTGGATGTTTGGGTGTCTTATCAGCTCACCTTACCTTAGTTGCTATGAGACCCTATTTCATTGTGTCTGTATGTAAGCCTGCCTGCCCCTGTATATATGTCTGTATGACAGATGTACTGCATGCAGAGGTCTGGGAGATACAAGACCGCAAGTCTCCTACCTTGATACAGCTGAAGATTTGTCTGTTGAGTTGGCTCGGTCCCATGGCTTTTTAACAGGGTCTGAAAGACAGTCGAATCATTGTCAGAGGATGGATAAATTCTCGGAGAATTGAATGCATTCAGCTGAAAAAGTAAATTCAAGGAGGGCCACACATCAATACATCCCCAACCTAATCCATCTACACACTAATGTTATTATTATGAGGAATCCACACTCTTAAAACTAATGTGTTTTTTCAATTTGTGTTGTTTTTAACACATCTCAATGATCAGATAGGGACAACACAATTGGTGTTGTTTCCAACACATTTCTTTTGTAATTCGTCTCCAGAGTGTAAACAGTATGTGGTAAAAATAACACAACTTGCATTGAAAACAACTTGCGTCGTTTTTAACACATCTCTCACAGTCTGTGTTGTTTACAACACATTTGTTTTAAGAGTGCATCATTCACAACAGTCACTTTTTCCATATCAATTCAAATCATTTTAACTAAATGTTTTTTAAATGACTGAACTAATTACTCAATGACTACTGTTTTAATTATGATATTGCTGATACTATAATGTCTATCATCTCCGCATTGAATCTGCCCAGAAACCTGTTGAGTTTTGTTGAGAAGAACCTCGTGTGATGGGTGAGGAGCCATTTGTCTCTTCCTGGAAGGCAAGATAAGAACATGAATATAACACCAACAAACAAACAAACGTTAATTGCAGTACATTAACACTAACATCAAACAACAGAGAAGGAAACACACCTTCTGGCCGTCCTCATCAGGTTTCTCCGAAGCTTTCCTCCTGTAAAAAAAAGAAATCAAAATCACTCACTACAATTTTTTTCTGAATATATTAAGACACATGCACCCTGACTTGATGTGCAGTGAACACATTTTTTTTCCATCCTTTCACTATGTTCATCATGATGACTGAAATCATAATCTAAAATCTAAATTTACTCTTTACTCTTGTACAACAGGTTTATATCTATGCCATTTAGAAGGCTATAGAGATGACTGTGTTACAAAGAGAGAGAAATAATGGATCGTAATAATGTACCTTCGTGCCAATATGGCATTCATCTCCTGCATGAGTCCCTCTCCACTGCCTCCACTGCCGCCACTCGACCGGTTGCCATCGTTCTTGACCCCCGCCGGCCCTGACGCCTCCTCCGACTGCCCATGCGGACGACACAGGGCATTAGTACGCCATCAGGAAAACACAGTCACACAGCTGACATGACATGAAGTAAGACCGAGCCGTTCATTCACAATGATCAGGAAAATAATGAGTGAAAAATACTCTAATACAACTTGATTCAAGACATCGCTGCGTAATGTTTACAATAAAAGCATGACTGTCAGTATTAGCATAAAGAGGCAAATTCACAATAATTTTACAGTCAATGCTGTGAATTTAGTTATAGTCAAATATCTAAGGATGTAACCTGAAACTGCACAACATGCATTCAAACCTTTGGGGAAAAATACCTTCCCAACTAAGCAGGGCAACCTGAATTGTCCTCAGAGATTAATTGTGTGCAGATTATTGTCATATTTCTCTTATTTTGATACAATGCAAAATTTTTGTTTCACAACAACAACAACAAAAAACTCTCAAAGCTGTAGGACTATAGAATCTGGCAGCTCCACCTTCCAGTCCTGAAAAGCAGACGGCTTACGCAAACTTGAGGCCGCCCATCATGCAAATGCCAGCCACACCTGTCTTGCCTGTATTAATGCTGTCTGTGAGTTACTCAACATGCAACATGTCTTACTGAGCTTCAGCAGACTTAACTAAACTATCTACCACCAGTAAATTACAGACTGACAATGGCAGGCAAAGTGTTAAGCAAAGACTATAGAGCGCTACGCTCTGCTCTCTGAAGTCTAACTAAAGCTCGCTTAATAACCCAAAATATATTTGCTAAGGACAGACAATGGTGGCTTAGATGCCACTTCATGGCTTTAGTTCATGCACAAGAACTTTGCTCATAGACTGAGGTTACACTTTGCATGGCATGAAAATGAAGGCCCCATGTTTATTATGATTTGTATTATGATTATCATAACTTGTTATGAAGTCTTATGGTGTGAGTGTGTGTGTGTGTGTGTGTGTGTGTGTGTGTGTGTGTGTGTGTGTGTGTATGTGTGTGTGTGTGTGTGTGTGTGTGTGTGTGTGTGTGTGTGACGAGGCTTGACTGACCCTCTGCACTTTGCGCAGCTTGGCTCCTGCCAGGGCTGCCGCCAGCCCAGCTGGGGGGGCCTCCTTGCTTTGGCCCCCCGGACCTCCACTAGCCGGCAGCGGAGGGGGTGTGGGGGGAGCGCCCGCAATTGGCGGTGGGGGCCCCGGTGGTGGTGGGGGTGCCATGGGAGCCGGGGCTGGGGCTAGGGCTGGGGCAGGGGGGGGCAAAACAGGCGCGGCCATCGAGGACTGGTGCTGCATGGCAGGGTGCCCAGGGGGGAGTGGAGGACCTGCAGCAAAGAGAGAGAGGGAGGGGAGAGAGAGCGAGAGAGGGAGAGAGGAAAGAGACAGAGAGAGAGAGGGAGGGAGAGAGAGAGAGAGAGGGAGAAGGGAGAGAGAGAGAGAGACATTCAAAAGTTCTATAGATGTCAGAGGTAAGATGACAGGTTAGTGTTACGACCTGCAGGGGATTTATATAACGTTACTGACTTAGATACCGACTGGGTCAGCCATACATGTCTAGCTCGTCTGGCTGTGTGTGTGTGTCTCTGTGTTATTCACAGTAACACATAAATCCACAGCATTGTGACAGGGACAAATCTGCTGTGTCCACAAATGTAGCTGAAAAGCACACGAAAAACAAATACATTTTAGGCGTCTTGCTGCTCTACATGTCTTGCAGCTCTAAATTTTAGGTGTCTTGCTGCTCTGCCGCAATAGGCAGTGCTGAGATGCCAGGTTAGCGCCTCAGGAGTGTTGCATCGACTGGAAACCTGATCTGGGAAGCTAAAATCTGCAGGCGAAAGCAACCCTAGCCCAACTGAGCCCTATTGATTCCCCCCCTCGTTCCCTTTATAGTGCGAAGCAACGCAGACTCGTCAGCAATTTCAGGGCAGGTTTCCCATCGTAGTTACGAGACTCGCGCGCACTCGGTTAACCAGTCAAAGGTGTGACACGCACAAGGGGGCAGGTGTGTTTGACTGAGTGTGAATGTGTGTGAGTGTGAGAGTGTGTGACTGAGACTGTGAGAGTGAGAGTGTGCACTTGGCACATATAAGGACTGCATTGTCAGTCAGACGAGTTCCTTTGGTGTAGGCGGAAGGCGAGCTGCAGCCTGTATGTATGTGTAGCATGTCACTGGGCCTGTTACACTGGACAGACAGAGACGGGCTTTGTGCTGAGGTGTCGTTAGGGGGGACTGTTGCCAAACAAACATATCCCAAGCCACCAACCCCCAACACAAACCCCAAGTATGTGTGTGCTCACACACACACACACTCTGTTAATTACACTGCATATATCTCTATCTACGCATCATTCTTACTACTCTTACTACTAACTTATAATGTTACTGCTGCTACACTGCACATATCTGTACATGTACTACAGTACATAACCATATTTATAGTCTGCTCTTATGAGGTTACACATATTTAATTACCTCTGCCAAATAGATTATGTTTGCATTGGGGTTTGTTTGTTTGTTTGTCTGTCTTTTTGTGTTTGTCTGTTTGTTAGAAAGATTAAAAAAAAATGGATGGATTTCGATTAAATTTTCAGGGAAGTTCTGAAATGACCCAAGGAAGAAACGATTACATTTTGGGAGTGATTCGTATTACCGTCTGGATCCAGGAGGCATTAAGGTTGTTCGCTTGGCGGTGTAATGGCATGGTATGGCCACGTGGTGGCGACCTGAATAGTTTAGGTTCAAATGTATGACAACCTAGGAAGAACAATACAGGCGGAGGTCTGCGCTCTCTGAGTGCTTTTCTAGTTTATACTGTATTACTGTAAACCACCTTCTGTAAACCAACTGTATATTACTGTCTATACTGCACTATATATCCTGTCCTGTTTATGCATAACCTGTCTATATCACAATGCACTTTTCTGTTGCATTTCTGCAAACTGCATTTTGTTGTCTCTGTACTTCTACTCTGCACAATGACATTTAAGTTGAATGTAACCTATAAAGTTGAATCTAAACACATACCGTTACCGAGGCCGAGACACAGCATCTAACTAAAGCGATATCTTTTCTAGGGTATAATGATTAGCTGACCTTGGTCCGCAACGTAACCTGAAAACAATGATCCAACTTATCCACACCACGGGCCCTATGTGGTGTACAAACGTGGTAAGTAAGACCTACTGTGTGTGAGTGTGAATGTGTGTGTGTGTGTGTCAGCTTTGGCAGAGCTCCAGTGAGAGGTCACTTACCTGTGGCTCACTGACCAGGTACACTACACATCTTCTGCACAGCGCAAGCGTTGGGTCCTAATCTGAGGCTGAGTTCGGTTTGTTGTGAGGTGGTGTAAAATCAACGAAAATGAGATAATTAACGAAAATGAGACGGGTCCAAGTTTGCCGGACTTGCAACAGGCAAAACGCACACGCGGGCAACACAGGCCACTTTTCCGAACCAGTCGTGTGCCAAGGACCTGGGACAGATGCCCAATCAAACCTAATTAGCCACAGGTAGTGAAATCACTGACGCAGCACCTGTACAGTAAGTCAGTGCTTGCCCCATCATGTGACCCTAACCTATCCTAACAACTAGGAATGGGTACCGATAACTGACACACACACACACACACACACACACACACACACACACACACACACGTTTATTGTGTACAAAGTTGAGAGTCGTCATCCAACAGCCCCCTTTCCCTCTTCAGCTCCTCTGGTACTTACTCATAAGAGGTGGGGGAGCCTGAAAGACAGGAGAGGGTGTCGTCTTGGGAGCGGCCCCCTCGAGGAGGGTATAAGAGGGGGGAGAGGTGGTGTTGTAGGGGGGCAACCCCGGATACATGTGCTGCTGCTGCTGCTGTTGCTGCTGTTGCTGCTGCTGGAGGTGGTGTTGCTGCTGCTGTTGTTGTTGCTGGAGGAATGCAGAGGGAGAGGGGAACTGGGACGGGTGGGCTGGGACCTGAGGGGGCAGCTGAGCGCTCACGGGGGGCAGGGGGACCCCCTCGCAGCAGGGGGCGTAGGAGAGCTGAGGGGGCATGGGGGCCGGCGGTTGGAGGGGCGGCGGAGGTGTTTGGTGGTGGTGTGGGTGTGGGTGGTGCTGGGTGTGGTAGTACTCCTCGGGCGCCCCGTTGATGTGCTGGTGGGCGTCGTGGGGCGAGGGGGCGCCCTTGCCGCCGCCGCGCCCGTTGCTGCCGCTGTTGTTGAGCGGCGGCAGGGGCAGCGCCACGGGGAGCACGGGCTGCGGGCACACCTGCTTGATGCCCGGCATGCCGGCCACGGGCGGGGAGGAGGACGCGGGCAGCGTGGCGAACATGTGCATGGCGGCGGCCGACGACGCCGCCGACCAGGTGCCGTGCTTGGGGGGCAGCGGGTGGGGGTACGGGATGGACTCGGCCTGCTGCTGCTGCTGCTGAGGCGGGGGGGCCATGTGGTGGCGCATGGCCGGCGGGGACAGGGGGATCTGGCGCACCTTGCGGCCCTGGGTGGTGACGGCCGGCTGCACGGGCATGAAGGCCGAGGCCAGCGAGGTGGAGAGCTGCGAGAGCTGCTGCTGGGCCTTCCGCTGGGGCGAGTCGCACGCGTGACAGGCGCTCCCCCCCCCGCCCCCGCCTCCGCCTCCTCCACCTCCGGCTCCTCCGCCGCCACCGTCCCGCTCATGAGAGGAGCCCGAGGAGGAGCAGGAGGAAGGCGGGGAGTGGGAGGCGGAGGCGGCCCGGATGTAGGCCGGGGGGAGGGTGTTGGCCCGGTACTGCCTGTAATCGACAGGCTC
>NC_085013.1:3944967-3964967 GCF_963854185.1 Sardina pilchardus
TCACTCTCCAAATGTAATCTTTGGAAAAAGCCTGTGCGACGCCTTCCTGTCCACCAAGACTGACAGCCTTCTACAGGAGCAAATGTCACTCCTTAAATCCACTTAAATTGGTGTCACAGAACGAAATGTTAATCTTTTAGGCCTCCCTAATAAGCTACAGAGATAATTGCTGCTAATCTGTGTTTTGGGGCTGTTTTTGTATTATTAGAAGCATGGGTGGGATCTGTTTTTTTTTTCTCCCCCATTTATATGTGATTTTTGAGTTGAGCTTTATCTTTGAGTTTTTTTAACAGCTGTGGTGGCACTGTTACGAAAATAATCTGCAGGGTAAATTGTCACGTTTCCTGTTTTTCACCGAGCAACATGATGCCCTCTGTGCAGCTTTTGGCCACTACAGAGACAGCTGTGTTTTGGGAGGCGGGCCGCAAGTTTACAAAGTCCCCACTCTTCGGATGCCTTAATTATTAATTTACTCTCTCTGTCTCTCACACACACACACACACACAAACAAACAAAAAATAAACAAACAGATACACACACACACACACACACACACAGAGTCACTGAGTCTTTACCTCCGTTGAGCGTCCGAGTCATCCGTGACAGGTCCGTTCTGCCGATGCACAGCCGCTGGACCTGGAGACGACAGCAGAGAGAGGAGCGTTCATTATTTTACATTTCAACTTGCTTAATCCCATCAAATGTACAGTAGTCCTGGCATGTACTCAAAGGATTTACGACCAGGAGCCAGTCTTTAACGTCCCTGTGACTGAGTGAGTGAGTGAGTGACCGACCCCCTCTGCACGCCAGATCGCTTGAACCTCTCGTCATGTCCTCTTGTCATGTACTGTACATCGGCTCAGGACGAAGCCCGTCTAATACCGTATGCCTCCTCCAGCTTCATCCCATGTGATCATGCATAAACAATCTCTGTGTTACTGCAGTGCTATTAGAACAGTGGCAGACACTGTTAATTGTAAACACATTTCTCAGGTTACAGACCTTATGGGCCTCTACCTCTCTCCTTCTCTTTCTCTCTCTCTCTCTCTCTCTCTCTCTCTCTCTCTCTCTCTCCCTCTCCCTCTCCCTCTCCCTCTCTCTCTACCAGACAGACCTTTTCGTGCCAGACTTGTTTATCAGTGTGGGCTGACAGTTCTGGTGGTCTCATTACCCGGTCTCACCAACATCTCATCTCATCCCATCCCACTATACTATGTGTCATGCCAAAGTCATCTTCCATACCCATCTTAATCTTTTTGTCTTTAAATAATTTCAATTTCAATTTAATATCACTTATAGAGCGCCAAAACATTACACATGTCTCATGGCGCTTTACAGAGTGTTAAATAATGCACACACCTAAATCAGAAATACAGTTTGTACTCATCATCAACACTGAGACTTTAGTCACGTCTCGAAGATATCAGCAAGTAAGTGTCTGCTGTAGAGTCACGAGAGAGGCGAACACAAAAGCCTGCCTTTTCAGAGTTGCTTTCTATTGCCTTAAATAGAGAAGTCTGGCTTAGTGTCAGGGACTATTCCTTGAAATGAATTAATTCTGCATGCAGAGCTTAGCCGTCCGGAGACAGGGGAGCTTATGCTGCACGCAAGCGGCACTGCAGAGAGAACGATCAAGAACAGGAAACAGAATCAAGTGAAGAGAGGTGTGCGTCAGGCCCAAACACCTCTGTCCTCCTTTCCTTTCTGCGTTTTCCTTCTGATCTAGCTTTCTTTGCTTTTCACACACACACACACACACACACACACACAAGCACAAACACGCTCTCTTTCTCTCCTTGAGCTCTCACACACACTCACAAACACACAGGCACCACTCACTCACACAATCACTCACACACACAGACACACACACACAAACACGCTCTCTCTCTCCTTGAGCTCTCACACAATCACAAACACACATGCATCACTCACTCACACAATCACTCACACACACACACAAACTAAAACATGCTCTTTCTGTCCTCGATCTCTCACATACTCACAAACACACACACACTCACACACACAATGCCTACAAGGACACACATACATGCAGAGTCCTACCACACTTTCTCTTTAATGAAAGCTTGGTGATTAAAGCCACAGGCATCTTGACAGGAAACCTCAGAGAAACACGACTTGCAGCCGCCAAGGACCAGAATAAACACACACCGCACAGCCCTCCTGACTCCTCCCAGCCAAGCCCAGAAAAAAAGCCAGCGGCCCAATGCTACTAGTCTCACACACACACACACACACACACACACACACACACACATACACTCTCTCTCACACACACACACACACACACACACACACACACACTCTCTCTCTCACACACACACACACACACACACACACACGAACACACACGCGCACACACACGCGCACACACACGCGCACACACACGCGCACACACACGCACACACACACACACACACACACACACACACACACACACACACACACACACACACACACACACACACGCACACGCACACGCACACGCACACGCACACACACACCAAACAGGGAGGAGATGAACACAAAACAGCCTCCTCTGTTCACTGGATGCCTTTGATTTGGTCAGGAATAGAAATAACTGCACAGCAATTACCAACTCGGGGCGATGTTACGCAATTGCCCCGACTGCAAATAAGTAGGGCTGCATGGAGCAGCAAACTCACACTATTATCTCCCTCATCCCAGAAAAGGAGAAAAAGCACGAAGGCCCATAGATTTGTTTATGGGGTGTGTGTGCGTTCATTGGCACTACCAGTGGTGTCGTCTAGTTAGCTGAAGTGGGTAGACTGTGATGGAGGCGAGATAGTGGCAGATAGTATTAACCAAATGTTAATACCTATCCTTAGCCTTAGCCTATTTTAAGTGGGTATACTGAGATGGTGATGCTTTTTAAATGGGTATACCGAGATGGTGATGCTTTTTAAGTGGGTGTACTGAGATGGTGATGCTTTTTAAGTGGGTATACTGCGATGGTGATGCTTTTTAAGTGGGCATACTGAGATGGTGATGCTTTTTAAGTGGGTGTACTGAGATGGTGATGCTTTTTAAGTGGGCATACTGAGATGGTGATGCTTTTTAAGTGGGTATACTGAGATGGTGATGCTTTTTAAGTGGGCATACTGAGATGGTGATGCTTTTTAAGTGGGCATACTGAGATGGTGATGCTTTTTAAGTGGGTGTACTGAGATGGTGATGCTTTTTAAGTGGGCATACTGAGATGGTGATGCTTTTTAAGAGGGCATACTGAGATGGCGATGCTTTTTAAGTGGGGCATACTGCGTAGTCCTGCGTATCACGTAGACTACACCACTGGGCCCTACATTACTTTGGTCATAACAAAGACAATCTGATCATCTGATTATTTAAAGACGCAACTTTTCCTGTCTCATGCCACCCCTGCATCTCTCCTCAACCATCACGCTAACCAGGGGGTGCTGCCACAGAGTGCTTCCTCAAATAGCATGTGAGCTGGGGCGTGCAGCCGTGCAGAGCTGCACAGTCGTGTCAGAGGGACGGTGAGAAGTTGCTCGTGAGATTGCTTTCCTGCCAGGGGCACCTCCATCATCACCATCATCACCATCATCACCATCAACATCAACATCGTCGCCTCTGTCTTGGGGTGGATCAGGCTTGAGCGGGGACGCTCTGCCCCTACCCTCTGGCTATCCATAAGCCCCATACTGACTATGAAAGACCTCCATAGTAGCTCTTCATTACTCCAGGCTGTCCGGGCTTGATAACACCCCAGCAATCATCATGGGAGGGCCACATGGACACACCCAATCATCCTGCTGGGGCCTCTTTGAGCAAAGCTACAGTACACACACACACACACACACACACACAATCTCTATCTCTCTCTCTCTCTCACTCACACACATGCACACTCACACACACACGCAGCAGATCAGGTCTTACAAATGAATTTAAAAAGGTACGAAAATGGGACTTGTGGGGAAAGTGAGAAATAGATGGATATAAGATCTCCCAGGTTCATTCTGGGGAGCAGTCACCTGCTTCAAATGGTCTTAAAGGGCAAGTAAGACATGGAACTGCTGTCATTTGAACCCTTGAGAAATGGATGAATACAAGATCTGCCATGTTTCAGTCAGAGGAATAGCCACCTACTTTAACTGCTCTCAAAGTTTAAGAAATGGAACTGGTGTCAACAGAACATGACAGAAAAGGATCACTTCACAGCTCTATGTCACAATGGGGGGAAAGCCCCCTCTGGCCCCTGCCTGTTAGCGGAGGTGCACTATTCTAAGTGTTCTATTAAAAGGGTCATCGGGGAGAATACATATTACCTATCAAAATACCAGCCAATAAACGAGAGCGACGGCTGTAACACTAGAACACCTCTGGGTGTTATTTCCGTTTGGGTGGCTGCAGGCACGCAGAGGCATAAAGCATCTTTATATGGACACTTTTACTCTTGGCCTCTCTCCTCAGAGGTCTGGAGCTCTCGCTGGCCCAGTTGATTTCCTCGTGTCTTATTCATTTTCTCATTATTTCAATGCCAACCAAAGGTTTCACTTCTCCGGTGGTTGAGTTGTGGTCCAAATCTGGCCCAGAGCAGGCCCACATCCAGCAGATCTGGTCTCGAGCCAGATCGGTGTAAGGTGCAGCTGATGGACACGACAGCTCTTATTTGTGGTGATACCTGAGCAGACTGACTAGACGAGATGAACAGGAGTGTTTTTGTTTGAATGACATGACTTTGCACTCCTGGGAACACTCTTGGAAACATTGCAAACAGCCATTTCGTAACATCATCCGACAGTGGAAAATGAAATGTTTGGGGTTATTTCAGTGCGCCTGAGCAATACCCTGTGATTACAAACAGCCACTAGAAATAAAGGCTCCCCTTGTGTCTGACATGCTAAGCCCCTAGCCTTGTAGCACTGTCATCAGGGCAATTACACTTTGGGAAATGGGTATCACTCATCGAGGTACCCCACCCCCCTTCCCCCATGTTTCCCTACCCACCGTCACACACACACACACACACACACACACACACACACACACACACACACACACACACACACACACACACACACACACACACACACACACACACACACACACACACACACACACACACACACACACACACACCAGCCCGCCCTGAGCACAACCATTTTAGTGTCACTGTCAAACACTGTCAAGACCAGACTGTCCTATTAGGATTGTCCACAGCACAGCGCCAACAGAGTTTGTTTAAACATACCGCCAATCGGTCACCATGCGAACATTGGTCCTCTCTCTCTTGTGCTAAGTGACAGTAATCTTCACGGCTGTGCAGCTACAGGGAGTGCTAACGTGTGTGTCAATTGGTGGGTGGATGGGGTGTGGGGGTGGGGTTTCATTTTTGGGTGGTGTCACTGGTGTGTGTGTGTGTGATAGCATGGGATGTTAGCCAGACAGCCATCCAGCAGTCCCTACTGCTGTTCACAGGCGTGTGAATATGTGGCTCCGGAGAGCCAGTGTGTCATTGTCGGGGAACAGCTGTAGTGTAAGCACTACCGAGCCAAATCGTGCCGTGGCTACCGTTCCAGCACCTCACCTCATTTCCGACATTTATGATTTAATTGAAACAGGAACCCTGTTTTGGCACGATGCATCTTACACGTGACTCTCCAGAATGGAGAAAAACCTGTGTGTCATATTCAATGCCAATAACCACAGCAAAATACACACTCTGTGTAGTGTGCATAACAGTGTCATCATGTTAGAGCAAAGAAATAAGATAAACAAGCTCATGTCAACCAACCAATCCAGGGACCTTTTTCCTGACTCAACGACAGACAAACACATCTGGGTGTGCGTGGAAAGGGGTTGGGTGACGGTGTAGGGTGCCTGTTGCCATGGAAAGAGTTAACGTCCCGCAGAGAGAGGCCTTGTGATGTCGGCGTCAAGAGAGAATCTTGAGCCATAAAGCTCGCTCCATTCGTCTTACGCAACAAGCTTTTTATTACTCCTGGGTGATAATTCACAGAGCTGGCCGCATTATAAACAAAACTGCCCACAATACAGAAACAAAACAACTTAAAAATTGTATTGTTGAGAGTCGTTGAAGAGTCAGAAGATGTGTCTAATGTCACTGCATAATCACTGACATTACACTGACCAACCCACTTGCAAAAACAACACGGAACAGGGTAGACGGAACACAAAGAAACACGCCTCAACCCAGCACAAGTCTGTCATTTTCATCATCCAATCACACAGAAGGTTGATATCACAACAAGGGCACCATCAACAACCCCCCCCCCCCTATCCCCACACATCCCCCACCCCCACCGGCCCCATCCCATTCCCACTCATTTAAAAAACACATTCTGGCTTTCCAGAACATCATCTCCCATTTATAGTGGCAACAATAGTGCCAATGGGCCTTGTACTGGCATTGTAAACACCATGCAATACTGTCAAATGGGTGTGGTGGGGGTGACCGACTCCTGGCCTTCATGCCTGCATGCATCATGCATCAAATTAGCTGATACCACCCCACCCCCCTCCCCTTTCCCAGCCGTCCTCATCCAAACAAATAACTTACTGCTTAGTGTTATGACTGCAGAACTGACCCGCCGCATCAACCTCGGGGAGAACTCTGGTCGAAACATCGCACCTCCACTGTTTAAACCTCCAGCTCCTATATCCCAGCTCGAAAAAACACCCCCCTTCTCTTACGTCTCTGTTATTTTCAGTCGGGGGACAGAAGTCTGGGCGACCGCAAAAGAAAATAAGACCAGAGCTGGCTTAAACCAGATGGTATGTTATTTTTCCTTTTATTTTTGGTTTCTCTGTTTTGGTCTGGTGAGGTCAGGTCACAGGTACGTGAACGAGAACGCAGCAGGCAGGTGGGACCTTGCACTCCTCCGGGGCAGAACGACCTCTTGTTTGCATGACGACGACGACCCCTCCACTGCACACACATTAGCGGTGGCGTCACCCCCAATTCCCTCCAAAAAAAGGATCACCCCCCGAGCTAGCACGCGGGGGGCAGAGATAGGCAGTCTAAGACAGTCAGACTCCAGAGATATTTTAGCAGGGCCCTAAACCAATGGCGTGCCTGGAAAAAAGTGGGCTGTCACCAGAGCCCTCTGAAAAACACTTATAAGTAGCAGCAATCTGTAACCAGAGAAGCCCCTGTGCCATTTCTTCACCAAGAGCCACATTTGAACGAGCATAAAGGAGTAGCACCCCGAGGATGGCATGTGACAGGCATGTCTGTCCCGCTCACAGTCCACAGACGAAGGGAGGGCTTGACACTTACAGAAATCTTAAAGAGGAACCTCCACAGATATTTCTTATGGCAGAACTTTACACGTAACACCCCAGGGTGTTCAGAAGAAACTAACAGGACCGTAGCCTCAAAGTGAACTGTTGTAACATTTAATTGAATGCAATTTTAGCTTTACTGATCCTTTTTAAAGGTCAGAAAATTGTGTGGTGAAAATGTTAATGCCCCATTTACTTATTTAATTGCCCAGAAAACTGAGTGACAGTGTGCAATTTAAATTTCATTACAAACGCCTCCTTCATTCTTTCAATGCAAGTTTTGACAGCCTCAGACAGACGACCTCACACAGACCACACGAGATATTTAATGCCACACTGATCGCAGCATCCACCTCTTTCCCCCCCACATGGTTCGCTCATGACGGCCAAGTCACCAGTAGAGGGAAGTATTAACCAGGGGAGTCCCGATCACCACCACAAAACCTCACGCACATGCACTCACCTGCAGGGCACGCTTCACTGAGCTGCACAGCTTTAGAATTCTAACGGAAAAAAAAACCTCAGGGTAGGAACTCACTGAGACGAGGGCGAAGCAGTGAAGGGAAGCAGACCCAGCCAAGCTGAGCCGATGAGCAAAAAGCCCCAACAACTCAGCTCATGACAGGCAGGCCAAACAAGAGGCCCCCCCTGGGCCTGGCTCATTTGAATACTGATGTGCCTATTTTCGGGCAAATCATTTCCCATCTGACAGGGCAAGAAGAGGGGGCAAGAGTGGAGCGAGGAGGAGAGGCAGTATTCCAAAGTGGTTCGAGGGGAAGGCGAGTTTTCCACTGAACTTACCAGCCTCCTGCGAGCTCAGGACGTTGAGGGCGAAGAGCATGGCGTTGGAGAAGGTGGTGGCCTCCTCCTTGCTGGCGAAGTTGAGGCCGTACACCTGCCGGGCATCGCGCCACTGGTGGAAGGTCGGCGTGGCCTGGTTGTATTTGAGACCTTTCACGATGGAGTAGTTTATGACAACCTGATAGAAAGACGACAAAGAACAGACAGAAGAAGAAAAAGAAGAATAAGAGAGGATTAGAAAGTATAAAAGAGGAACAGAGAGCAATGTGGAAGACCGAGCGGAAGAGGGAAACGTGTAGGATGGCACAGAAAGACGGGGGAGGAAAACGGGAACAGAGAGCGAGAATTAGTGAGAACGCTAAACTTAGATTTACTCGATAACTCCACGATTTCCTAATTCATGAAATGAGGGTTGACACGTAACAGAGTGTGTAGGCTATATCAATATGTGAATGAATCGTGTAATGTATATGTGTCTGTGAGTAGTTAATATACACTATGTATGCCCATGTGCATGTGTGTGTGTGTGTGTGCGTGTGTGTGTATGTGCGCATATGTGTTTGTCTCACCTGCTGGTCCTGAAGCTTGACCCCCACCACACGGAAGGTGTTGTTGGCAGTGTTGTGGTAGATGTTGATGCGGCTGAAGCCCTGTTGCCCCGGCTTGATGGGGACCCACTTCTTGCTGGTGTCGTCGTACACCATGACCGAAGCCCGGGCTTGGCAGATACTCTGTTCACTGTGGAGCCAAAAAAACAACAACTGTCAGGCCAAAGGTTAAGGGTCAGGCACTCTGTCAGTGTGAAACACTATACGTAGATGACATGTTCATATATCAGGGTTATTGAGGGATCAAGGGGTGTCCATGATACTAAGTGTAACTACTCAGATGTAACTACACTCCCAAATGCTGATAAGTTCGACAGCAGTAACTCACTTAACTGGCACATGGGAAGTGTGGACCACAGAGAAGCCGAGAGTGAATGTCTAGACTGAAATGTGCCACTGTGTGTTCGCTGTGGCAAACGCCACAAATGTCGATGTTTGGAAACGGTCAGAACAGAATGAGCTAGATGAATGTAACATAGTGCCTAAAAAGACACAGTACATTTAAAATAAATAATAACAAATAAATGAGTAGCAAAACAAAATAATAATAATAAAAAAATGATCAGGCATGAAGCAAGACACATTCAGAGAGAGAGAGAGGTCTTCTGGGACAGATGCCTGCAGATAGGCTGTTGAAACACAGGAATTTAATTACAGGTAGAGAGTTCCTGCCCTTCTTTATATAATCACAGTTCAAAAACATGTTAAGCGAGCCATCTAATTTACCCAATTTATCTCATTTATAATGTCCCAGTGCAGTGGCGGGGACTGTGCCATTGGAGATGCCGTCTTTTCGGATGAGACGTTAAAGCTAGATCTTGACTCCCTGTGGTCAAAAGATGCCATGGCACTTATCGCAGAGAGCAGCGGGTTCCCCAGTGTCCTGGCTAAATTCCCAGCCTGGCCCATTCAATCTGCCCCCCTAATAACCCACCAGTGAAATTGGTTCATTCATTCCCTCATTCTCCACCTCAAGATGGTGCATGGTGAGAGTTCTGGCACATAATGGATGTTGTGCTAAAATGATGAATGATTCACCAAACAAAGATTTGAATAGCAAATAAACTAAACCATACATATGACCAAATCATTTCATTCAGAAATCTGTTTGATGGCCAATTTGATTAATCTTTTTCCTCCTCTGCTGTCACACTGACACACAAGCTGGCATGCTTGAACCAATAAAACCTTCACGTGTCAGACGAAATTCTCAGCCTCTAATTATTTCTCCCAATCGTTCTTCACTGTCCATTCATTCATCTGCCATGGCACATTGGCAATGTCTTTCCCACGCAGGGGGGTGGGAGTGTCCTAACTCTCAGATCCCGAGCTCAACTCTGTAGCTCATAGCTCAGGGCCAGATGCGCTCACAGATGCTCGCCGCTCTCTTGCAGTCGAGAATTAGAGATTGAACTGTCTGAAACCCGCAATCATGCTGCAGTCCCGAGACCCCAAGGAATGAATTTAAGCAAAGCACCTCCCCACACACACACACACACACACCCCAGAATACTCCTCCTCACCACAGAAACCAACAAAAACACCACACCCTCTTCACTTACTTCAACAAGACTCCTTTCTAAGAAAACAACAAACAACTTTTAACTTTGGTTCAAACTGCAAATAGCCTGGACAATGTTAACACCTATGAAAGAAACAGTAACTTCAATAATTTGACAGTAAAACCTTCAAAACAGTACAGAAAAGTAGCTGAGTAAGAGCCAAACTACTCACTAGTATTAGTGTATCACTAGTAACTGTCAACAACTACATTCCACCTTGAATGACACTAGAAAAATATCATTGCTGTAGCATATGAATGCTAACATACCTTTTGGTTGACATTACATCTGGCTGTTGTGTAAAAAACACAGTGAATCTTTGTACAGAGTATGATATCAGCCCAGTGGTTGGGTGCTGAGTGTCAATGGTATACTCACGGTGAGTTATCCCTCTAACACCACACTCTCTGCTCAAAGAGGAAGCATAGAGAGAGCACAGGCAATGTGACACTCTATGACATAGCATGGGGCAATGCCGTCATTAAGATATCAAAGCTGAGGACAAAACAAAGGAATATGATTCGTTGATTGCTTTCACTTGAATGTGAGCTCAACATATTCGTTCGACGTTCACTCTGTCCCTCTTGCCCTGACAACATGTCTGGAAAACAGCAGTGATCTTAAATCTTATCTTTTAAGGTGTATAGTAAAATCAAATGTACTTGAAAAAGATTTGCTTCAAAGTCTTTCCTCTTTTCATAAAACACTTAGTTTTGTAATGTTTGTATAATATTTATTCAAAGCAGCAGTGGCTTTACTTCCCATTTAAGTTTAAGTGTGTGTGTGTGTGTGTGTGTGTGTGTGTGTGTGTGTACATCACTGCCCCACACAATCTTGCATCTTTGATCTGCACCCACTCTTCTTACACATCCACTAGTACGTGTGGCAGGACGTGCATTAATAGCAACATTGTATGCTCTGCTTCTGCATTGCATGCGACACCACCATCAAAATAGTAGTGTGCTCATATGACCTCTGTAACCAAGCATGTTGTTGTGTTATAAATACAGCTGGCATCTTACACTAGGTAATAGCAGAAACTACAACACTTTGCAGTCACAGCAGCCTTGGCTAGACAAACCAAAGGGACAAACCAGGCCACCACAACCAACTAGTATGAATGCCGATATAACAGAGTAGACAAGTTGAGCCACGAGATCCAGGTGTCGGGCCACGGCGAAGGGAGAACGGAGTGAGCATGACAGAGTTTGACAGATCCCATCCCAACATCTGCACCTCTGTCAACCCTCATCTCTTGGTCTCTCAACAGCTAGAGCAGTCGCACAAGGGGGGGCCAGGTATCAACCGCATTCTGCCTGATTCTCTCTGCCTCTCACTGTTGATGGCATCTGGCGCATATTGATATGCGGCACATGATGGTGTGTACAAAAGCTATTTAGGGTGGGGAGGTCGTATGTGTCCGTAAATGTGTTTAGGTCCTAGGGTGACAGGGAGGGATGAGTCACGGAGCAATACGGATATAAGCAGAAAAGCAGGAAAGTTTAACAAGAGGAGAATTTATCAAGAAAAAATGCACAAAAACTGAATACAAAATAGATGTTTCAAATAAAAAACAAATCGTGTATATGGTTCACTGATCATGAAAAGGTGATCCCTGCTGGTGCTGTGAGAGAAAAGGCTGCTACTGCACCAGTTTGTGGTCTCTCAGTTTGCTGTAGAGCCGAGCTCCATCAGTCCTCATACTAGACTTGGCCTTTAAAAATGCACGAGCACTTTCCACGAGCCAACCCATAAATAAAACAACATGCCGTCTCTCCAAATACAAATTAACCAAATATTTTGGTGGAGGGAGGAGGCCAAATTCCTCCTGACAGTTCGCATGGAGCCTAGTCACTAGCATGTGGAAACTTGAGCAACTGAAAGGGTGTTGAGGAAGAGACTGATCAATCCTGAGCAAAACTAACAACACAACGCCTTGCTATGCCCCAGTATTCTCATAACAGACAGAAGTGATATAACAGTGCATTTTATTTCAGCTAGCACCCTCTTGCAGATGGAGCAATGTGCAGGAAGTGGAACAAATGGTATCTAGCTGCACATAATTTTATGCTGAATTTGGCCATGCGAACAAACAATGAGGAGATCATCATCATCGCATGATTTCTGCATGATTTCGGCAACTATTTTTCTTCTGGGGTCATGGTTGAGGGCAATAGGAAGTGACATCAGTGGACTGGAGCGGTGTGCAAAAGAGGGCAATCTGAAATGTAGGGAACGCTATGGAAATGTTGTCACATGGGAAGTAGCCTAACGGCATGACCTTTTGATTATTCACTGCTCTGCAAAATGCCTTTTGAGCAGAATCACATAATTTCAGTCTCTCCAAAGATTAGCATTATACTTGCTAAATGTGACTCTGTTTATACATGGCAACATATTAGTCGGAGTAATTCTGTGTAGCTTCATCTGACTTGGTCTACATCTTTGAATTAAACCTGAAGGTAAACCTGGAGTGACATGTTGTGACATTTATATTACTAACACGTTAACACCTTTCATCTGATTAAATCACATTTTTACAGTCTTTTACAGTACATCTACAGTCCAATTATTGCCTTACTAAATTTAGCTTATAATGGGCTAGCTATCTCTGCAGTCATGCATTCACTTTCCACTTGCAGTCTACATTGTCTGCTTGTGTTTTTGCACTGACATGCTATTTAAAATCATGTTTTGGTCTCTTCTCTTCACCCGAACAATGAGGTTAACACCTATAAATGGCCTTGCTCCAGCATGTGGCTGAAGCCTTAAAGGTCACACCTGCTCAACCCTTTGCAGTGCAAAACCGTTGCAGGCACAATGTGCATTTTAAACAGCATGCTCCAAGTCAAACGGCATGCAGTAAAGCCTTGCTCCGATGGCACAAATTCATAAGTATAGGCAATGCCTGTATATACCATGCTTCTCTGTCTGAGCCAATGAATGGATCGGAACAATTCCACTTGTAAATGAATCTAGAGAACCGTGAAGGATGGAAGCGTTAAATAAATCAACACTGTGATCACTCATGTGGCAGAAAAAAATAAAGAAAAAAAATGGCTGAATCCATTAAGATAATTTCTAAAGACTGGCCCAGTAGCCCATAAGGCTGGGGTTGACGTAATGGCCGCCTCCAGTGACTGTTCCTGAATATGCTCTTTTCACCTAGCTGGGAAGGCATAGAAACAGAGAGAAAGAGAGGGATAGAGAGAGAGAGAGAGAGAGAGAGAGAGAGAGAGAGAGAGAGAGAGAGAGAGAGAGAGAGAAAGAGTGAGAGAGACCACAACCTCAAAGTGCATTACTGTGTAAGATCAACCTCATGGGCAAAGCATGATAAAGGAGGCCATATTGTAGTAACACAGGTCTGACTGAGCCACACAAGTCATTTGGTCCATCATCCATTCAAGCTCAATGCATCTCTCTTTTAAATACGACTATAGGAGGGCAGGGACACTCTCTCTCTCTCTCTTTCTTTCAATCTCTCTCTCTCTCTTTCTTTCAATCTATCTCTCTCTCTCTCTCTCTCTTTCTCTCACAACCTTCCAGCCATAACTCTATTAGTTGAGTGCTTTTTATCACTGAGTGTGACAGGGTTGGGGGGCTGGAGTTAAAGATTGAACGAGGCTGAGCTTGTGTCAGTACATCCTGATAGACAATCAGGGGTTGAAGAGGTGACCTGGTCTAAATATATTGACCAGGTTAACTACACGCACACGCACACACACACACACACACACACACACACACACACACACACACACACACACACACACACACTTAAAACTGAAGGGAAATGAACACTTTAGATTCATTTCCCTTCCCTTTCCCTACACTATACATTTTATGGCAGGCAGAAACACATGCAGAAACCCACACATGCACATACACATGATTGCACATGATTGCACATGATTGCATACACACACACACACACACACACACACACACACACACACACACACACACACGCACATGCACACACACACACATACGCACGCACAAACAAACACACACACACACACACTCAACCCACTCAATCTTGCATCCTTAATTTCCAAGTCCCACTTCTGTTGAAAGGCCTATTTTTGAAACACCTAAAATATCACAGATACGAGCTGAACCGGTGTATTGATACGTGAGTTTGTGTGCCTGTAAGTTAGCTAGATAAACAACTTAAATGCAGTCAGTCAGTTCCACAGTTCCATGGTGTACTGCCGGCAAGCAGCACCTAGGTTGCTATGGCAATAGAAAAAAAAAACAGTGCGTGTAGCGCTATAGGTTGACGGACGCCAGGGACAAATGCCTTTGTTCGCCTGTCTGATTGTTTGTAGTGGCATGGGGTCAGTAGAATGTCCATGAACAAGCAAGACTCACCTCAGTGTCCGACTGCAGCACATGGTCCGGCTGCTTAGTGGGCAGTTTATTGACCACCAAGGCCCTTTCACCCACTTACACGCAGTTACAGGGATCAGTGGCTATCTGAGGCTACTTCCTCGGGGTCAAATACACTCCACCACCAAATATATTCGCGCACCACATGTGTGCAAAGTATATTTAAGCACTGCGGTTGTATAATGTCAATGTTAATGAGAGTTGTAGTAAAAAAGCAGGCATTTGTGTTTTGAGACATTTTCCGTTGAGCGGGCTTAGCAGCGCAGATTTGTGTTTTGAGACAGACGAATGAGGTAGACCAAACTAGCCCCTGTTCTGGCTGCCCCTTGTGCATGGTATTCACTCTCGGTGGGTCTGAAATATAGAGGCGCCTGAGGTGGGAGCCTCCGTGGTTGCTCTGCAAGCTCTGCACTCATTTCTGCATCATATACATCTCATCGTTCTATTTCGTTTTCATTCCACTGTCGCGCTCTCACGTTTGCCTCTTTTGTTTCGAATGCATCTCTGTCTTCATTAGTTCGCGCTTCTAAAAGTAGCTGTCTTTCACCTCACATGGCCCCCTTCTCCCACCCCCCCACCCCCCAAGTCATCACCATCACCACTTTTCTATCTTTCTTTCTCTCTCTCACACACCTCACACACCACACACACACCCACCACATACACACACTCTCCACTGTGGCTCGATCTTGGGTCATTCCACGCCAAATCAACCAGAGCCCACGCACTTGCGTCTCAAAAAAATCTGAAAAAAATACCATGAGTGCCTATGTTACCCAGGAGACACTCTGTAAAATGTTTTTGTGCTAAGATCAATACTTTTCAAGTAACAGCCAGTTTTACAGGGGGAGGGGGGTGTCAAATTTGTTCTGCCTCTTTTTTTTGTCAAAGTTCACAAGCTCATTGCTCAAGAACTAGAATCTGTAGGAGGCTCAAATTTGGCAGGCTGGTGCATAAATAGGAATAGTATGCAGTAAAGTCACCACGAGTAGTCTGGATGATCCTGCATGGTCATAGCAGTCCCTCAAAGTTGATACAAATTTTATTGGAGTTCTTGGCTGGGCTCTGTTTAGGCTTACAGAAGACATATTTTTACTCAACATAGGCTCTTGATTTTGTTTCTCTTATTGAGATCAGTAGAAACACTCTCCGAAAGAGCAATAAAGAGAAAAGAAAATCCATCAGGGACTGAACAGCAGACCTCACAAGTTTGAAAAATAATTTTGGATCTCATATTCAGAGCACCCTAACACCTTGTGGGAATATACAAAGATTTTTTTTATATATTTTTCGTTAATCTGCATTACCTCTTCTTTTTAAAAACACTAATTTGACTTGTCTTATGCGAATCTTTCTTTTTCATTTTCCACCCTAAACATGGACAAAATGCACCATTGAGATCAATAGGTTTTGTCCCCACCCGGCAATTTCAGTGATTCAGTGATTTTAGTGGCACCTAGTGGTTACTCTATACAAAACAAATCTCTCAATAGATCTCTATGGTGCATTTTGCCCTTGTTCAGGGTGGGAAATGAAAAAGAAAGATTTGCATAAGACAAGTCAAATTGGTGTTTTTAAAAAGAAGAGGTAATGCAGATTATAGAAAAAAATATTTAAAAAATCTTTGTATATTCCCACAAGGTGTTAGGGTGCTCTGAATATGAGATCCAAATTTATTTTTCAAACTTGTGAGGTCTGCTGTTCAGTCCCTGATGGATTTTCTTTTCTCTTCATTGCTTTTTCGGAGAGTGTTTCTACTTATCTCAATAAGAAAAAAACCCCAAGAGTCTATGTTGAGTAAAAATGTGTCTTCTGAAGGCCTAAACAGAACCCAGCCAAAAACTCCAATAAAATTTTGATCAACTTTGAGGGACTGCTATGACCATGCAGGATCATCCAGACTACTCGTGGTGATTTTACTGCATACTATTTCTATTTATGCACCAGCCTGCAAAATTTGAGCCTCCTACAGATTCTAGTTCTTGAGCAATGAGCTTGTGAACTTTGACAAAAAAAAGAGGCAGAACAAATTTGACACCCCCCTCCCCCTGTAAAACTGGCTGTTACTTGAAAAGTATTGATCTTAGCACAAAAACATTTTACAGAGTGTCTCCTGGGTAACATAGGCACACATGGTATTTTTTTCAGATTTTTTTGAGACGCAAGTGCGTGGGCTCTGGTTGATTTGGCGTGGAATGACCCTCTTGTCCTCCATAGATGATTAAGGCTGGGTCCACCAGCAAGTCTTATCTCCCCCACAGCCACCCTCTGATTTACAGCCACTTGCCAAAGGCAGAGTGAGTGAGGCTGAAGGGCCATGCTCTGCCACTCGTGCGGTTGCACTACACGTTGATAATCACTGGTTTCTCTTCCCATCTCTTTCACTTCAAGAGTCATTGGGAGACATGCCAGGGAGACCTTGCCAATGCACAGGAGCCAAAGGATCAGTCATTTCAACTGCACGACCCGACTCATTTCAACTGTACAAGCCAACTGTAGAACAAGCCCGATTTTCAGATCCTGACCATCCTTGTGTGAGTAAATTTGGCATGAACTGAACAAACCCAGCAGTCATGACTCATGGCATTTAGGTACAATTGGTACATTTCAGTAGCACGGATTAAAATGCCATAAAAATGCATCCCCACAAATATGAGATGATGCTAGTTGTAAACTAAAACAGACTCCAAATTAAGGGGGAGGATATATTTAACCTCAAGCACAAACACGGATGTTAACAACAGTATGTATGATGAATTCTGGAAAAAGGGGGGGGAAAAACGATGAAAGTCCCCTGTTATTAGAAGCATAGCAGGGGCAAGCTGAGACCAGAGACTGAATATACTGTACGGGCGAGAGCTGTTTTTTTCTATTTGAAGTGCCTCGTCCAGTAATCATTTTGGTGGAGTAAAGATCAGAGGAGGAGGAGAGAGAGAGAGAGAGAGAGAGAGAGAGAAAGAGAGAGAAAGAGAGAGAGAGAGGAGGGGGTGTCAGAACAGGCGGAGGATTATGGTAAAGTAAAGGCTTCCAGGAAGGTCATTAACTCCTGCCGTAAAGTTAAGTCTAAATTAACCAGGCTCTAATTTAGCAGAGCTCCAATCTAGGATCAGAGTCTGATTGAAAGGTGGGTGTAAGTCCCAAGGCTGTGTGGAAACATAGGAAGTGTTTGTAAGTGTTACCTTTAACAGGAAAGTGATTTACAGGGAAGGTACTCTGGGCGTGCAACTTAAACGTAGACGACCAAACTATTTTTTTCTAATGTACGTGCCACTATCCCGTCTGGTGTAGCTAATACGTCCATTGATTATAGTGGAAGCTAACTGTATGCGCTACAGCTCTCTTTCTTTCTCTCTCTCTCTCTCTCTCTCTCTCTCTCTCTCTCTCTCCCCATCTCCCTCTCTACTTGCATATGCCAATCATTATTAGGCATTATAAAGACTTCATTCAAATGTTTCCTTGTTGGTGGAATGAGTTGCTCTCCGTTCCTGTGATAGTTTTGGGTCTTTCAAGAGGGCATATCTGTTCAACACGCACTTAGTTTATTAAGCGTTTGTTATGCATTATGGTTTGTATAGGCTATTATAGAATTTAATCATTTTCATAAGCTCTTGATTGAATTTACATTGCTGTTTATAGCTATTCTCTGACTTTATTATCAACTTTTGCATTGTTAAATGTAACTATTGCATTGTTGTTATTTGTATGTCGCTTTGGACAAAAGCATCTGCTAATTACTGTAACCGAAACCATTAAGCTTTATGAGTCTTTTTTCTATAATACTTTATGGATACTGGGTTTCAGAGAGATCAAGGATTTTATTTCTTTTTAAACGTTGAACTGAACACTGACCACTCACCAGAACAAGAGAAACAATTACAGAATTGGAAATAAATTACACCAAAACAGAAATCTCTAAGACCTTTAAATCCATTCATTCCAAAATGTGAACAATACATAACAGAAAGACGAGCAGCACAGGTCTGAATTCATCCAAATTAACGTTACACATCATTATATCACCAGCATACATAATGATGCAAATGGAATCTATGAAATCACCACTGTGCTGGTAGCCTCTATCACCATCACCACAACAATAACATTTTAATCTGCCACGTTAAGTCCATCCCTAAGCGTCACATGGGCCGGCAGGCCCAGCACTTAACTATCCTGCTTGAGGTTACATCTGGACCCCCCCCCCCCCCTCCCCAATCCTATTGTAACATTTAAACCACAGGGAAATGGATGGATGTGTGGATGGATAAACCTGCAAGGGGAGGGTAAGAAAGAGATAAGAGTGAGAGTGCAAAGTGCAATGGGGGAGAGAGAGATAGGGGAGAGACACACTAATGGCATTTTCTTGCTTCTCAATGAATGTGCACTGCTTATGTGCTTAGCTAGAGGTTTCTGCTTTTGCAGAGGGGGTCTTCCATCCGACTGATGCAGAGATGGGGAGAGAGAGGAGGAGGAACATGGGTGATAGAGAGAGAGAGGGAGAAGGAGAGAGAAGAGAGAGAGAGAGAGAGGATGAGACAGAAAGGGAGGGAGAGTAGTTGAGATAGATAGAGATAGAGAGAGAGAGAGAGAGAGAGAGAGAGGAAGATTGCACTCCATAACACCACTGAGGTTCTCCCTATGGATCTGTGGTATCTCATTCCAGTGGATGAAATGCACTTACTACATACTGACCTAAAAAAACACTTGCTATTTACCAGGAAGTGAAGTTAGTCTTTCAATGCAGCATAATCGGCAATACCACATAACTGATTCACAACTGAAATATGTTTATGATTACAACTCTTTCAGATGAAAATAGTAAAACTGAGCAATGCCTGTTGAAATACACCCCCTCAAAATAAAAAAGTAAAAATTACATAACATGAACTGTTAAATTAATGCCAGTGCGTTCAATTGTTAATGATACATGGAAAGCTGAATATGGTAGTTAGTGCATTTAATGAAGAGCTTCTGAAATTATATAATAGATCCGTGAAAGATGTCTGCTGTGGGAGCTCAGAGCTAACAGGAGAGCGAAACACTCACACAAACCCGTGTTCATAAAAGGAGCATTCATCCGCGAGGCACAAACTAGCCTGAAGCACTTCTCCTCTCAATAACCTGGCGATTTCAACATAGAGATGACCGAAAATGACTGCTCTATGTGCTTTAGTGCGTGAATAGGGGGCTCGTTTGGACATCTCAAAGTGCTCTAGTCTACCCTAATAAGGACATTCTACTGACAGCGGTGGATACAATTTGGACGTGCTCCTCAGTGTGTGACTTTGCAATTCTTATAAAACCCCCAAAATAGAATAAAAGGCTA
>NC_085013.1:3967467-4009967 GCF_963854185.1 Sardina pilchardus
AGTGTGGCATGCTTACACACACACATTTCACCCTTCAGTAAACTTGCTTTCATCTCAGGTATGCACTCTTACTTCTTTTAACTCTTTGATCTAAAGCATTTACATACAATCATGCATGCATTAATGCACACACTGCTTTCTCTCTCCCTCCCTCTCTCTCTCTCTCCCTCTCTCTCTCTCCCTCCCTCCCTCCCTCTCTCCATCTCCCTCTCTCTCTCCATCTCCCTCTCTCTCTCCATCTCCCTCTCTCTCTCTCTCTCTCTCTCTCTCAGTGCTGGCATGCGTCATGGCACTGTGGGAGGCACCAGGCCCATGTCATGTTAATTAACACACGTTATCAGTTCACTGCTCCAGGAATCCCCCGTCACCACTACACACACCCCACCACACACACACACACACACACACACCACACACATATGTGCGGTGCACTGCTCTGCTAACACTCTCTGCTCATCTCCTGTGAAGGCGCTTTGTGCATTGACAACAAAGGTTCCTTTTTTTACAAAGGACACTTTCATAAAAGCTCCTGTCAACCTGTCAGAAAGACTGCATCGTTTTGAGAGGCATGGCCAAGATCTTTTTGTTCTACCCAGATTGACCGGTTGTCTATCTTATTTCCTCATGGCCATTTTCCAGCGAGAGGAGAAAATCCATTTATTGAGTGCGGATGCAAACACCTTCCAGCTTGAAGGAATGCTAACTCTATTGTAACAGGCTAGCACCTCACAAGAAATGCCTCCTGTTTGCTAAGGGAGCAAGTCGAGTCTAAGTGTAAGAAAAGACAGACACAGAGAGATGCTGCTGAGCACAGGTAGTGCTCGGTAACCGTCTCCATGGCGAGGAGAACTGTGCGTGGTGGACACATGGTGACAGCCCATCCCCCACTCCAGCGCTCCTCTCCCCCACTCGGCATTGTGTGACAGGATTCTCCCTGACGCTAATCTTTATCCTTAAAGGAAAACCACTCCATTTGGATATGTGAGCCACAAAGAGAGAGAGAGAGAGAGAGAGAGAGAGAGAGAGACAGAGAGACAGAGAAGGAGAGAGAAAGAAAGAGAGAGAGAGAGAGAGAGAGAGAGGGAGAGAGAGGGAGAGAGATTGGGAAGCACTGTGGAAATGACACTCTTATCTGACAGTTTATCTGCAGCTGAACCACAGCTGGTCAAACAGGGGTGGGTTGAGGGGGAGCAGACAGAGAGAGGGTGAGAGGGAGAGGGGGAACAACAGAGGAAGAGATAAAGGACAGGACAGAAGGAGAGATGTGATCCTATGGATGGACAGACAGACAGACAGACAGACAGACAGACAGAGATAATTAAAGACAGTTATGGAAACAGGCACAAAGAGAGAGAGAGAGAGAGCGAGAGAGAGAATCATGAACATGAGAAGAACATAGAGAGAAAGCCTAGGAGAAAGAGAGAGTTGAATAGAAAGAAAACAGAAGACAGAGAGAGTTGAAGAGAAAGAAAACAGAAGAAAGAGAGAGTTGAAAGCGAAAGAACCAGAAAAACAGAGAGTGACAGTAACAGAGCCTTCATAGAGAGACTGCCACATGACTTCCAGAGCCTTCCACGAGGGCTGGAGCAACTGCTGTGCCATCAGAGAGAGAAGGCAGGAGCCACAAACATCACAGGGCCTCAGAGCATTCTCTCACCACTGCCCTTTCTTACATTACAAACACAGCCAGCTGCGAGCAAAGGAAACTCTCTCTCTCTCACACACACACACACACACACACACACACACACACACTCTAAAGAATCTCTGAAGATCACTTGTGTGCGAGGAAATGAACAAATTACACAGTACCCAAAGACCTTTCTGCAACACACACACTCATTATGGAGTCAGCGGATCTGAGCCCACACCCTCGGTCAGCGGCTAAGTAGCCCTTTCCCAGAGTGCCGCAGCTGGTGGTATTTTTGGCGGCACACCAGGCACAGAAAGGAGGAGTATTACCCAAATTGGCCCGGTCAGTCACCCTCTGTCTGGTCACTGCCATGCCACAGCGATGCAGCTGAGGGGACGAGCCACTGGAGCGATGGACCAAAGGAGCAGGACATTAAGAGCACGTCTTTACCTTTTTCGGAAACACCTTTCGGGGGAGCCGTGAACCGTTTCATCACTGTGTCATCATCACCCCTCTCTCGTTCTCTCTCTCTCTCTCTTTCCCTCCCGCTCTCTTTTTTACCCTCCCTTCTCCTCTCTCTCTCTCTTTCTCTCTCGCTGTCTCTCCCACTCGCTGTTCTACATCCTCAATTGCTTAACTGACAAGACTGATTTTTTCCACTTTCCTCTTGCCAAAGCCAAAACTGCTCTGCCAAACTATGAAGCCTCAGTACCGATACAGCACAATGAACCATTCAGTCCAAACGAAAACATTTGTAAGCAGTTTTTTTTTCTTTTTTTTTTTTAAAGGTCTGCCTGCAACTCCTGTTTCTCCACCCGAGTGCCAACACCTCGGTGGAATTAAGGAACAAACCACTCCGTTTCCACATTCTCCCCTTTGAGCAGAGCAGCGCAGAGCAGAGAGTGTCAAAGCTTCAGCTATAGCCTTGTTACAGGCCGGCAAGTGAGAGCAGATGAATTGGCTCACTCCTCAGAGAGAACAGCTGGCTGCCGAAATCACAGAACTCCCGAGCACAGTCTGCTGCCGACGTTCTCAGCCCAGACACAGAGAGAGAGAGAGAAAGAGAGAGAGAGAGAAAGAGACAGAGAGGGAGAAAGCCAGGAGAAAAGACTCAGAGAAACAGTGTGTGGGAAACAGTGAGAGCAAGAGCTCCCAGGACAGAAAAAAAACAAGAGAGAAAGTTAGCGAGAGTCAGACAGACAGTGAAAGAATTAATGCAACAAAACAGAATGGAGAGAGTAAAAGTGAGAAAGAGAGGGAGTGAGACATGAAGAGAGTGAGTGAGTGAGGGAGAAAGAGAGAGAGAGAGGGAGAGAGAGACGGAGGAAGGGAGGGAGAGAGCTGAACTTCCTCTCCACCGGCACTAAAAGCAGTGGGCTGTTCGCACATAGTTTCACCGGCGGATCCCCAAAGGCACTGAAACAATGCGGCGCGGAGCCGTCAAAACCACGGTATGCAAAAAGCCCAGTTCCTTACCCGTAGTCGTCCAGCGAGTACATGGCTGGGAGCAGCTCTCGCCGAAGAAACAGGGGGAGGAAGAGACCAAAATCAGATCCTGGAGCGCCTGGACTAGAAGCGGACTAACTTTTTGGACTACCGAAGAATCAGTGCAGACCTGGCATGGCTCACATCTCCGCTTACATCCTTGTGCCTCTCGCATAAAAAGAAAAAAAAAAAGGACAAACGTCTTCAATGAGCGAGGGAGGGAGGGGGAAAAAAAGAAGAGAAACAGCTCACATTCTACAAGCTATCTGGGTGTCATGAGAGAAGAGAAGAAGGGACAAAAAAATCTGACAGCTTGCTAAGGAGAGAACACGGACGAAAGAGTGAGGGAGAGTAAAGAGAGAGGGGAAGGATAATGGAGGAGAGACAGAGAAAGGGGGAGAGAGAGAGAGAGAGAGAGAGGGAGAGAGGGAGAGAGAGAGAAAGAGAGAGAGAGAGAGAGAGAGAGAGAGACGGACAGACTGGAGAACATGTGACAGATCTGGACCAGTCACCTTACTCCGCTCACATCCCATTCTTATCCACTGAAAGGATTGGAGGGCGGTCTCTTCTGCCTCGGAGGAGTATCCTTCACAAGAAGTGCTCACAAACATACACACGCACACACATACACGCACACACACACACGCACATGGAGCACATGACCTTTTTTTGTTCGCATATATGCATGTGCATATACCCATAAGCACACACACTCAAATATGCATGACTGCTCACACAGAGAGATCCATACTATATAGAAGTTCTCCAACAAAACACACACACACACACACACATAGACAACCCACTTCAAAAACACTAACAGCTTGCTGGGGGCACCAGGCCATACACAGCAGTGTAAGATCCTTTGCATCCATTGAATACATAGAGGATTATCAGTGTGTGTGTGTGTAGTAGTGCTCTTGAAGAACATATGTTTCACTGACCTCGAGAGTGAGTACACGAGTCTCTCGCTCCCCTTAAAAAGCTTCAGACGGCAATGGCTGGCCAGATAACAACATGCCTTTAAGATTTAGGGCCCTAATTCAAACGACAAGCTAAGTGCGAAGTCAGGCAAGAGTCCCGTCAACTAATTCTTTCTACCGCGTGTCGTGTGGGAGCGTTGATGTGACCCACTGATGTTTGGGCTTAGGATTTAGCTCTTGCTTTTACATAAGCAAACAGATTCGCTAGCCTAGTTAATAAATTAGCTTTAGTCAGACATTTAAGTTGGCACCTTATCAGGGTACTAAAATGAGGGCCTGTAATAACACACAACCTGAATGAAAACGCCACAAAAGGCACAAGCGCAGCGCTTGTTTAAGGTGTCAGGCGGAGGTGTAGTGGCCGGATCTGTGACTAAAACCCCCCCCTCACCCCACTCCACCACCCCCCCCCCCCCCCCCCCCCCTCCCTGCAGCTAGGGGACTGGGGCGGGCTGATGTAAACATAGATCGATAAGCTGCTTTGCGACAGGAAGGCCAGTAAAAGCATGGTGTGCCGTTCAACCCCGGCCCGTAAACCAATCAGCAATGCCCTGGCCCTCGCTCCCAGCAGGCAAAGGGGATATAGGTACGCCGTGGCCGCGCTATCTGCACCATCCATTCAAATGAGCCGTCAGCAGGAAACTTGGAGCAGAAACAGGAGGTAGATCTGTTTAGCAGACAACTGACAGCTTAATCACCCATGATGAGATACTCATGGCGGCAAACTGATTGTTTTAGTGGGAACAATCAGCTCATTAGTGAATTTATAGGGACCATTGCCCGAGGTGATAAAAATCAGACAGTGATATACAATGAGAAATGAACAAAATGAGAATGTATGACTAAGAGAGAATTGATGCTGTTAAAATATATATACAGTAATTTCCTGCATATAAGCCGCGTTGTGTATAAGCCGCAGGACAGCATTTTATGCAAGTTAAAAGAAACAAAACCATATTAACACCATACTAACTGCACCCTTGTATCAACCTAGCTGAAGAAATTTTGCAAGATCAACGTATAAGCCGCGGCTAATAGTCGGGAAATTACGGTATTTTTTTTGCAATAATAAGGTAAGCAGCGTCGTCGGCTCTATTATGGCAGTACTAGTTAAGTACACAGGGACTTCAGGAACAAGTTAACTTTAAATTTCAGCATCTGTGCTTTTGAGACCTCGGGGGACCTTTTTTCACCGTCTGCACCTGTGACTGAGCAGTGAAGCCCACTGCCGGTAGGGACACACTACACACAGAGACACACAGAGACACACACAAACGCACACACACACGCAAGTGCATGCATGCATGCATGCATGCACGCACACAGACAAACACACATCAGCGCGCTTTTTTTTCCTCTGTAACTTGCTCCGGACTGATGAATCACGCAGGCAGAAGCACTCTGAAGCGTCCTTCTGCATCACAGGAGCCCCTGAGAAATACTCATGCACCGTGTGAGTGAGGGAGTGAGTGGCTCTGCCCGCCAGGCTGGAGCAAGAATCATCCTAGCACAGTGGACCACTAATGCCCCTCTATACACACACACACACACACACACACACAAACACACAAACACACACACACACACACACACAGCCAGCACCACCCAAACCCTCCACCCTGCCCACCGACACACACACACACATACACATACACACACACGCACACACACCCCTCTATAAATAGACCACATTGAAGGGAAGCTCAGCTCAAACTCGCAGCTCTGTGTCTTGAATAAATCATTCAACAGAGAACGGCTTCCTCTGTTTCCTATGGAGCGAGTCACCTAGGCCCGGCCTCACAATTTAAGACTTCCTTTTGGCCCCGATTGAAAGAGCAGGGGTCTGGCAAGCCAGGCCGGACTCATGCCTGCTTCAAAGCCAGAAAGCCCCACTGTCGGCGCATTCATAAATATTACCAGGAAAACGGAGAACATGGCATTCCATCTGTGAAAGTACGTTGAAAGATTCACTTTTTTTCTAAACTGTGTCGATTTGGACAGTCGGGAAAAAAAAGTGTCAGGGAGGGGACGGGGGGCGCTTTTGCTTATCTTAGAGCCTCGACAGACTCAACAATCCTATCGGAATGCTGCGGCGTCATGGTGAAAGTAAGATATTGTCTTCTTCTCCTGGGGAGCAGGGCAGAGATTTGTCTTTGAGAGATAGGGTTTCATGAGGAAGGATAATTATAAACAGGAACGTAAGCTCTGCAGATTCAGCAGAATCCGTCAGGATGTACCCTGCATCGTGACAGGCAGCACTCAAAGGAGTTTCGGCAAGAGGCCTGCACTGGAATGACATGAAGCATTCTTTGCATGACAGTGCAAAGGCTTTTCACAGAAGTCAAGCCCACATGATGGACAGAAAAAGCACATCTAAAATTAAGTCAGGTCATTTTGAGTATTAAATGAAATGCAGGAGATCATTTGCAGTGTTACACTGGGTCAGGGCAAGACTTCACATACCTGAAGCATATTCAGACACAAAACTCACAGGAAAGTCATGGATACAATCTAGAAACCGTGGATAAAAGAGATCCCTCACAGAGCCTACCATCCCAGCACCATGCCCAACAGCACTCTTTGCTGAGACAGCAGATTTCACAGGCCTATATTATCTCTTAACATACCACCCCCCTCCACCGCCCCCCAATCGCAAAGGACGATCAGCGTTGCCTTGATGTGTCTGTGCACTTTTGCCCATAATCAAAGCATTGATGCACAACACAGACAGCAATTTGTGTGGTCACGTTCCCATGACAACATGGCACTCCCCACCTCAGGACCCCAATCCCCTCCCTCTCCCTTCCTCGACCCCTGACCATGCAATGTCGCCTAATATCGCTGTTTTTTCCTAATCTGTATCCGTAAGCCAATTGTGTTATGTTGGCTGCATCTAGTGCATTGTTTTGAATAAGAGGTGAATGAATTTGAATGTATAACGATTTATTCTCTGGGTTAGCTATTGAAAGACAATCGCCCCCTAGCCCTAGCGTGCAGCTGCAGCAGTAAGCATAATGAATTTTAAGGCATTGTATCAATACCGACATACTTTTACCCCAAACGTTCCATTAAAATACACATCCTTCGCAAGATTGCGTTTGTGATTTTCCTCAACCTCACATGTCTAATTCCCTGTCCTGAGAAAATGTCATATTTTGACTCTCTTGGTGGGGTGTAGTGTCATTGTAAACACATGCATTGGCGTTGCCTACCTCATTTTCGTCTTCAAATCGGCGAATGAATGAATGAAGGAAATCGGCGAAAAGCAGTTTCCTGCCGTGAGACTATCTTCTCATCAATGTCTCAGATTTGCGCACACACTGCATCAAATAACACACCTTCAGCAGTATTTGAGATTCGTTATTAAGCAATGAAAGACCACACGGCAGCAGCAGCAGCAGCGGCTTTTTCTTCTGAAAGGCAACGCGGTGGTGATCCCAGGATGTTCTCGATCCTTTCAAATGATTTGATGTTCCGCTCTTGTTCGCAGCATCTGTCGCCTCTCAGTTCCATGTTCCGTTAGCCATAGTCGCATCTACGTTAACAGTGAACAACTGGTTTCTTAGTTGCCATATTCTCTTGTCCAGTTGTGTTTCGGGTGACGGGATGTATGATGAATACACATGCGACCGGCGCAGTGCTGCCCACTGGTGACGAACATGATTACGCAAACCAAGCCCCTGTCTCTCTCTCTTTCTCTCTCTGTCTCTCACTGTGTGTGTGTGTGTGTGTGTGTGTGTGTGTGTGTGTGTGTGTGTGTGTGTGTGTGTGTGTGTGTGTGTGTGTGTACAGCATGATGCTGTTTGTTGGGAAAGCATTTAGGAGCTGGAAGACTGTCACTGTTTGTGGATTAAATGGGATAGCCTAATTCAATTTTTAAATACAGTGAGTTCTGGAAAGGTTAGGCTACAGCTTTCAGTTTAAAAGGCAACACAGATGTTTGGTAACGTCAGCAACACACAGTTTGGGTTTCAGGTTGAATGACTTTAATGATTTTTTTTTTACTGTCAAACACAATGACTGTGTTAATGTTCATTAGTAGTGCATCCCTCATCCACGTTGTCTCTCACCCCTCAAAAAAACCAATCAGTCTACAGTTCATCAAATTCACAATGCCTGCAAGTCTATCTCCCCATAGAAAAACCCATGTCTATTTCATTCCATCAAACAATCTCTTTGAGCCTGTAAGAGGCTCCATCATTGCCTCAGCTTTCAAAACAGCTTACATCAGCATGATGTGCATCGCAGATTTGTGAATAAGAATCTGATGGTGATGTCATGGAAAAGCTACAACTAAATGTACAGTATGCATGCTTCCACAGATCATCAGACAACTGTATCAGAAAAAGTAACCTTTGTAAGTTGCACACAATGGTGGTTGAAGTCTTTATAGTTGTACTTCTTTGCACGAATGACCATTCAGCTTCTTACAGTAGGGGATGTATTTGTGGCATTAATGTTTTCTTTTTTTGTCTTAGTGTGACTGAAGTGATACTCGAAAGAGAATTCCCAGTTAATGTAAGGGCAAATATGCAATGACAGTTGTCCAAATAAGTGTGTTTGTGTGTGTGTGTTTGGGGGGGGGGGGGGGTCTAAGGTGCCAAAGCAATGTTGATAAGGGTGGGGTAGGAAATGTGTTAATTTCAGTGTGAAGGTTTGTATAAAATAAAAACTATTTACAAAAACGAAATCCCTCAGAATTCGTTCAAATTACCTCGTGATAAAGCCTCCAATCAAAAGACACCTCTCTGCATTTCAATATTCAACCAAAAGCAATTAAATCACAGCTACTGGGACAGAGGGAAATAAACTAACAACCCCTAATTTGGTGGATGAAAACAAAACATGCTTGAATTATAAACAAAAATGTTTATGTTAATTCCTTGGTCATTAAAGGTATTTATTTGCGGAAAGGAAATTACTAAATTGTGTGTGGAGATTTGGGCGTGGGGGCGTGAAGTAAAAATCACAGGCTATATTGCAATCCCTCAAGATGCCAGGTGGTGGTACTGTTGACCACATTTTTTCTACCCCCGAAAACAACACATTTTTCACCCTTACATCGGGATATTTGGTTTGACCAACCCCTGAAACAACTAGCATTCTTTGAAATCAAAATGTCTTTAAAATGACAAAGGCAAGGCAGGACTGCACTATGTTTACAACACGTAACATTTCATCAATTTCATTCCCGTGGGTGGGTGTGGTTTCACCAAACACAGGTGCTTTGGTTGCACCTCGTAGAAATTGGTTCTTATGGAAGAAGTTTCTTTTTTTTTTTTTTTTCCAAGGCGGGGTGGTGTCAGGGAGTCAGAAGCCTTCATTCTGGAAGCCAAGAAGACATGTCAGATCCATGTCCGTTGCTTCGCCTCGACTACAAGGTTTCCTGAGTTGTGAAATCCAAACAATAGAAACCAAACAACAAAGAAAGAAACGTTACAACGATAGACAATGCCTGCTGTAACCATTATAATCCACCAGTGGCTGTTGTAAAAGTCTTTTTTTGATTTATTTATCCTCCACCCTATCCCCGGTCATTGATCCATGCGCGGGAGAAACTTCTAGAAAAGTCCTGGGGGGGGCCCTCCCCTCTGCTGTCCTCCTGGGTCATTCTGTACATGCACGTTGATTGGCGGAAGGCTCAGCCTTACACGACCCGCCACTGCATGATGCTCATGTCCTTCCCGCCAGTCGACACCAGGTGACTGTCATCGAACAGGAAGGTGACGTTGGTCACGTGACTGCTGTGCCCACCGTAGACGTGACTTGGAGCCTGATCAGAGAGGGGGAGAGAGATGGAACCACACTGGATGAGTGCCACTCCTGGCATCATGCTATTAAAACATGTGGTGGGGGTGTGGTGGTAGTAATGTAGTGGTTAAGGAGCTGGGCTAGAGTGCGGTAGCCAATTCAATTCCCCGGCTTCCACCGTTGTGCCCTTGAGCAAGGCACTTAACCCCAAGTTGCTCCGGGGACAATGTAATCCCTTCGAATATATCGTTGAGATATGTAAGTCTTGTACTTTGGACAAAAAAAGTATCTGCTAAATGTAATGTAACACTATTATGAAATTGCAGTGAAACAAATTCTACTGACTCAAAAACACACACTAGCTGGAGGCCTTGGATATGGGGGGCTATGGAAGCAGCAAGCCAACCCTCTCAGGAATTGGTGAGGGGCAGGCCACGCCTACTTACCCGCCACTGCGAGCAGGGAAAGGCGAAGAGGTGGACTTTCCCAAAATCGTCCCCGGTAACGAGCAGCCTGCCCTCGTGAGACCTGCAGACGGCATTGATGTCTGTGCCGTCCGAGCCCTCAGGCCAAAGTCCTGCCAGAGAGAGAGAGAGAGAGACAGAGAGAGCAGGTTAGTGCCAATGGGAAATGGCCAGTGCCAAAGCCAGAACCCATCTGTGTAGAGCTTCAGGATAATCCAGTGTTATGATGGCATGTACATGCTGAGGACTTGCTGCTACACACACAGACATCAACCGAGTTAGACTTAAAAAAATATTTATTTGTTTAAGATGTATATGGCTGCGGGGGGCAGTGTGGCGCATGTACTGGTCCGAGTGCCCACGGAGACCCAGGTTCAACTCCGACCTGCGGTCATTTCCCAATCCCACCCCATTTCTCTCTCCCACTCACTTCCTGTCTCTCTCCACTATCTGTATGAACAAAGGCAAAAAAGCCCCCCCTCCCCCCAAAACAGATGTATATCGCTGTGTTTGACATTTATGAGGTGTCATCCTACAGGGAATTGTGATCATTTGTCTCTAATTAACCCCTAATCAATCAACTCCATTCAGGACACAGGCTGTGTGTGATGTGAACAGTCTGCATGTGGAGGTACGGCAGCAGTCTCACCGAAGACGAGGAATCCCAGCGTGCAGGTGTAGGAGACCCAGGGGATGTCCCGGGTGGTCTCCACACTCACCACCTGCTTGCACACAGATGGAATCCCTGCACCGAGGAACACAAACGAGGACAGTCAAATCAAGACACAACAACCCATGCCTTTACTAGCCTGGATGATAGCTTTGTGCTCTTAAGAGAGAAATAATGCTGGTAAGGGTGTGTGTGTGAGAGAGAGAGAGAGAGAGAGAGAGAGAGAGAGAAAGAATATATATATATGTGTGTGTGTACTTACAGTATAGAATCTCATAGTCTCCCGAGTTGGAGACGAGGTACTGCGAGTCCAATGACCAATCCAGGTGTGTGATGAAGCTTGAGTGACCCTGAGACAGAGCGATGGAGAGAGAGAAAGAGAGAGAGAGAGAGAGAGGTGCAGTACAGGTTATGCTCATGCTGATAAGACATAAGTAAATGAAGCAACTATAGACATCATGAGGACACTCATGCAAGTAATTGCATGCGAGAGCTGATTAGAAGTGTATCATGAAAATCAAATCTGATACATAAGACCCTTTAAAAGACTGATGACTCACTGAGCACTTCCCAACGCGGCTGTACTTCTTTCCATTCTCTGCCACAGCATAGATGTAGATATAGTTGTCATGTGATCCGATGGCCAGGAAATTACCATCTGAAAACAGTAGGTGGAGACATGAGGATGTTGGATGTGGAGGGTGAGTAAACAAAAACACTGTCACGATTCAAGCATCGAAAAAAGCCTTCTTTTTCATACTTTTTCACTTTCATTCATTCATTCATTCATCCATCCTTCCTTCAGTCATTCATTCATTCATTCATTTTTTTCTGCATGTCCATTCATCCATGCATTGATCACAATCTCCTTTATGAAAGGCTCGTTCATTCATTTTGGCCTGTATTTGATATGAGAGGTGTCTATTGATGAATGAAATCATATAAGAGGGAATCTGGGGCCTTACCAGGTGAGAATCGCATCACAGACAGCTGCTCATTCCCGTCTGTGTGAACCGTCACCAGATCCTTGGTCTCAGTGTCCAAGACAAGCCATCTGTGAAATGGGTTATTTATCACTGAAAGGGGCCCATCACAGAGTATTGCTTTTTCCTCAGTCCTTTTTCCCCTCATGGCGTATAAAGCCCCACACACAATGAAGGGGACATCTGCCAGTTTATAGGCTTCTGGCTCACGCGTAATCCCAGAGGAAAGACATTTAGGGTTTTTTTATGAGCAATTTGGTTAAAACAAGGCACACGTACACAGTGAAGATATCATGGCGTTTTATATTGTTGTGGATTACACTACTCTGACAGCATCCTTTCACAATTATGATGCATATTTGCAGATTTGGCAACTTCTGGCAGGTCATTTTGACGGCTTTCCATTCCACAGCTGACATTAACATTTAGACAGCATCTTATCAGGTGATTGAAGTGATGAAAATACACAAATCCTTCCTCTTACCTGCCGGTCTGCGTTCCTATGGCAACCACAGAACCGGATGGGTGGAATCCAGCGGACTGGACAGCGTCCTGTTCACAGGGAAGATCAAAAACCTGTTTAGCCAAACAGCCATCGTAGCCTTGCGCGCACACACACACACACACACACACACACACACACACACACACAAACTTCCACCCCGACATGACTGATGTGCAAATCAGACTCTGATTATGTTTTTGGTGCCAATTAATGATATGGTAATTTCACCATCACTTTAAGGACAGCAAGTGAGTTCATGATAAAAAGAAAGAAAAGCAGCTAGTCGCTGAAATGTGTCTGAAAGTGAAGGAAATATGTATGAGGTGGTGATAAGATAATATTTCAATTATAGAAGGAATATGAAAGAGTGAAGGGTAGGAGTAATCAGGACCCAGACATGATAAATGTTACACGTGTCTGGGGGTCCGTGTATCATGGGAGGGAAAGTGCGAGAGTATGTGTTGTGAATGAAAAAGAGAGACAGTGTGCTTGTGTGTATGTGTGTGTGTGTGTGTGTGTGTGTGTGTGTGTGTGAGAGAGAGAGAGAGAGAGAGAATTAGTTTGTGTGTCATCATCTGTCATGTGTCCCTTTTTGTAATTTTTTGCTCTTTATTGCATTTGAGTGTTGTTTGTTTATCTGTGCTGTACTGTAGTTACTAATGAGTAATTACTGACCACTACCTCCATGGTCTTGGTCCAGACGGGCTGGTGGGAGAGCGAGTCCCAGAGACACACGTGCTTGTCGTGGCCGCAGGTGAGGAACTGGTGCTTCAGCGGGTGGATCGCCAAACCCCACAGCTCGTCCGTGTGGCCCTGTCAAAGCACAGTGAACAAAACGGAGCGACACCGTTTAAAAAATCCAACTAGGGGGGTGCTGAGGCACAACAGGCTACAGCGCTCGTGCCATGTACAGGTCCGAGTGCCCACGGGATCCCAGGTTTGAGTCCGGCCTGCGGTAATTTCCTGATCCCACCCCATCCTTACTCTCCCACTTGCTTCCTGTCTCTCTCTACTGTCCTATACAAATAAAGGCAAAAAGCTCTTGAGATCCAAACACTGTGGTGCAGTCCTAGTATACACATGCACCATATTACAAGCATAAGCCTAACGTATAATTTCTGTTACTTGAATGCTGCCATTCTTCATTCACAAAGAACATTAGTTGCACAGATGTTATTTGCATTTTCTTAACATCCTCAAAGCTCTTTGTGAAATCTCCATCAAGCCCAAAAAAACAGTGAGTCTGCCTCTTCTGTAATGAGAAAGACAGCAGCGGTAATTTGAAATCTGCCAAGTCTATTATCTCCGTAGCCCAGCGAAGCTCTCCTGAGGGCTTGGGCTGCACCTGGATGGGGCTGTGTAATCCTTGGCAGATGTGCCCCAAAGTGTTTTGCGGACGTGTGCGCGTGAAGCAAAGCCTCGGCAATCAGTGAGGTGTGGAAATGAAGCTAGTTTGCCAAGTGATTGATGAGCTCCTCTCTGTCGATGTAACCTGGTTGTGTTGTGTGTCATATGCCCAGCTGCTGTTTACAAGTTTTAGTCAAATATGAAGTAGTTAAGGTGGGTATGGAATATCTTAACTTTACACAGAAGCACCATATGACATACAGTATATCAACTAATTCTGAACCATTTCTAACAAAGGACTAGGCTGTGGTATTGTACCAGGCATGGGTAATGGTATAGACCAGGGCCGCGTTTCCCAGATTCGTTAAGAAGCTCTTGAGTGCTAAGATCTTCTTAGGAGCGTTCTTAGAACGTTCTTAGAGCGTTCCTAAGAAGATCTTAGCACTTTAAGAGCTTCTTAACGAATCTGGGAAACGCGGCCCGGATTTGGTGGGGCACTGCGTGATCTCACCTGCGTTATGGGGATGAACTCGCCGTCTAGGCTGCCCTGCAGCACGTAGTTTCTGGTGGTCCCTATGAGGACGCTCTCGCCCCGGCCTTCTGCCACGGTGCGGACTGGGCCATACACCTCAGGAACCTGGGGGCAGACACAGTGGACAGATGATGATGTGTGTGTATGTTTGTGTGTGTGAGTGTGTGTGTGTGTGTGTGTGTGTGTGTGTGTGTGTGTGTGTGTGTGTGTGTGTGTGTGTGTGTGTGTGTGTGTGTGTGTGTATGCATTTGAACAGAAATGACAATGAATCTTGCCAATTAAGTGGTAAACTAGAAGTGCCAGAAGACTGCCTATCCATTATACCATTCTCCATTAAAGTGTCGTTAAGCAGCTCAATTGCAGAGCTGTGAGAAGTCCTGCACTAATGACAGCCCCACACGCTCCAGACAGAACAGATGAGGCGTCTGTAATGGCATGATGACACAGACAGCCTTTAAAGCACTGCAGGCAGAGGGATGACCTGCAGGCACCCATCCAACACTCTGACCTGCAGGCACCCATCCAACACTCTGACCGGCTAGCTGCCCCCAAGTTCCCTAACAACTAATAACTATCCTCTTTGTTTAGTACAGTTGCTTTCTTCATCTGTTCATCAGATATCATTCAGCCCAACCAAACCATCATGAGATTGCCTGAGGTAAGATGCATGGTGTTTTGGTATTTTTTAGTCACTTCTGTTCCATTTAAACTTTCACCCAACACCAAAGGCTAGTCTGAGAGAGGAGTTCATCAGAGCAACACATCTTCAGATTCTTATTTCATTTAAATGTGCCAACAAAAGGGACTAACGCCTCAACGTTCTGTCATGTCTTATAGATGGATAGATAGATAGATTGCACTTTATTAATCTCCAAAGGGGAAATTCTTTTGCTACCTGGCAACCACACCCAAGAACATACATCAGTAGGACAGTCTTCCTTTAAGTCTTTAAGTATTAAAGTCTTACTAAAAGACAGGCGTTTGTAGGCCAGTGTGGTGCCGGAGTCGCTGTCGCAGGTCACTCACCTCGACCGTCTGAATCTGCTGGTAGTTTCCGTCCCAGGAGATGAGCCTGCGGTCCTTCCCCCCGGACACCAGCGTGCCGTTGCGGAGCATGCACAGGGCGAAGACGCTCCCCTCGTGCGCCCCCTGAATGGCGTGGCTAATGCGATTAGAGCCTGGGACACGGACAGAGACACACACACACACATAGGAGTCCTTCCAGGAGTGTACATTCACACACATATACACACACACACGCACGCATGCACACACCTTGAATGGTGTGTACATTCACACACTGACACACACACACACACACACTCTCTCTCTCTCACACACACACACTGTCTCTCCATCTTTCTCTCTCTCTCTCTCTCACACACACACACACACACACACACACACACTTTCATCCTTTCATGCATGCATCCACGCAACCTATCAGTCTCTCTTTTTCACTTGCATAAACAAACACGCAAACATATTCTCTCGCACAAAAACAAACTCTGTCTCTCTCTTTTCTCTCTCTCTCGCTCTCATGCACACACCCACACCCACACACATACCCACACCACACACACACCCACACACACGCAAACACAATCACGCATGCACACACAAACACTACAGTGCACAGACACACATGCACGCACAATAGGTGCTCAGACTCAGGGCCTCTAACTGGACACTGCCAGTGGCGGGCGTGACCCTCCTCTGAACCCACGAGTTGTTGAAAAGAGCCCTTTGATGAGAGCGTGTAAAGAGTGAGGCCACAGGCATCAGTTATCACGAGCCAACACCGCTACTGTCACCTCACTGTGTCAAACAGAGGCACACTTCAAGGGCGAGACATTACAGCTGCATCAAAAAGATCTCAGCCTGTTTTGATGTAGCGAACTAAAACGGAATGAAAAATGTGACACTGCAGCGTACAAAAAGTAAAATTGTAGATGTAGCGTAGCTGTGTCCTTTCATGTTTCTTTCTTTACGCTATAGCAATTAATTTCTCACCCACTTATTCTCACTTTCACTCCTTCTCTCCTCTCCCCCTTGTCCCCCCTTTCTCCCTTGCTTTTGTTCTTTTCATCTCATCCCTTTCTTTTTTTTACCTTTTCCCCACACAAGTATATTTCCACTGGAGTCTCCTGTTATGGCGTCCCCATTTTCTGAAAAAGTCACACACAAGACAAACTTGGGCTTCTCTTGTTTCTGCAAGAAACATAAACATTGCATATTTACTTATACAGCAACAAACACATACAGTATATCAAACAAATCAAATAATTTAAGAAACATGCATGCCATATGCTATCTGTCTTGTAGTTTTAAAAGGCCATGTGTGTACTGTTTTGGTATTTTTATCCTTACATTTCACAATGTAATAGTGTTTTAGGCTCCAATAATCTACTGTATCCCTGAACAATACAAGACTTAATTCATAATTTCTCTGCTGCGGTGAGAAGAGAAAGATTCTCACCACTGAAAAATGACAAAGCCTTAGCCTTTCATGTCAGATATAACCAAACACCTTGTGTTAAATCTATATATTTGTCTTACATGTTACATTTTACACCATTATACAGTATGTGCTAGATTCAATTTGCAGTCCACACCTCAAACAGTCCTTGCTTTTTGACAAGCATTCCCCTCTCCAGTGTCCAGAAATACAGGTGGGATTTTCCACAAGTCACAATGATGTTGGTGTCAGTGGGGTGGAAGTCTGCTGCAAACACAGACTCGTTGGAACACTGCAGGGGGGAAGAAGAGAAAGAGGAGGAGGAGGAGGAGGAGGAAGTACATGAGGGAGGAAGAGAAAGCCAGAAGAACAAACACTATTATGGCAGTGCAATATGCTGTAGGCAAGGTACAGTAATATCATTGCTCCCAATCATCCATGAGACATTCACTGAAATATACCCTTATGTAACGTCAATATATCATTATCATATTAGGAAATGCATTCTATAAGTTATTGTACCATATATTGATGCTATTATATTAGGACCTAATTCAATGATTTACAGATGAAGGAAGGTAATAACCCCGGTGCTCTTGAAGGCTGTTCTGTTGGCAATGCCATTGCCCACAAAGGTTGATTTGTTACTGTTTTTGTTTATGACAGTAAACAGGCTTGGTTGTTGATCAGTGTGAAATACTCTACCTATAGCAATAGTCATTTAACATCCCTCTAGTGTGTATTTGAAAAAATGAGAAAGGGTGCCTCTCATTTGGGCTTTCATACGCCCTCCCTCGCTCCTCAGGCCTCGATCCTCACTGATCTCCATAAAGAATGATGGGGCGAAAACAATGAGATAGTCTATCCAGTGTTAGTTATAGATCAGTGGGAACGCCCCTCGCGGATCGAGCATCGAGGATCGAGGGGGCATGTTGAGAAGCACCTAAATGTCCAGATAAGCAGCTGAATGACCTGTGACCTCTCACCTTGACCTCAGCCAAGCGCTCCTCTCTCTGCCAGTCCCACACAGACAGGACGTGATCGTTGGAATCGTCCACCACGCATAGCGTGCTGCCTCCATTCTGTTGACACAATCACAAGAGTGGATTAAATGGATTGGTGAATGATTTTTCCCCCTTTAAAAAATATATATATCAATACACACAGGATCCATAGTGATTTAAGGAATCATTCTTTAATCTATACACTATATGATTCTAACAAGGTAATTGATAAAATAGTGTGCAGTGTATGTTGTTGCTAGTAAGCCGTCAGGCCTACCGATTTCGAGAAGGCCAGGCAGACGAGGGCTCGGTCGAAGAATCCAGTGCCCAGCACGTGGAGGGTGTTCAGGCTCACCGAGTCCCAAACACGCACATGAGGAGCCAGCTGCTGCCCAAGCACACAAGCCATTAGGGACAGGACAGAGCCATGCATCTCCACATATACATACAGTACACACACTACAACACAGCAAGACTTTACCAAACAAAACACAACTGATTATATGTGGCAAATACAACTGACTATATGTGGCGATACGACATTAAAATAGCCTGGAATACATCAACAAAATTACTTTTTTTCTTTTCTGTAGTGTGTGTGGGAAAGTTTTTTTTCTTCTGTGCACTGTGCCAGAGTGGCTGTATTGTGGGCAAAGATCTCTTCATTTTGTGCGAGAGTTGGAAGGAATGTCTTTTGTGAGCCGGAGAGAGACAGCGAGACCCTTACTTTGCCATCTGAGGAGGTGCCAGCCACTTGACCTGTCGCTATGGTGATTTTATCAGGATGGACAGCCAGGCTGTTGAGAAAGACAAAGTAAAAGTGAAAGCTTTTTGGTTTTTTTGCTCTTTGCAATTCAATTACCCCTGTTACATCACTGACTCCATTCAAACAATGTGCTGTTATGTGTATTAAACAAATTGTACCTGACATGGATCAATCTCCATGTCAATAAGAGGCAGGTATTTATACTGTCTTCCTGTTGTCCAACTCTCTTTGGCCAGAGAACCACACTGCCCTTGAGGAGCTACAGCACTTAACACAGGTCAGTGCAGAGCAACCTAAAGCGTAACTGGCTCTCTGAGTGTTCTAACTTTAACACAGTCTCTTTAAAAACCCTTCACCTTCACCACCTCTCTCTCTCTCTCTCCTCTCTCTCTCTCTCTCTCTCTCTCTCTCTCTCTCTCTCTCTCTCTGTCTCTCTCCAGTCATCCTTCAGCAAACTGACAGAGAGTGGATTTGCACTGTCAGGAGCCTGTCTGTTTCTTGGATGGAGCACCAACCCGATCAGGTGATGGGCAGGTGTGTGTGTGTGTGTGTGTGTGTGTGTGTGTGTGTGTGTGTGTGTGTGTGTGTGTGTGTGTGTGTGATGTGACTCAGCACTCATTATACTGAAGCTCATCACAGACTGACTAGCACGGCATGGCAGGGGGCACAGGACGCGAGCCGCCCTGCCCTGCCTACGTTATAGCGCTGGCTGGCCATTAGCGCGGCATCTCATTACGGCCGAGGTCGCCGCACTCGCTCGCCACTCGCCTGGAGATAATTACCTGTCTGGAGGCCGCGGGGAGGAGGGAGGAGGGGAGAGGGGGGAGAGGAGGACGGGGAGGGGGGAACACATGGGGATGCCAGAGAGTGGCTTTGCTCTACTAGTCTCATTAAACAGGGTTAGCTGAGGGGTTATGTGCGAGAATACCAAACAGGGAGGTGTGTGTGTGTGTGTGTGTGTGTGTGTGTGTATGTGTGTGTGTGTGTGTGTGTGTGTGTGTGTGTGTGTGTGTGTGTGTGTGTGTGTGTGTACGTGTGTGTGCGTGTGTGTGTGTGTGACAGAGAGTGAGATAGAGAGAGCGAGAGAGAGAGAACCATGTTCAAATGATTGCAAAATATGTCATACAATAATAAACGACTGTGCAGTAAATTGCAAAAATTTAATTATTGAACTCTATGCGCTGCCGTCGTCTTTTAAGTAAACATTTCAAATTGAATTTTCCTCATAGGTCAGAATCATTTGAATACCTGCCGTCACCTTGACTACCTGAAAATGTATTACTTATGCATGTCTGCGATGGAATGAAATTCATAAATAATATTTATTTACCTCACCGGTCATGTATATTTAGTTTTAAACATAAGACGTAATCTGTGAGGAATATAGAGTGGTGTTGCTCGATAAGAGGTGAACCTCCATTAACGGTGCACATTTTCAAGATGCTGTGTGGAGTTGAAATACTGCTTTTAATCCAATAAGAGGACTAGCGGCATTGTGCCGGAGGGTGCACTCACAGAGAGAAAATATTTTATTTCCTGTACAAATCATCTGGATTTGCAACCGCAATTACTACAGTTATTGAGCAAGGAGGTGCATGAGTAATGCTTGTCGTCAACATTCTATTGTTTGAGTGTGACAAAGTTGTACGACTCCAATACCTCATACAGCAAATGTAATGCAATCTGATGTACTCGAACACTTCTGTGTGTATGAGTTGAGCAGGGTTGCTCCAATGAGACTCTGTGTAACAGAGAGAGAGGGAGACAGAGCAGGAGTGTGGTGGTGGAGATGCAGTGTTGGCGTACTGTTGCCAGTAGTGACATAGAGACATGGCTGACCGGGGTTCCAGACCCCTACTGTTGCAAGTTCCATCTCCCTTTGGATTAAAAGCATTTGCTGGATCACCACTCACTTCACTGTGTTCATTTTGGGACATGGATGTACTGTATGAGCAAATGCAGAATACACTGCTCACAAAAAGTCAGGGATATTCGGCTTTCGGGTGAAATTTGTGAGCCTTTGTTTCCATAAATTGCTTGAGATGAAGAAATCATTTCTTTCACGATCTAATACCACTGTAGATTGAACTTTTTACATTTTTTATAAATTTCACCCCAAAAGCCAGACATCCCTAACTTTTTATGAGTAGTGTATACTACTGCTGTGCATACCGTTAATGCAATCTGATCCACTTGAACAATTCTGCAAACGCGCAGCATACTATTTCAGCGCTGCACACTGCTAGTGCAATCTGATCCACTTTTAACAGTTCTGCATGGGTTGACCACTGCTGCTCATGAGACTGCTTTGCCATAGAGCCGCAGGGCGCGGGCACCGTGCAGTGGCCAGTTAAGACGCCGTGCGTCCGTCTCTTACCACTTGATGTCGTCCGTGTGGCCGGTGTAGTGCCTCTGCAGCTGCTCGTCCACGTTGTAGAGCACCACCACCGAGGCGATGAAGTAGACCGTCTCCCCCGTGGGCAGCAGGTACAGGTTGGAGCGGCAGTCCCGTCCTCGGTAGCCGTAGCTGGGCAACACGTGAGAGTCAAGAAGAGCCAAACGACCAGGGGACCAGCAAATGACCGAGAGTGCAAACGACCGTGACTGGACGTGTCTGTTTGCCTAATGGAGACCACTGCTGGGCAGATTTCATTAGGCTGTAGTGTCATTTCCTTCACTGCGAATCGACATTCTCTCTCTCTCTCTCTCTCTCTCTCTCTCTCTCTCTCTCTCTCTCTCTCTCATTCACAGACCCAAAAGTGAAACAAATGTCATCATGAAAATGATTTCATTTTATGGGGACTTTTTCCACAATTTCTCCCTTCCTTTTAACTGCTTTACAATGCACATTACTCATAAAGAAAGGCACACAACACTTTAGAGAGTAGCACAATTGTGCCCACATTTTTTCGAAAATGTCCACATGTCCTTTTCACCCCCCACTCTCTCTCTCTCTCTTTCTCCTCCTCTGGACTTTTCGCCTCCTTGCCTCATTCTCCTCATGGTGTTCCCTTTCCTCTCGTCTGTCTCTCCTGGAGTAAAGGTCAGATGTGTTTTATTTTTCATTGCTTTTTAGTATTCGGATGCGGTCCAGTTTCTCATTTCTGGATGCCCCAGAGAGGCGCTCCCTGGCTGAACACCGAGTCCCCTAATAACCAAAAGCCCAACACATCTCTTGCCTTTGACACACACACACACACACACACACACACACACACACACACACACACACACACACACACACACACACACACACACACACACACACAGAGACACACACACACACACACACACACACACACAGACACACACACACACACACACACACACACACACACACACATATTTTTTATTCATTCCCCAGTACGGTTTAATCAATTTTTTAGGTGGTGCCTGCCTGATGTGGCTTGTGGAGAGAAAGGGAGGAGGACAGACAGGCTTATATTACTTTGTCCTCCTCCTCTTCCTCTTCCTCTTTTTCTGCAATGTCTGCGGGGACCTCAGTGGGCAACGGGCCACTGATGTCCTCCCAGGTGCCCTTCCCCTAACTGGATCAGCCTGCCCGGTGCTGGGCTGGAATACATGCATGGAGAACAGGCTCGCCAAAGTGTCTGCTCAGCCATGTCCTCTGCCTCTGCCTGTCTGTGGCTGTATGTATTACACACAATCTGAACTGGAAGGAACGGGGTGAGGATGAGGAGGAGGAGGAGGAGGAGGAGGAGGAGGAGGAGGAGGAAGAAGAAGAGGGGGCATGAGCATGAGGCACGGAGCATGAGAAAAAATCCCTTAGGGGTGTTGCTCGACCTCCAAACTGTGACGGGGAGAGACACACAGAATGTGTTCATGGCTTTGAGTCACGAGACGAGATGCCTCCCAAACCACATCTCTGGTATTAACCCACTAAGCCACCGAGGTGGGCAGACACTGGAACACAGCCCTCTTTTACATTCACTGTAACTGGCTTCTGAAATACCGCCCCACTACATACAGTACACATGCTTTACCTGATAACACATGCTTAGCATGTCATTTTCTTCAGAAATGTGCATATATGAATGCTAATTTATGAAAAGCAACCTGCTGTTTTCTTTTTCAGAATGGTCTTACTCAATTGACAGCAAGCTACCATTCATAACACTGTGCCTTTAAAATCTCTATTTGGTATAATGTGGCATTTCAATATCTGATAGACCATCATATTTGAACAAGACCTTATGGAACCCACTGAAAAAAAATCTCTGGGGTCACATGTAAACACTGATTCGCCGCGACTGGCTAAGCAGCCTGTCAATCAAAAGGATACACCCAATCCAGCTTCAGCTTCCTGGGCGGCAGCTCAGCCTTGGCCTCCAGCGAGTAGGAGTCCACCAGGTCTTTGGGCATGTACATGGTGATGGGCCGTCCCTTCAAATACATTTTGACATACCCTTCCTCTACAAAACAGGCAACACACAGATTCAGGCAGCAGCCTCCGCAGCCTCACTCCAGCATGTGTGTGTGCGTGTGTGTGTGTGTGTGTGTGTGTGTGTGTGTGTATTTGTGTGTATTCGTGTGTGTGTGTGTGACAGGCAGTTGCCGGTGTGGCGTTATTGTTATTGATGTGGAGAATGGCAGGGGAAGAAGGGATGCATTAGAGAGAGAGAGAGGGGGGTTGAGTGGAAGATTAAAGCAGACAGGTGATGAGAGAGAGATGAAGATAATTACTCTCTCCTCTCAGGCTCTGGGGATGGCATGGGATTTGAGGTGCATCGTTCATGCATGAGATGTTAAGAACAAAACGTGTGTGTTAAAAGGAAAGGGAGGGGGGGGGGGGGTGAAATAAAAGCAAAAGTCAATGTAGAGCTTTATGGCCCATTTTCAGTCAATTTATTAAGCATTTTAGACAAATATTCCAGATAACATGATGACAGACAGGGCAAACATAAAACAGCAAGCATTGGGGGTTAATTTGGCTGTAGAATGCGTGTGACAAACATCAAAAAAGAAAAGCTGATGTTATGTACAGACAAAACAGAAATGGGGAGAAATGTTGTGTACATAAATAAAACTGGGACTTGCCCAAACAATGCAACAAAACACAAACCAAAAGATTGGATGCAAACTGTATGCTTCACCCAAAACTCACACACACACACATACACACAGAAAGACATTCACAAAAAAATATACAGTTATGGAGTGACAGATAAAAAAAAAAGAAGAATAAAAAGAAAAAAGAAAGACCTCCATAAGCTGTAAGTAAGTACTACCAACATTAATGTAACCTACCGAACCACATAGTTATTTTCAGTAACATATCTGAAAGTACTGGCTAGGGGACTTAATGGGGCTCCTGTAACTGGGCGTGTCTAGGGGCGAATAGGACGACTGGCTGGGACACTTTCGGATGGGCAGGCTGAACGGCGGCGCCTGTCTGCCTCCAGTCCTGGGCGCCTTGTCGGACGCGCTCTTGCCGGCGTCCAGCACGGTGCTGGCGGTGCGGCCTGCGACTGTGGTGGCGGCGGCGGCCGAGGATTTGGGCACCTCAGTGGATCCAATCCTTTTTGACGGGTTGAGATAGATCTGCACGGTTACTAAGGTGAAGTAGTGAGGTTCGGAAGGGGGCCAATGACAAGACAAGAGAGGCGGGGCAGAAGGAGGGGGGAGGGGGAGCATATAACGGTAGACATTGGTCAGACGTCATTTCTCTCAGAATGATCTGTATGTGTTTTTCACGCCACCACAACGAGCACGAAACACAGGACTGGCACAGGGTTGTCTACCTACTCGGGGCATGACTGGCCTAAGGGAGTTTTAGGAAGGGGCAAGAGGATTCTGGGACTTTGAGTCTTGTTTGCACAAGGGATCATAACAGTTTGTATATTGAGAAGCACTAACTCTAGTTAAGTCTGACAACTTTTAAAGGTCACAACACAAAGCACTAGCTACAGTAGCTTAAATATGTTTGCATTATTCGGTAGCCAGGGACGGGAGTAAGAGCTTTCTGTCTGGACTCGAGACCAATGTCGGGTGTTTTGAAGTCGCTGGTATGCAAATCCAGCTCACATATTCAATATGATACCATGACATATGAACAAAAACAGAGATTCTATTGTTCACATAACGGGGCAAAACTCAAGCCATTCAACAGCCAGGCTGTAGAAAAGAGAGTCTGCAGTGGCCTACAGCACATGCTGAAAAGACCGTGGGGCAAGCAGGCGAACTGTACAGTTTAACAACAAACGAGAAATGCCCACAAAGCTTGTGACCGAAACAAATGTTTGGCATTTGTGCCGCTCGACTCTGGAAGTCATCGGCTCCCAGGAGTCTGAGGGGAAAATGCCAGGACTCGGCAAGAGTTCCCATGGCGACAGAGACACAGAAAGAGATAGATAGAGAGAGAGTGAGAGAGAGAGAGAGAGAGAGAGAGAGAGAGAGAGAGAGAGAGAGAGAAAGGGAGAGAGAGTAGCATACTGTAAGCGCTGTGGGGCGGTGAGCACAAACGCTTCACTGTGAAGGTGGCAATCACTCATGCTGGTTAAAGAGCAGAGTGGGGCAAGTTCTCTGGCAAATCACTGCAATTCCAACCCCAGGTGCGGGGGCAGTTAGTGCCTGATGTATGCGTGTGTGTGGAGAGGGGGTGTTGGGGGGTGGGGTGGGGGGGGCGGTTACGGAGAAATGTGTTTGTTAGTCCACTGCACACTGCTAACAGTTTTCATTTGTGTGTTTGGATAAGGGGTGGAGAGGGCTGCTGCTACTGCTACCACACACATCCAACCAAACTGTTCTCCCACAGAGTTCCACCTCTTCCCTGAAGGGGCACCTCATCTCAGCATCGGCCGCTGGACAACTCTAAGGCCAAGGACACGGTGTGAGTCAGAGTCCGTGATGGACGATATCGGTGCTGGCTCAAGCCCCGGTTCAGCTCGAACGTGTCCGTGGTGCTTTGGGTGAGTAACTCTAGCCTCACTGACTCATGCGGGAGAGATGAGTCAGACCAGCAAGCACCAGGACTCGAGCACTTCAGCTTTTTGTTGCTTTTAAAAATTGTATTTATTTTTTGTCTTTTTTTCTCCCATTGAGTTTTTTGAAGGTACTTATTTTCCCCCTTTCTCGTCTTTTATTTATAGATCTTAACAATCACCGGGAGGTCTCCATGCTGGCCCAAAATGGTGCATGGTTTTACTGTGAACGTGGCTTTGCATGAGGCCGAATTGATTGCAGGAGAGTATGAGTGTCCTTTGGCCGTGGAGTTCCTGGATGCTGAGAGGGTGCGTCAGGGGAGAGGTGGGGAGAGGGGAGCTGGGCCTACCTTTGCAGTGGGTCACGCGTCGCATCCCTTACGAGCGTACAGAGACAGAGACAAAACCATATGAGTCCACGGGAGAGAAAGAGAGGAAGATAGAGAGAAAGAGCGAGGGAGAAAACAGACAGGAAGAGAGAGAGGGAGAGAGAGAGAGAGAGACTGACAGAGAGAGAGACAGAGAGAGCCCATCCTGCTGTTTATCATCAGGTTCCCGCATCAGCCCTCCCTCTCTCCCACCAATCATAATTACTACCCTTCCCCCCTACCCTCCAACTCCACCTGGGGGTGTGTGTGTGTTTGGGGAGGGGGGGGCAGCAGAAGTTTGGTGGGGGAGGACGAGAGAGCGTGTCGGTAGCCCAGAGCTCCAGTCCTAATTACCAGTCCTCACCTCCAACTCATTTTGCATGAGGCTAATTCACTTAACCGGGAAAAAGATGGCATCGCGTTGATAATTTCAATTAATCAGCCGCCCGGCGTGATCATTAAAACTAGGAGGAACCGGAGGGGCCGAGCCCGGCTTGTCAGCTCGTGTTGCATTCCCTCGCCTGGCAAGGGGGCTGGTATACTACTGCCGCACATCCACACTTAGTGGACATGCTCGTCTGGAGAAGGGAGCGGCAGCACAGTAGTCTGCTATGAGATGATGAGAGCTTTTTTAGTGGTCAGTTGCATTGGATTCTGGCCACTCGGGGAGCCAACATGTTGTAACAATCTCGGCAAATTGGAAACATTATTCTAATTAGCGCATTAACCAACTACGTCAGCGTAAGAGCGAGGTATGGATGCACCACACTCTGGAAAATGATGTCATTTCTTTTTTTTTTTTTAATGATTGTTGAATCTTATTACACAGATAATTACACCGAACGTAAATCACTCAAGGTGCATTAGAAGAGCTTTGTAAATATATAATATATGAGCATAGGACACAAAGCACTATGACTAATACATTTCATACTAATCGTGTTCTAGAAATTAATTTGGAAGATTAAGTCGGAAAATAACAAAGTTTCAATTAGCTAAAAGGCCATTTTGCAGCGCTATACTGAAGTGCATTTGTTATGCATCAGTCTCCACTTATTATTCTGCAGAAGTTCGGCGCTGTTTGCGAAAGTCTTCTGGGATGCTGAGATATGAGTAAAGGCGCTGTGAGAACATCGCCTTCAGCCAGCAGGCACGTCCTGCTATGAGTTTACACATTTCCTGCGTTATTTCATCAGAATTCCAACATGGGGGAGGAACAGCAGTGCAGCGAAGTGTTTGCAGGAGGTAGAGCTCGCTATGGCATCAGGTTAAAATAATATTTTGACAGTCCTTGGATGTTATTGTGTGTACTTATCCTAGACTACATTTTTTAAAATTAAAAGAAAACATATCCATACTGTGTATGCATACATAATCCATACATACCCATATACAGTATAACCTTTTTGGGTGTTTATCTGCAGACCGTGGAAGTGCCCATACAGGTTCTTGTAAAATATACTTTTCAAAACTGACACTGACAAAATGTGGCGCTTCTTTTGAATTCATGAATCATTTGCAGGGCCAGAATTCCAACTGATGTTGTAAATACATTGGTGTTGTGCCGGGCATCGACGATAAATTAAAAATGAGGACGATCATGAATACATGCATCCATTTCTCATTCATTATATAATGAGATTGGCTTTCATGTTGGCAGGTCAAACACCCATTAATATGCTGCATGTCCTGGAATGAGATGCGATATTAATGTGCATATTCAGACCTACACTGAAGAGTGCGCTCCTGTGGGGATTAACGGCTGTCTGTTCTCGCCTGTCTTCGGTGGCATTTTAATTGCAGCTGGGGGGCAGCTGGACCGATCGGGACATCTTTACCGCCTCCATCACTCACACCGAGGACCCTGTCTACGAGAATCCCTCACGTCCGCCTTAAACGGGGAGAGACCTGAGAGGCTGATTAACCAGCCTGTGATAGTTAACCGGCCGGCAGCGGGCATTCCCAGAGCTAAACACTAACCAGCTTGCAACAGTATATCAATCAATACTGCTGAGAGCTCTGATTCCTTTTAAACACTAATCAATACAGTTACATGGGGGCAAATCAGAGTAAATGTTAATTGGAGTGGAGAAGATGGCTGATGATAAAAGGTTAACAACAGAGATGGGAAAAGAAGAGAGCATGATGGGAAGGGAAAAAAACTAGGATGGATATGAAGGAAGTGAGCTTTATGAAGGATTCATGGGCTGTTGAGTGGTGTAGTGATTTGTAATGTAAACAACTGGACTCAGTGTGGCATTGTTATTCTGGTACATTCACAGTACATCACAGCGCATTAGGCTACATGTAATAGCAGTGGTCTTATCAGTCCATTACCCTCACATGATCAAGCCCTGGGATTGGTTCATTAAAGATCCATTGTTATAAAAGAGGAGAGTGAGTGCCCTGTTTTGTTATTCTATTAATGACGGTAATTTAGACGCTGATGGTGCCAAAGAGCAGAAACTGATGCATGTAAACATCTGAATTAAAATCCTTTTTAACCTATACTGTGTGTGTGTGTGTGTGTGTGTGTGTGTGTGTGCGTGTGTGTGTGTGTGTGTGTGTGTGCGTGTGTGTGTGTGTGTGTGTGAGTGTGTGTGTGTGTGTGTGTGTGTGTGTGTGTCTGTCTGTCTGTGTGTGTGGGTTAGTGTGTGTACAAGTGCACTTTGCACTGGATCATCTCCAACATGCCTTCTCTCCCTGACTCAAATTGTAAACGTTAAATGTTAAACACAGCATGGACTATAACGCAGGTTATACCCAATAATGCATTACTTTCCTGCAGTTGTGATATCTGTCATTTTCTAATCTTCCCTTTGGCAATTGTTGCCGCTCCACCACAGTTGAATAGGCACTGTGGGCGATGATCATAGTGAGGGTAATATGGGGGTGAGTCTCACAGCAGTGCTGCTGATAGCTATTCACATCACACGGACGGCAGGGCAACTCAATCTTACCTGCGTTGAATACCGGCTCCTTCAATTTGCTGCAGGGGTGAGTGGAAAATAGGTGGTCAGAATGAGACAGGGAAGGGGAGGAGGGTCACAGCCACACACACACACACACACACATAAACACACACACACACATGAACACATACACACACACACACACACACACACACACACACACACACACACAGAAACACACACACACACACACACACACACACACACACACACACACACACACAGGGTCTATTGCATTACATTTTTTGCCATGTGCATTTCATTTCAGACAGGAACACAATAATACTAGACACACCAGACACGCCCATGTCTCATTCCCCATTATTGTGTCCGCCCAGTCATTTCCACCTCAGCCTGTGAGGCCATCTAATACTGCATGCACACTCACAGCTTGATAGAGATACCTCAGAGAGAGCACATGTGGGATGTGTATGTGTGTGACTGTGTGCATGTTCAGCTGTGTGTGTGTGTGTGTGTGTGTGTGTGTGTGCGTGTGTGTGCACGTGTGTGTGTGTGTGTGTGTGTGTGTGTGTGTGTGTGTTTGGGTACATGGAGGATTTGCTCTATCAGTATCCCTCACCTCTCGCTGGCCTTCTTGCCGCTGGAGTTGCTGCCGGTGGAGCCGGCCCGCGTGCGGTTGCCCCTGGCGTCGCCCGCGCTCTCCTTACGCCCCTGGGTGCCCACGTGCTCCGATGAGCTGGTCCTCTTCACAGTGCTGAGGGGGAGAAAAAAGGAAGCAAAGCACTTTTAATACACCTCAAATCAGAAGGTTGAGCTATTGAAGATGCCATCTGTGATATTTGAAGTTGTTGGCATTTGAGCTCGACAACCAAAATACAACCCTTCCTGTCTGTCAACGCTTCTGATGCAACAAGCTGATGATAGTGGAAGAGTGTGAGACTCTTCCACCATCTCAGGATTCCAGAGCCAGGATTGTGTATGAACACCAAGGAGTTAATAGGAAATACAAATCACAGGCTGCCTAAAATTATAGCATTACATACTGAATAAGAGAGTCTGGGGCACATAAGTGTCTTCAAAAGATTTCACCTCATCCAATAGTTATTGTTTATTCCAAGGCAATGTAAACATAACATTTAACCTGAAAATGTAAAAAACAGGTTTTAAATCAATAGGACTCCCTTGATTCTCGGTTCTGCTCGCTGCTCTTTACCCACTATTGAAATTCTATTCAGTAGGTTCTCCCCCACTCCCTGCAGTTTCCTATCAGCGCTGCTACTCAGAGCCGCACTCCTGCTTCCCTAAGCATCCTCTGCTGCGATTTATTATCTGTAATTCAGTCAAGGATGCGGTGCGAATGAGCCAAGCATATTTAGTGATAACGTCCAGAGAAATTCAGCATGCTGCTTTCATTTAACGTACATCTGTGGCACTCAGAACTTGGCTGGGCTGTTATTGGGATTCCAATAGCGTTTAATATGGCATATTTATACACCATTCCATTCTTTTTATGTCATAAATACGCCGCTGTGTGTCTCCAGCGACAGAGCCTTTTTTTTATACTGCTAGTGGCGGTAGGATGCAAGCAAGCTCTTGGGTTATATTGTTCCTCCACCCAGCAAGACAGAACAAACACTGAGCTTTCAAACTGTTTTTGTTTGGCCAAACATCACAGGAAGCGAGACAATTGCTGGAAAAGCAGCAACAGCTTTAAATATTTATTTGGATTTCTTCTTTTTTTTTGTCCTACAGCAGATTTACGTCCAAAGTGCTTGCTAACTTTAGAGGACACAGCAACAGCATGCCGACGTGTTGCCCTTTCAAATGCCTGAACAAAAGAGCGAAAAAAGGCCCCATCAGCAGTCCAGCGGCTGGCGGGGCTCAGTGGTAATCCGGGCACCAGGAGGGGCGCCTATTCAGCCCTGCGGCGGTCAGTGGCGGCCGGTGATCTTATCCCCACTGTCGCGGTGGCAGGCGCAGGATGTTTATCATTCACTGACACTCTGCACCCGAGGTGACGCGTTGATGTGAAGCCATTCTGTAATCACTTTCATCTGTACTTCACTTTCGAACCAACCCACCAGGAAATCAATACATATCTAAACCATCAATGTTACTGGTATTATAGTATGGTACTTTCTAATGGCATTGATACTTATCGTATCTATTTTGATTTGGCAAAGATAAAGATAATACATTACAAATATTGAGATCAAATGTTGTATGTATTGACATTATACTGCACTGCACGCAACATTTATCTCAACTTCTGTGCCGCTTGTATGACCAGAGGGAGCCTGCTTTTAACATGCAGTTCACATACGCTGTACCATGATATCTCTCCTAATGTAACATTTCACATGAATTGAGTACAGCCTATATGGAACATGGGTGCCTCATACATTTTTCACTGTGTTCAGATAGAGCTTGCACAAGGTTTGCAGTAACTGTGTTACTCATGATAGAGGGAGAGAAATCAATAATACATTTGGACTGCAGCGAAACTGAATATAAAAGAGAGAGGGAAAGCAGCCCAGTCATTTCTCAAGCCCTGTGACTGTCAATGGGAAACGGCTTCATTTCCTGGCTGGAGCTCCCACTATGCTGCCCTAGCAACAGCTGCCGTCTGGAAATGCAACAATATTTGATTGAAAGTAAACAAATCATAGGGTTTTTTCTTCTTCTTTAAAAAAAAAAAATAAATAAAAATCCCCTCGTTTAAGAAATATGAGGCTGGGCTAAGTGTCATACATTATTTAAGAGCTCTCTACAGCGAAGCTCCATAACAGCAGCTCGCACACTGCCCTGAGTACTGTAACTTCAGTGGGGCGGGCCGCATCTCACCTTTTGGGAGGCTTGTGGGTGAGAGTGGTTGAGCTGCAGGGGGTGCATGCAGGAGGGAAATGAGAGAAGCATGTGCAGAGTTAAAGAGAGGACCCACGTGCAGTAGAGGAGTGGGAATAAGAACAATAGCATGGGAGTTAATCAAGACATTAAGATAGGGATTAGTTGGGAGCTTACATAGAGAAAGGGATATGGGATATATATATATATATATACGTATATACATACATACACTGTATATATTTGTATATACTGTATATATATAGAGCACATTGGGAATTTGAACCCAGCAGTAGGAAGCTCAGGAAGAGAGACTGAAACTAGCCAGGAAATCCAGGGAATATAAACACCATTATACGAGACAAAAAGATCATGTGCATGTCAGAAGTGCTCAGAAATTCTGTAGTCTGATATTTCTATGACTGCTGGTGTTCCATCATGTACATATAATACAGACATATGGGGGTGCCTTGCCAGTAAACCGTGAATGAAGGATAATGTAACGATGAATAATAGAACACATAAATACAGGCACATTTTATATATCAAATTTCTCTTTCAAATGTTGAGACGTTTGCTTGTAAAATACATTTATGTACACTTTCTCTGAGCCTAGAGAGGTTCCATTACTTTGTGCCATTACTGGGTACAGCATTGCAGAGTGAACACAGAAAAGAAACGAGAGAAACTGGCAGGCTATCAACATGTGCATTAGGATTCCCAAACCAAATAGAAAACAAACATGTCTGACGACTCGGAGAATGAATCTAGGCAGTTCTGAAGATGTGTTAAATGAAAAAATAATGATGTGGAAAAATACGTCATATCATATACTGTATTGGAATGAATGGTGACATGAAATGAGCATATTCAAATAGAAATAATTATTCATATGGCACACACATAGAACTACACAGACTGGTGTCTACACTCTTAAAGCAAATGTGTTGTCCCTATCTGAGATGTGTTAAAAAACATCAACACAAGTTCTGTTGTTCTCAACGTAAGTTGTTTTATTTTCAACACAAACTGCGTTGTCCTTATCTAGTGTTTTTTCCGTGGTTTTCTGTCTTGCGGTTGATATACACAACACCCAAAGCCCAATCCCTCCCTCCCGTCCTCTCCATGGAGATAGCCTGCTGCTCTCCCCGTGTGACTGAACCACTCCGCTGTCTGCGTGCTCATTGTGCCATGCCTGCCTGCTGATGACATCCTGGTGGCAAGTGGCTAACACGTCCTCACTTCCTCCAGCACACTTACTGCCTCCCTTATCCACTTCCCCTCAATCCCTGTCTCCCCGGCTCCATTCATCCATCACTTCACGATTATGATAATTTAAGTACATGCAGGGTGATGGAGGATGTGTGTGTCTGTGTGTGCGTGTGTGTGTGTGTGTGGGGGGGGGGGGGGGGGTTCTGGGGGAGGCAGGGCACTGAGGGCCAGCGACAGCCCCAAGATTGATCACCTGCGCTCCCTCAGCTCGGAGTCACTTAATCAAGCCGCGCATCTGAACGCCACACCCTCACGAGACAGCAACGGCCATGATGGGCGTGTCTGCCCCGGTCTATTATGCATGTAAAAGTGTCAGCCGTGCTCTCCTGCGAGAGCTGCTCCTGAGATAAGAATAGCTGGGTGGGTTTCTGTTTTTTCTTTTTATTTGGGGAGGGGGGGGGGGGGGGGGGTAATAAGGGCTAGTGTTTTGCCCCCTGTGTGGGCTTATTTCAGTGGTTGAACACAACATTAGCAGAGCACAATGGGTGATTCCCCTAAAAGCCTGTGTTAGCAGTACAGAGGCAGGAAGAGAGGAGGGGGATCAATTCTTCTAATGAACAGCAGCACAGCACAGCAGACGAGGGGGGATCAGTGTAATCCAGACGTGAGGGGTGGTGAACTTGCTCTCCACGTGCGCAAATTGAAATGCAAAAAAAACAAAACACATTCACCCCACGGTGGCCTGCTGTGTGTGTGCGTGTGTGTGTGTGTGTGTGTGTGTGTGTGTGTGTGTGTGTGTGTGTGTGTGTGTGTGTGTGTATGTGTGTGTGTGTGTGTGTGTGTGTGTGTCTGTGCAACACACACAGACAGACCTCACTGTAATGAGGCAGGCCTCGTCCGGCTCAGGGTAGCGCATCGATAATGTGGTTGTTTTCTAGGGAGAGCAGCCGTGAGAGGTGACCGGTGGGAGCAAATTGGATCTATTTAGAGACCTCTCCCGGGTTCAATGAGAAGTCAGTGGGAGTGTATACGCACACACACACACACACACACACACACACACAGACACACACACACACAGCTAAATCGGATCCAAGTACATTATAACCCTACTCGTGGCCGCGAGGCTGCAAGGAAGTCTTGCTTTATGGAATCTTGTGTCACTCACAACACGGTAACAGAAACTCAACTGCATCTATATTTTCCTCTCAGTGATTCTCCCGCTGGGCAGAAAGTGGAGTGTACACTTAGACCGGCATTTCACATCGATGATATATATAATTTATATGCCCGATTCCCTGGTCAACAAAACCACTTAGAGCGCAATCAAAGTGTCAACTGTGTGATGTCAAAAGACCTTCCCTGCTGCTCTGCATACAAACTCAAGAATGTGAGATCACACAGGGAGGATGGACAGGAGACTGGCCTAGTGCTTACTGCTGCTACTACTACTGCTACTACTACTACTAACACTGCTACTACTGCTGCTGCTGCTACTACCACTATTACAACTACTACTATTGTTTCCTGTATCTCAGTCTAACTGATCCTAGACCAGCTTATCACATTTTAAATGTCTATGGTCACAACAAAAAATCTGGAATTCTAAACACCCTGCGGTGATATTGCATTGGTTGTATTCCTGATTGGGGTCCTACCTCTTGGTCGCTGGTGCTGGGGCGTCCCTGCGGGAGCCTGAGGGGGATGGGAGGGTGCCGCTGCCTTTCTTTGGTAGGACAGTGCCGTTGTTGACAGTGGGCCTCAGGGGCAGGGCAGCCATCATTGGCCGAGCTGCAGGGGGGAAAGAACAGAGACAGTGAGCCATGCAGCCATGGAAATGACATGTACTCTCTACTCTACAATCAGAGCTCATAGTTATTGAAGAGAAAGCGAGAGGGAGAGGGTGAGAGATAGAGAGAGACGATGAAATAAAAGATGAACTACAATATTGGATCTTCACGTTTATCTACTTTTATGTCTCTTTGAAATGGTAATGACGCGCCATCTCCAAAGAATGATTTCCGACAACGCTGCATATAAATTCAACATTTTGAACGAGTCCCTGTATCACACATCTCTGTGTAAGAGCTTCTCAGAGTGTCTTCTCTCACTCTCTCTCTCTCTCTCACTCCCTCTCTCTCACTCTCTCTGTCTCTCTCTTCGTCGTCCTTCAAAGGGCAGAGAGGACTGCAGAAGGGTGGGCGTCCTCTAACGGTCTCCGAGACGGGCCGAGCGAGAGAGGAGAAAACGTTACACACGCTCAAACTGAGGAAGTTTGTGTTCTGAGGGATTAGCGGTACAAAGGCACAGTTGGGGGAAAAACACTTTTTTTTTAATCATCGTCATCAAACACAAGGCCATGCTCAGAAGTGCCTTCCCTAGCAACAGATGTGATGGAGCGTGTTCAGGCACTTTATGATTCGAAGGGAATCGACGACAAACGCATCAAGGTCATTACTCTTCCCACACCTCCTCCGCTGTCTCCACGCCACGCCACAGACGCTTTTCTCATCTCTGTCCTAAGTGAGTGACTTACTGTTGTTTACTTCAAAACAACCCTCCGAGAGAAAAGCAGCAATACGCCAAACCCCTTGCTCTGCTCCTGAGAAAGATTAAACTGTTCCCCGTTCGTTGGCAAGGACATGCTCTGAATCGCGATCAATTATGTGTCTCACGCAAGCCCCCATTTTACTGCTCTTTCGCCAAACACTCTCAAACCACTTTTCTCTGTCCCTCTCCAAAAACCGCAGCCCTGAGGAGGCTCGGAGCTTAGAGCTGATGCATTTCCCATCTCTACAGACAGATAACAAGGACTGAGTTATCTATAGAGTGCTGCTGAGCACATGGAGGGTTTACTGTAACAGAGAGGGAGGGAGACCGCAAAAGAGAGAGAGAGTAAGGGAGATAAAGAGGGAGACAGAGAGGGAGGCAGCAAGAGAGAGAGAGAGTAAGGGAGATAAAGAGGTGGACAGGTAGACAGACAGAGAGGGAGAGAGAGAGGGATGAATGGGAAGAGGATAAAGAGGTTGAGGCAGACAGAGAGAGCAGGAGAACATTTTCTCATATTTTCTGGCCATAACACACCCATTAGTCCTGAAGAGTTACCCTCTCTCTCTCTCTTTCTCTCCATCTCTATTTCTCTCTCTTCATCTTTCCCTATATATGCAGTATCTCTCTCCCTCTCTCTCTATCTCTCTCCATCCCTCTCTCGCTCCCTTCTGCTGCATTAGAGAATCATTATGGTGCACTCTCACCCCTGCCAGCCGTATAATTGCTGACAGCACAGATAGCGGAGGCCGCCTTTGTTTGCGTTGCCCTCCGCCGCTCGGCCCATTAAATATTTATCACTGCAGTCACCGAGGCCCTTTCATCTTTTTTTCCTCTCCTCCCCACGCTTTTGAGCGCACTGCTGAGGCTGCCACTGCCACTGCCACTTGGGTCTGTGCTCGCCGGGTGTACTTGGCACGCCGGGCAGGGCTGGCAGAGCAGACTGGAGAGATAGCGTGACGCAAGATGAAACAGCACAGCAGGCGAGGGGCGAGAGACACCGAAATAGAGAGAGAGAGAGAAAGGCAAAGGGAGAGAGGAAGGGAGATGAGAAGAAGGGGGATGAGAGAGAGAGAGAGATGAGGAGATGATAGAGAGAGAGAGAGAAAGAGAGAGAGAGAGAGATGAGAAGATGAGAGGGAGAGAGAGAGAGTTTTTTGCATGAATCTGCATGGAGTGTGAAGGATTATGAGGTGCGAGCGCAGACATGAGTCACTCTCTTCTCTCCTCTCCTCTCCTCTCTCCTCTCTGGGTTTCAGCCAGAGCGTGTATATGCATGAGGCTGAGCCAGAGGGGGGGGTGATGAATGCCGTCTCTCAGGAGAGATCCTCATGGAAATTTTTGGGCCATGTACAGTCAGTACAACTTGTGCTGGAATCGACTTCAGTCAGCCTACCTCACCCGGTCAGTCAAACGATCCGTAGGAATCAAGATCAAATGATCACAAACCATTTCATCATCATCTTCATGGATGACATGTATCAAAGATCAAAGTTTTTCATTTTCAGTACCTCTCAAAATATGAGTACTGTTCAAAAAAAAAGATTTCCCTTACCAACATTCACAAAGTATGTTGGAGATCTAAAGCCAAATCAAACATGCAGTACAAGGAAGCATGTGCGATAAAAACAGTAGCACTCATGCATAGCACCAGAGTAGCCAACACCTACAAACCACAAAGACAAAGCACTGTCACTTCATACTTCACACTGATTTATACTCTGTATGGAAAGTCCATTACAAATACTCAGCGATCTTATTCTTGGTGATGACATAGGGAAACACAAAATTAGCTTAGATTTCAGGTTTTGGCTAGTTTTGTTTCCGCATTTAGTTAACAGTTACTTCACATTTGACAGTTAGAAGTTCCTATTGTTATATGTATTCAATAACATGTTACATCATGTCCTATGGACTGTCCAAATAGACAGTAGACAGTCCATAGACAGTCCATAGGACATTTTCAAATGCTGGTCGGAAATGTCTGCCGTTACAAAAGCGCAACGGAAGAGCTCTGTCCTCAGTCTACACACGGTGACTCATTAGGGCTTACCTGAGTGCTATATTTACCTGTGATTATGTGTCACACGCCAGGTGAGTGTATTGTAGCAGTGTACAATAATCTGCAGGTGATGCCCCAAAAACATTTAGCTTACTAGCTTAGTTATTCTACAACCACATGCTAGCATCTCAGACATAAAGCAGAAAGAAATCCATTAGCCAAAAAAAGGAACTCATTAAACATCCACGTTGGTGTGTTTGAGTGCCCAGTGGGGTGTTGAACATTCTGTCTGAGCCAGATTCAGAGCAGAATTAGCACAAATGAGGCGTTAGAGTAAAGCTTGGCTGATCTGAGATCAGAGTAAAGTACTGTAATATCCACTGCAGTTAGCCAGAAGCCAAACTCTTCCAAACCCCTCGTGTGTGTATATGCATGCTCTGGGAGTGAGAGGAGTGAGTGTATTTCAGTGAGGGTCTCTGTAAGTAAGGATGATTAGAGCATGCTCTGAGTGTGTTTAAGTGTGTGTGTGTGTGTGTGTGTGTGTGTGTGTGTATGTGTGTGTGTGTGTGTGTGTGTGTGTGTGTGTGTGTGTGTGTGTGTGTGTGTGTGTGTGTGTGTGTGTGCACGCACAAACCAGTGGAACGCACTCAGCGAGAGACCTGGGGCCTACCTGGTTTCCCTGTATAACTGTCTGCTGAAGTAGACTTTCTCAAGCCCACAGGGTCTGTGTACCAGGCCCACATAGGAGAAACAGATAGAGTAGACAGGAGGAGGATTGGAAAAAGAGATAGATAGAGAGAGAGAGATAAAGAGAGTGAGAGAGAGAGACATAGAGAGAGAGAGAGAGAGATAGAGAGAGGAGGAGGAGGAGGACGAGAATGAGATATCGAGGCCAAGCATGTGACAGATAGAGACCACGAGCACAAGAGTGTATGGAGACTGAAGGACAATCAATTACAATGTGAAAAGGCACAGTGGTAAATAAAAGAGGCGGGAGAGAGAGGAAATGGAGTTGAATCAAATCTAACGTCAGTCGCCTCACGAGATGTTCCGTGTACCCCCCTTAAATCAATGTCGGATTAGAGTCGTGTTGGCTGTTCAAGTAGATTCATGGGAAAAAATCAATAAATGTAATCCATAAATTAAGTGGCTCCTCTCAGTGAGGAAGCTTGTATGGAGACAATCCAATTTCAAACTACATGGCAGTTTGTGTGAGGGAGTGTCTCTTGCTGTGTGTGTGTGTGTGTGTGTGTGTATCTGTCTGAAATAAAGGTATGTGTGTGTGTGTGTGTGTGTGTGTTTGTATCTGTCTGAAATAAAGGTACAAACACAAAAATGATGGTACCGAAACAAAAGAGCCAACCGACACAGCGCATTATTGTCAACAAGAAAATCCAGAGCAGAATGTCCCACCTCCAATCCCACATGTCTTTTAAAAAAGAGCAGAATTGAGCATAGCCCTCTCAGAGATAGCTACTGAGGAGGTAGGCTATGAGTTTAGAGGAGTGTGAGTGCTCCTGGATGACTAAGTGTGAGTAGAGGGAAAATTTGAGCAAGTAAGTATATACAGAGTGTGGTGATTCAGTGTGTTAGTGTGTGTGTGTGTGTGTGTGTGTGTGCTTGTAAGGGTAAGTGTGTGGAGCCTTGCCTTTGGTTGGTCCCTTCCTGGTGAGCATGGCCTGCTGCTCCTCGGACACGTTGAGCCTCCTGACCACGTCGGCCAGCGCCGACTTGAGCAGCTGGATCTCGTCCTCCTGCATCTGGACGCGCTGCTCCAGAGAGGCCAGCCGGTCCGTCACCTCCATGCTGCTCGCCGCCGATGCGCTGTCATCTGGACACACACACAAACACACACACACACACACAGAGACATGTTTAGTTAGCATGGAGGCCAAATGTGCAGCAGTCTCGTTGGCGATGCACTGTCATCTGGACAAATACACACACACACACACACACACACACACACACACACACACACACACACACACACACACACACACACACACAGAGACTTCCTTAGTTAGCATGCTGGCTAAATGTGCAACAGTCTCATCGACAGGAGTAAACATACACCGACATACATACATACACCGACAGATATTGATCAGCAAACACAAATACACACACGCACACACACCCACCCACACACACACACACACACACACACACACACACACACACACACAGAAGCACACACACACACACACACACACACACACACACGCAAACACACATACACACACACACACACACACACTGCCAAATGGGGATACTGTACTCTACTCTCAAATATGCAGACATTAGCTGTGATATTCTTGTGACTGAAAACATCCGATGCTGTCATGTCTTCACCAGACAAGCGTGGAGACTTCTACACCACAGTGAATATCCATCACTTACAGGAACACTAAATGCTCTGTCAAGAAATGTCACAAGCAGTATAAGATATGTTAAAGTTCATTCCTTTATTAAGTGATTAATAACAGTCTGTCACTCCCAATCAGACTGTACACAGCAGTCAGACCATCAGAGGGTGTGATCAGTAACTGGAATCCAATGCCTCAAGCAAGCACCTTTGGCCCGACCACAGAGAATACCACTAGCATGAGGAACCACTACAGGGGGGTGCTCTTCAAGCAATTCATCTCCACAGACACGTCAAGACCCACTTCTGAAAAACACAGAGATCTGAGAGATGACCCCTTGACTGAGAAAAGACCCAGATGGACCCCCTTTCCTGATAGATCTGAGCCATCAGCTACACAGAGAGAGAGAGAGAGGAGAGAGAGAGAGAGAGAGAGAGAGAGAGAGAGAGAGAGAGAGTGAGAGAGAGAGAGAGAGGGTAAACCAACCAGGTCTGGAGATTAATAGCATTAAATATTAAAGATAAATCAGCGTGTCAGCTCTCCCTTGGAGATTAACAATAACACTAATGTTAATTATGCATGAGGAGGAAGCAGCTGGTAATTAAGGCAATAAAAAATAATGTTTTTTACCAAAACATAGGGTGCGTGTTGACTCAGGAGGTGAGTGCCGGTGGAACAACAGGAAGAGCCATTCATCTCACTCACTGGAAATATCACCAGCCACGGGAGTCCTGTTTTACTGAACCGAAAATTCACCAATTTTTTTTCCCCCCTTGATTTTAAATGAAGGGGCCTGACTGTGCATGCTGCTATAGCTGATTACACACACTCTACATGAAATGTGAAATAAATCACAAAATGCCGGAAGGTTGTCAAATGCTCTTTGGTGATATTTTGCACCCGTGTATACGTACCACACGAGTCCTGTGACACACTGACACACATGCTGAGAGGGAGGAAAAAAATAGGTTGCTAAAGATCCATTTACTGTTTACATTTAGATTTATTCAGCTAGTCCCGTTATCCCAAGCAATTCCCAAATACCACTTTTTTAAAATGCTAATGCAGGGTCACCGCTTTGTTGTTTGGCTGTTTGAAAGGCTTCAAAAAAAGGCAATTAACTGAGTCCAAAGAATGGATGCTGTAGTCTGAGTAAAGAAATGGCCAGCGTGAATCACGAGGCTCATTTTACCATTATAATACGCAGATTCAAAGCTGTAGGGGAAATCTAAGGAGAAGATGGAAATTTGCGCAGGAGAAATCAAAGTGAATGGCTTCAAATGAAAATGTTTATCGCCTGCAGCCCAGACCCTGACCCTGCAATTAAACGCACACGCACACACACACACACACACACACACACACACACACACACACACACACACACACACACACACACACACACACACATACACACACACACACTCTCTCTCTCTTCCTCATATGAAATCCCCCCAACACCCTCCCATCCCCTAAACACACACACACACACACACACACACACACACACATACAAATGCAAATTAAACTACACTACACATACATACAAACACACACACACACACACACACAAACTAGACCACACATCTACATTAGCGTGCACAATGCACATACACATGCAAAAGCACAATCCCCCTTCACACACCCACACACACACACACATAAAACACACACACACACACACACACACACACACACACACACACACACACACACACACGCACGCACGCACACACAAACCCAGTAAAGCTCCCTGAATGGCCTGCGGCCATTCCGCTTGATATGCAGCCTCCGCTCCATTCAATAATGATCACAGCCATTACTGCTGCCGTGTGATTAATGCTCATCTACAGATAAGCCTCTTAATACAACGCCGCTTAGCACACGGGCAGAGAGGAGCCCACAGCCCCTCAGACACACCTGGAGAAATGTACCGCCCCGGGGTGACGGGGGGCCAAGCGGCGATCTCCGTCGAGAGAGAAAAGGGAGATCCTCGCTTAAGAGAGCGAGCAGCAGCAGCGATCTCCGTAGTTCAGCCTCGATTTACGCGGCTGCGCTATGATAAATTGGGTCATAATGCCTCTGCTAACAGACGGGGGCTTCGCCGGCACGAAAAGCAGGGCGTGCAAATCGCTCCATTTCTCAGGACGGATTTGGGGGGCTCGTTGAAAAAAGCAGCATTTTCTTTTTCTTTTTTCCCCCGGAATAATGATAATGAAACAAAAAAAATCACACAATCATAACGGGAATTTGCGACCCCTTTATCAACCTCACACTAATGGCTTCTCTCATTGATATCAATGCCTGCTAGGAGGGGGAAGGGGAGGGGGGGTCCCATTTTGATTGAACCCTTCCCGCAGCCTGCATGGATCCATCAGCTCTCTTTCAAAGCCACATTGCAGCCCGTGATTGTCCCCCCACCGCCACCTCCACCACCTACACCCCCCCCCCCACACACCCCCTGTCCCTTTTAGGAGTACAAAGCCGGGGCCTGTGTTGGTCTGAAGCCGCTGGAGACGTGGTGCTAATGCTGATACAAAGGCTGGCTGTCACAGCCCAGATCCCGCTCAAATTGGATGCCCTGCCGCCGTTATCGTAGACGTCGCCTCAGCTGGGGCCATCGCGCAATTATACAAAAGCGTATTCACTTGATTGGAGACAGCACCTCCGAGAGGATAGCATGTGTGTGTGTGTGTGTGTGTG
>NC_085013.1:4017467-4019967 GCF_963854185.1 Sardina pilchardus
TCTCTCTCTCTCTCTATCTCTCCCTCCCTCCCTCTCTCTCCCTCTCTTTCTCTCTCTCTGCCTGTTCTCTCACACCTCAATCTCTCTTGTTTCTCTCCTTGGCTGCTCTCTCCCTTTCTCCCTCTCTCTCTCCCTTTCTCCCTCTCTCTCTCTCTCCCTCTCTCCGGGGAGCACGTGTGCAGGAGGCTGAGGCTGAGGCGTGTCAGTGCCAGCAGTCCCGCTGAGAGATGCTGAGAAACAAACAGCCCAGGCAGGAGGGCCACTCCGCTCACGCGCCACACGTCACAGGACCGAGACAGCAGCAGCACACAACGACAGGAACCGACCGAGAGAGAGAGAGAGAGAGAGGGAGAGAGAGGGAGAAAGAGAGGCTATCTAATGGTTAAAACAGACATCTGTACATGTTCTGATGTCTTCATGTAAATAAAATTCTTTGCCAATACAAATGTCATGCACCTTTGAATTAAATTGAGAGTGGGGGGAGTTGTAAATTGAGAGTGAAAGACACACACACACACACACACACACACACACACACATACAAAAAGGAGGTAGTGAACTGGCAGTTTAGAGAATACCGAGTGATGGTGAATTGGAAAGACTACAGAGCAGAGACTACAGAGCAGAGACTACACAGAGACAAAGTCACGTTCATTCAAAGTGGCTACAGTGTTAACTGAGACAGAGACAGAGAGTAAGGGAAGCGACAGTGAGATAGAGAGAGACGTATCAGAGACCGGCTGGGTTAAGCACAGCAATTACATGTAAAGCGAGAGAAAGGCGGAGAGAGATTAAAGTCATCGACTGAGAAAGTCATCAATGAGGTAGACATAGAGAAAAAGGAGAGCGGAGACGAGCTCAATCAGAACAATAACATATGGAGCATGAGAAAGAGAGAGAGAAAGAAAGAGAGAGAGAGAGAGAGAGAGAGAGAAAGTGAGAGGATAGAGAATAAAGACTGCAAGCTACAGACAAGTAGATAAGCAGAGAAAAAAAGGAGAGAGACATGTTTAATCAGAAGAGTGACATGTTCACTAAGGGAAAGGTCAGGGAGAGATAGAGAGAGAGAGACGGAGAGAAAGTGGGGAAAAAGAGAATAAAGAGAGTGAGCAACGGAGAGATAAAGCGGAAAAAAAAGGACGGAAAGGCACAAACCTGCCACTCGAAGGAGCCTTGGCAACCGCCATTTCTGCTGACTCATGCTGACTGGCTCCTGTGGGCGCACACACACACACACACCCCAGAGCCTTGTGCCAACCTCGACCCGGCCGACAGGCAGCAGGGACGGGGGGACGAGAGGAGAGGACGAGCGCAGGGCAGATCCGAGCAGGGGACCCGAGGCTTCCTAAAGATAGCCGCGGAGCTGTGACTTTGCCTCTTTTTTTTCAGAAAAAGAAAACTGGGCCATGGCTTTAACACATGGGTACTCCTCGTTTAATACAATGCTCTTTTCACTTTCTTTGTTCCCCCCTCCTCTCCCCCCCCCCCCCCCCTCCCTATCTCGCTAAACAGGGCATTGTGCACAAACAACACATCGCACGGTAGAGTGTGTATGACTGTGTGTCTCTGTGTGTGTCCGTGTGTGTGTGTGTGTGTCTGCGTGTCAGTGTGTTCGGGGTGGGGGTGTTTTTTAGACAAACGGCGTGTTGTTCTTAGGGTGGGATTCGCCTGGTGTGCACACTAAAAGGGAAGAGCAACACCGGACAAACAGGCCTAAGCCGCTCGCTGTGCGAGGACACAGCATATGTCAGGGCCTGGGATGAGGCTTGACCCACACGCTGTTGACACAACAGCACGGCTTGAGGAGACGTCTTAGAATGTTTTGATCTTAAACTAAAGCAATTTGCCCACCCGTCACGACAGCGACAACCGTAAAACAAAGCCCCATTCAACACCTAAAGTTCACCCGTCAGCGCTGATAAGAATTTATATGCCTCATAATTTAGAACACCTCTGTGGCTGTAAACTGAAGTTTCACTTACTTTTTATGATGTGTTATTTCCCACACTGAATAAATGAGCCTCCTTTCCAAAGAGCAGTCAGTCAAGGCAAAGTAATTGTATTGTTCTAAATTAATTGCACAGTTGCTTTGCGTTCTGCATTCGGTGGGCAAAGGTGTCATTTCCCTCAGAGTGATTCAAATGTTTAGACGGCAAAATGTAATAATGCCATCTATCTGACACCTCCATAATGAGTCCATTGTCTTCTAAGCCACAATCCAGCAAGACAACAGGGTAAGACAGAGGAGGACAGAGAAAAATGGAGAAGAGGAGGGGTGAGAGAGCGAGAGAGAGATGGAGAGAGAATATTTCCAGCATTAGCTGAAAGATGGGAACGTTTCTCACATCCTAAATAGCACACAGCAGCCTCCTAACCCGCACCTCTAGAACACAATCTCAGCATCATCAATCACCATGGTATCATTTGTTCCCCGGTCTCCAAAAATTATGGGATGGAGTTCTGGTGACCTTATTACCCCTGCAGTGCCTCATACGAGCTT
>NC_085013.1:4024967-4044967 GCF_963854185.1 Sardina pilchardus
CCAAACTCTCTCTTTCTCTCCATTCCATCTCTCCGCCACCTTTCCATCATGCACACTCATGCACACACCACACATGCATGCATGTGTGTGCGCACACACACACACACACACACACACACACACACACACACACACACGCACACACATACACACAGACCACACATTAATGTGTGTGCACATTCACTCACACTCACACACACACACACACACACTGGAGGGCAGGCCTCATGGAACAGGCCAGTCCTGCGGCCAGCTGGAGGTCTTGATCAGGCTTCACGAGCTCGCCTGAGGAGTTTATCAGCATCCTCATCACACCAGGCGATAGTTTAACGGGCTGGCTGCGCACGTTAAAGACCCCACTCTTAAACCATTACCCTGTGACTAAATGGGAAACATTTTTAATACGTCTCTCCACCGAGGGTAAGAAATGAAGAATTTTGATTTAATAGAATCATTTAATACACAGTCCGGACAAAGGAAAATAAATCAGGGGGTGAGACATGGTGTGCAAGACATTTTATAATGTCAAAGTAAATGTGTCCCCTGCCATGATTACCAATGCATTGCGTGTTAGGACCTGATAACATAACTTGTTCCTAAACGATTCGTTCGGGCCAGTTGTCTACCTGTTTTTCAGGTAATTCTGGTGACATGCCTGAAATGTCAGACTCTAAATGGAGGGCTTGCTTGAAAAAATGTCATTCCAAAAGGTCAGCATCAAGATGACCCAATGAAAAGAGCAAATGGATGACCTCCTGTCTGTCTGTTTAACCCTGTGCTGAGCCCAGGGCCATCTAAGGTAGAGCCAACAGTGAATGCCCTGTCACAGAGGAGAGAGATAAGGAGGGAGATAAGGAGGGAGATAGAAAAGGAGAGAAAGAAAGAAGTGAGGGAGGTAGAGTCTACACTGAACACCCTGTGAGAGTGAGGGGAGAGCGAGGGAGACAGGGAGAGAGGTAGAGAGAGAGAGAAAAGTGAGGAGCTCAGTATTTCAGTGTTTAGTGTCCTGAGTGTGTGTGAGTGTGTGTGTGTGTGTGTGTGTGTGTGTGTGTGTGAGTGTGATATGACGTGAGGTGGAGTCATTCCAGGTCCACTTGATGAGGGGTGGTAATGGGGTGTGACGGAGGGGTGATGACACACAACTTAGCTCATCCTTTAACGAGGGAAGCCCTCTTGGTCACCCTCCCCCATGCTCTATTTCTCTCTCCCTCTCTCTCTCTCTTTCTCTCTCCCTCTCTTCTCTCTCTCTTTCTCTCTTCTCTCTCTCTCTCACACACTGATTTGCAGTGCACACTGATCACTATCTACACGCCAGGAAACAAAGCATAGAGACAAACAATATGATAAAGCAAACGCCCTTGGAGTGAACACGAGACAACCATACCAACGCACATTCTTTCTCTCTCTTTCCCTCTCCCAACAGCTCTCTGCATCTCTCTTTCACACTTTCTCTCTCTCTCTCCCCCTCTCTCTCTCGTTCACTGCTCATGCCTTGGGTTTGTTCCCACTGGATGACAATGTGGAGAGAGAGAGAGAGAGGGAGAGATAGAATGAGAGAAAGAGAGAGAGAGGGAGAGAGGGGGTTTTGTGCAATGCGCCTGTAATATTTTGACCCAGATTTTTTGCTGCAATACTTCCTTGAATGTTCACAGCGCATGAATCATGCCGCTTTATGACTGTCCTTTTGAAAACGCCAGATTATAACCAACACGCCCCGTCTTCTGGGTTTATTACGGGGGAAATACAGTTCAGAGTGCATGGCCTCGCAGAAGACAGGGAGATAGAGAGAGAAGATAACGCAGAAATTCTAATTATGAAAAATGTCGGCAAAATGACCTGGAATGATAAGGAGAAGCTTGTGTGTGCGCGCTCGAAGGAAATCATTTGAACAGAAACACTGACAAAGCAGGCTAAAGAGTAACAAAGAACAGCTCTACAAGTCAACCTTTCTTCTTTTAAAATAGATGACAGGAATATCTCACTCTTGTTCTCCCTTTCTTTCTCTCTCTACCTCTATCACTCTATCCAGTGATCTATCTATCCATACCACTAGAAATACTATTTAGAAAACTTTCTCTCTTCTCCAAACCTACAGGATCTAAACAGTGGGACATCAACACAACATCTTAACTCTCACTGACAGCTTCAACCACTGTACACAGCATCTAACCACTTTGATCTTCCATGAGCGTGGGTCCAAGCAGAGATGACACTACAGTTTAAATTCTATCTGACAGCAACCTCAGAGAGAAGCAAACACACGCACACACACACACACACACACACACACACACACACACACACACACACACACACACACACACGCCGTGAGCACGGGGAAAGGGGATTATGAGCGCCTTTACCGTTGCAGAACTGCAGCAGGGAGGAGGTGTCATAGAGGCTGCTGTAGCTGGAAAAGCCGTCCTCCATTCTGGAGCTTTGCTCTCCTTCTCCCCCGCTTCCTCCTCCTCCACCTCCTGCTGCTCCTGCTCCTACTCCTGCTCCTGCTGCTCCTGCCTCCGCTCCTCGGCGCCTCTACTCCTTCTTCTCCTCCTCCTCCTCCTCCTGCTTGCTGACTCCCCTCTCGCGCGCTCCTCCGCCGGCTCCCCGTTAGTCTCTGTGGCCCTCCGACGCGTCCCTCTCCCCATTCAACATCCACTTCTTCAGGGTCAGCCTGCCGGTGTCAGTTACCATGGCAACCCATTCACTCCGATTATGTCATGTGAACTCTCTCTCTCCCTTTCGCTTGTTCACGCTCTCGCACTCCTTTGCTTTTCTTCTCGCTCTCTCTCTTTCGGGGTCTCTCCACCTCTCTGTTGTTGTCCCTTGAATGGAGTGACACGCAAATAATACTCCTCTCCAGAAGAAGAGAGGGATAAAAGAAAGTGTGGAACGGCGGAATCCGTGACCCAAAGTGAAAAGGAGGAGGGTAGGGTTAGGTAGGCAACTTTCGGTCTGCTCTTCCTCCGCTCCGGTCCTTCTTCTCTTCTTCTGTCTCTCCTTCACTTTCTCTTCTCTGATCCTCCCGTACGTGACCGCACAGGCAGCTTTGCGGAGTTAAACCTGGCACTGATCTCCACAGGAAAAACAGCTTTGAACGGCTTCAGCTCGCTGACAGGAGCTGCCAGCGACTCGCTGCGTGTGTGAGCGTGCGTGCGTGTGTGTGTGTGTGTGTGTATGTATGACAGGAGGATCTGTGTATGTGTGTGTGTGCCTACGTAGATGTGTTCGAGGCTGCGCGTGCGAGTGTTGACTGTGCAATGCCTCGCACAGTCAAGGGACAGGCAGCCTCCCAGGTCCCGCCCCTGCCAGAGGATGTTAACCAATCAGAGCAAAGGAGGGGGTTGGGCTTCTTTCAAAAACACAGTTCTCTCTCCCTGCCCTACAGCTGAGGGAGAGAGAGAAGAGAGAGAAGAGAGAGAAGACAGAAACGAGAGAGAGAAGTGAAAGGAGAGGGAAACCAGACAGCCTTGCTTCCAAAGAAAAGAACGACTGAAGAAACACAGACAGAATGAGAAACTGAAGAAAGAAAATAGAAAAGGAGAGGAATTAAAAAAAAAAAAGATGCACACAATGGAACCCCTTCAATGACGCTGCCATAAGTGCACTTGTACATCTCCACGATGGTTAAGTCCGTTCTCAAGCCACTGTAATCTCACACGTTTAAGAACTCATGTCCAAATATAGCTGCCAGTAGTACAGTATGTCAGCAGTGTGTTTCACCATTGTGAAGGGAGAAGGCAGCACTGGAGCCAGAGGTGGAGTGGACGGTCAACGGGGACTTTTGACTGAGGATCAGCCCTCTAACACAAACCAGACCTGCAATGAAATCATCGCATGGGGCCTTGCCATCAGAACTCAATAGACTCCTTCGGGTCCAGACTAGGGGGGGTAAGGGCTTGGGAGGATGGGGAGGGAGGGAAGGGAAGGGTGGGATACTTTGGGACTTTTTCGGTCCGCTCTGCCTGAGACAAAACAAGTGACGTCACGTTTCTCCCTTTATTCCATAAAGCAAAACAAGGCGGCGCTGGCAGCGTCTGAGACAAACGCGCTCCCTTCTTCCAGGCTTATCTGTCTTAAAGCAGCCAGCTTAGAGAGAGCAGAATCATCAGAGGATAGACAGAGGGGGGAGAAAATTGGAGAGAGGGAGAGAGAGAGAGGGAGAGAGAGAGAGGGAGAGAGAGGGAGGGAAAGAGTGGGGGAGAGAGCAAGAGAGAAGGAGAGAGAGGGAGAGAGAGGGAGTGAGAGAGTGGGGGAAGAGAGTAAGAGAGAGGGAGAGAGAGGGAGGCAGAGAGTGGTGGGAGAGAATGGGAGAACACAGACAGGGAAGGCTAAGAGGGGGAATCAGAGACAGAGAGAGAGAGAAAAAGAGAGAGAGAGGGAAAAATAAATGAAAAGAGAGACAGCGTCTTGGATTTGACTGGGAGTCCGCTTCAGCTTCACAGGGGAAAACCTCTCTCAATTATTCATGCGTCTGGATGGGGGGGGGGGGGGGGGGGGGGGTTTGCATAAAGTTGGCTGTGGCCTATATTCACATCTGAGCTGCTGCTCTAACAAATGCCAACCACCCCCACCATACAGACACACACACATACACACACACACACACACACACACACACACACACACACACACACACACACACACACACACACACAAACACACACACGTGTGCACACACACACACAAGCGTGCACACACACACACACACACACACACACACACACACACACACACACACACACACACACACACACACACACGCATATGTACGGCACATCTTTGATGCCAGCAGCCCAACCAAACATCTGATCATCCTCCCTCCACGCTTGCTTCAGACCAGACTCAGCAGTGAAGGGAGACCCTCTCATCTGCCTGCCTCTCCCACATCATTACATCCCCCAATCCACTCAGCCAGCCAGCTAAGCCTGCTACCACAGGCTGCCAAAATGTGCAGGTTGATGCAACAGACAGCATCTCTCTCTATCTCTCTCTCTCTTCTTCCATCTCTCTCCTTCCATCTCTCTCTCTCTCTCCTTCCCTCTCTCTCTCTCTCTATTTGCCTGAGGGTAAGTCTCTGTGCTCCTGTGCTGAGAGACATTACACAACACAGAGCTAGCCTGCTAAGCCTCATATGTAATAGAGGTCAATAGGAGGAAGCAGACTGACTTGATTCCTTATTGTGCCGATTTCAATGGCAGCTCTCCAGACATTCACCGTACCGCTATACGTTTAACCTCATTCCTTATTCCCCTCTGCAAATCCTTCTACCTGCAGATTCACCTCTGTTTAGAGCCAACTGTTCATCAATAAATACTGTGTGTTAAACTCTCTGAGGTCAGCTGGAGATGGTACGCCTTGCTACCTTCACTAAATCCTTCAGCCTGCACTCTCACCTCTGTTTCTACTCTACTCAAACCTCCTTTTCAATCCTACACTGACAACATGGCAATCTCTCTCCCAGGGTCTTTTAGCTCTGTTTTCACAGAGCAGATGAATGAATGATATTATGATATGTGCTGGATTTATTCTCAAAAGAACTACGATGGAGGGGGAGGGGGGGGATCCGCATGACGTTTTTTTTTTTTTGGCTTTAATCTTTGTTATGAGTGGCGCTGGTGCAGGGGTCAGGCCTGAATGCTAGTGCGCTCCGTCGGATGGACGAAACGGGGGAGAACCCACCAGAGTGGCAGGGGAGAGATTAAAGAGAGTGCCCTGAACCCCCCTCCTCTGTCTGCAGCGGGAGATTGGCACTCCAGATTAGACTGAGCAGAGGGGAGACGGAGGGGGAAATAGACAGAGAGAGAGTAAATGAAGGAGAGAGGGAGAGAGAGAGAGAGAGAGAGAGAGAGAGAGAGAATGAAGGGGCGAGAGGGAACGATATTTAGAGAGAAGGAGTGAAAGAGAGAGAGAGAGAGAGAGAGAGAGAGAGAGAGAGAGCAAGGAAGGTAAAGTGAGGCATCGGCAGAATACAGAGAGAGAGAGGAAGAGAGGGTGAGAGAGGCAGAGAGGTAGAGGGAGGGAGAGAGAGAGAGAGAGGGAGAGGGGGAAGGGTATTTTTGGGTTTATCGGCTCAGCGTGTGGCTGGGGATCCCCTGGTGGCAGCTGGACGGCCCTGCGCTCTGCTATTGTTCTCTGCCCTACACCATCACACCGGCTGTGCTCCACTGCACACACACACACACACACACACACACACACACACACACACACACACATATATATAAATACTCACCAGCATACACACACAAATACACACCAGCTCGCAGCACAAGGTGACACATTGAAAATGCAAAATGCTCAAATAAACAAGTGCAAAAAAAGGTCAACATAAAAATAGGGCAGAGAATGTACAGATACACATCCTCAAATACCAACACACATACAGTATGGACGCATGTATTATTGACTGACGTTATTTGTACAGAAATGCTAAATCCAGACATAGACGTGCACGCACAAACACACACACATACATACTGTACATACACACATACATACACAGACACACACACACACACACACACACACACACACACACACACACACACACACACACATACATACACACACACACACACACACAAACAGGTGAGCACACGCAGAAGATCAGGCCCTTACATGCAAATACACTCAATACCATACATACTCACACACACTCCGTCCATCACACATACACACACACACCTTGAAGAGTTTCTGTACATGTTTCAAGATGCAACAATGGCAGGGATATCCCGCTACCTTCAGATATACCCTCACAGAAGCTGCCACGCTGTTGTTGATGCGCACAACACCCCCCATTTAATGCAGCCCATATTAGGAGGCGCCATAATGGGTCAAGATTAAGCACAATCAAAAGTAAGTAGAGTTATTTCAGCCAAAGAGGATTAATAATCTGCCCACCATGCACCATCTGCCCCCCAGAGGAATGCACACATTTGGGGAGGGGGGTTCCATCCCCCCTGGCTCCTCTCACCCCCATCTCTGGCCCGCCTGAAGACAGGTCACACAACCCTTGGGTGTATGCATTGTACTGTACACGATGCTACACATTAAAACAGCAATGCACCTATGATTAAACTCAGTCATGCAAATATGATTAAACTTGGCTTTTAGAACAAGTCGTTGTAAGCGATACATGTTGAGAATTGCATTCGTGAACTGGTTTTTCTTGCCCTGAAGCACGTGTTTGTTTCTACTCATTTATTCAGTGGCGTCGCGTCTAGATAAGAAATGTCAGCGAGGATGAGAAGGTTATCAGGAGGAAACAGTTCATCTGGCTGGTGACTGTAGAATTGTTTTTTTTTCTGCTGTTCTTCCTGCAAGAGGAAATTTTAGCGAGTGTAATGACACAAGAAATACAGCTCTGTTCAATCATTTTGGGTGGGGCTATATCAGAGTGTGTGTGTGTGTGTGTGTGTCTGTGTGTGTGTGTGTGTGTGTGTGTGTGTGTGTGTCTGTCTGTCTGTGTCTGTGTGTGCGTGTGTGTCTCTCTGTGTGTGTGTGTGTGTGTGTGTGTGTGTGTCTGTCTGTGTCTGTGTGTGTGTGTGTGTGTGTGTGTGTGCGTGCGTGCGTGCGTGCGTGCGTGCGTGCGTGCGTGCGTGCGTGCGTGCGTGTGTGTGTGCGAATCAGATAAATCAGATCAAAATGAAATTGTGACCATTCACCATACGTCAAAAGCAATTGCATTAGCACATCTGAGAAACTATTTCCCTTCAGTGGTCTCACAGGAATTCTATCAAATACTGGTAATGTCCTATTATGATGTGTCACAGATGATCCTGTACTGCTACTGTGATCTCAAAATGTACATAAACTATTTGTTGGAATCGAATGCATTCAGAGCGCTATATTTAGTCTCTTCTCTGAGACGTCCTGAGCCTGAGCTCTTGCCCTTTCCATCTCATTCCTTCTTAGCCCACATTTGGACCAGGATGGTAATTTCACCTCTGGGCAAACTCTGCTGCTTCGTCGAGTGTATGTGTGTGTGTGTATGTGTGTGTGTACATTACTACCTAGCAACAGCAGCTGCCCTTTACAGGGCCTCCCATATACAGAGCACTCGTCATGGTGGAAGTCACACGGCCGGGACTCTCCTAACCCACAGAAGGAGCCCATAAAGGGCACACTGTGTGACTCCAACACGGGACAGCGCTCCTCAGCCAGCCCCTTGTGTTTACACTTGTTTGCAAAACCACATTACAGCAGCCAATAGATCTCCACTGCCCAGGTGCAGGAGTAGTGTATTATGGTTACACACACACAGACACACTCTCACACACACACACACACACACACACACGTGCCCCTAAGGATCCACTAACACACAGATATTGAGAGAGTGGCTTTGGTCTGGTATGTACTGAATTCCAGGCGAGGCCCTGACATGGGAACACACTGCACAGCTGTGTGAGATAGGGAGAGAAGGCTGTCAAGAACATAGCCCTGAATCAGTCATCTGGAAACGACAGGATTCCTATCCCCCGCATCCACTCACGGAGGGTCAGGTGAATGGGGCCGGAGGTTGATCTTCACATTTATATCACCCATAAACATAGGCTATACACAAGCGTACAATTACACTGTCCACAGAAACTCCACATGTCTGTCTGAGAGGTCTGCTAGTATGGGTAGCACAACTGCTAGTAAGGAAGTCTATCAAAATAGTGCTGAAACATTTATTGTCTGCAACAATGTCTCCCATTCTCTCCCTCTCTCTCTCTCTCTCTCTCTCTCTCTCTCTCTCTCTCTGTATCTCAACGGTTGTTGACATTTTTCGTGTCAGTCTAGCAGCTACAGCATGGAATCTGCCCCTGGGATTGAAATAGCAGATAATCCTTAGGGCTGCTAAAAGGCATTACCAAGTCTACACCCAGCATTAACGAAACAATAAAGACTTGCTGCATAGTAGCGTACAGTTAAAGGAAAAAGCGGTCTTACACTCAGTGCAAAGAACATCTTTGTGAAATTAACAATGCCATTTATAATTACATATACAGTATACAGTATATAAATCTATATATATATTCTTCTGCTATCTTCTAATATCATAAATGAAATTACAGACATTCATTGAAAAATAAAAGCTAACAGGAAATTACATAATGAGTAGACAACACACTTAATTCGAGAGGAGTGACAAATAAGCCAATCAGTGCTCAGTCAACTTGCCACAGACACCAACGACACCTGAAGCTCTTGTCCAATCAGGGCGACGGTTGTTACATCACCAAGGAGCATCCTCACTTGAACGCAGACCCTCACTGATACAAATAGAGTCAATCTGACCATAAATAGCTTCCTAAATGTATCTGAGCTGTTCAGTTCAAGCAAATACTCTACCTCACACTGAAAAGCCATGTCTTCAACCTAGTCTTCATATTAGGATCTCAGTAAAAAACGAACACAGTCCATAACCATGTATTCCTCAGACCCACATCATTCACTCATTAGAGCAAACAAACTTCTATATCCACATTTAAAAGCCTCCTTCACATCACTCATTACAGGAGACAAATAAAGAGACAGTTCCCATTTAAACGCCTCCTCCTCTTTCTCCAAACAGAGAGAGACTCATTTATCCAAAACATAAACAACCACTTAGACACACACAAACACAAACACACACACACACACACACACACGATCATACACACTCAAAAGCACACGCACAATCACACACACACACACACACAATCATACACACACAAAAGCACATACACAAACACACACACACGATCATACACACACAAACACACACAGACACGATCAAACACACACACAAACACACACAGCCACGATCATACACACACACACATTCGTTCCTACTGACCCATGGTCCAGCTGCTCTGTGGGGTGAGCTGGGCTGTGTAGAGTCTATGCTCGTCTGGCACCGTTCTGGTCTGGATCCACAGAGGAGCACCGGGCCCCAGTACAGCACCTCCGCCGCCGCCGCCGCCGCCGCCACCGCCACCCCCTCTCACACTCACGCTCACAGCGGCACTGGCCCCGGCGTCCGGCGTCTCCATGGAGCCCAGGAGGGAAGCCGAGCGGGCGCGGCTCAGGGTCGTGAGGGATCGAGTTAGAGGCGGTCGGCGGTCTGGCTGAAGCAGTGGGGATCACCGGCAGAAGCAACAGATGGGTGGACGGTCCTCTCCTCCATCATCACTACTGTTCTCTGACTCTCCACCCTTCTTTCTCTCCTTCTCTCTCTCCCTCCTTCTCTCTCTCTCTCTCTCTCTCAGTGGGCTGTGTGAGCAGGATGATGATGTCATTAAAACGAAGGATTAGCGTCCCTTAAGCCACTGTGAGCTTTTATCAGCGAGTTTGGAGAGAGAGACTACCACGCACACACACACACACACACACACACACACACAAACACAAACACACACACACCACTGACGTGTCACAGGCACACATGCTCCCGTGCTAATGCAATTTCTGAGGGAAATAGCTACAAAAAAATGACTTCAAAAATCCACTTGACTTTCAGAACCAAACATGAGGATTAAACATCAATCACTGGTTTTCCTGTCCATATGGGGAGCTGAAGTTTCATGCTGGGGGGGGGGGGGGGCTTATGCAACAATGTCAAAACACACAGCCCTGTCTCTGGTTTTTTTTCCTCTCTGTTTTTTAACAGAGGCATTGGTCACTAATGCATACAGAATTAGGGGCAGCGAGGGGTGAGGGGGAAGCTGGGATTTGGTCGGGGCGTAAATCCTGCTAAAGTCATCTCATAATATTGTGTGGGAAGCCTCTGTTTGCCCGAAACAGCTGGGTTTTCATAGTGACCTTCTGCCTTCTGAGCCAATGACCGGAACAGAAGAACAAACCTCTTCAAAGCCAGGATGGTCCTTGCGGGTTTGTGATCTCCATTAGATGCGTAAAAGTAATTGACTCAAACTGGGTTACACACTGGTCAGATGGACAATCAGTGGCGTTCCGTCTTTTTACGACCCTAGTCTTATCGTGACATTTCAGATAGATAATCTTACCTAATTGCATTTTAGCTGGAAATTTTGCCCTTACTATCCTCTAAAATCAGGATTTGAATTTTCATTCAACTCAACAGGGCTGGGCTGGCATTCATTCATTCACCTCCTGTACGCATCCAATGCACAGCATTGCATATTACACACAGCATATCACAATATAACATATTGTAAGTATATAACAATTCAAAGATAGTATATCACAGCATACTGTTTTATATGTTTCCACATACAGTATATTACTGTGTAATGCATTATAAATGAATATAAATAACTAGTCCAAATATAGCAGATGCCTTTTACAGTATGATGCATCCCAATTGTGCTCCAGCAGGGCTTGGTCTTAACTCTGTGTGTGAAGGAATGGAATGGGGGAGGTCTCACTTTTGCATTTCCGTTGCATGTGAGGCCTCGCGTTCCATGAAGCATCCCGAGCATTAATCACATCTGACTAGGCTCCTGAATGCATGTACAAGGCAAGCCCCCTCCCCCACTTCCAACACAAATGAACACACACACACACACACACAAACTCACACACACACAAACACACTTGCAAAGTTCGATATCACTTGAACATGCACAAATTTACAGACCCTGGTTTTCTTTCTTCATAACCCCCCCACACACACACACACACACACAGCCCCCCCTCTCTCTCCATCACAATCTTTTCATTTCCCTCATGAGTGCACACAAAGACACACTGTTTCTCCATTTCACACCCACACTAAAAACACACACACACACACACACACACACACACACACACACACACACACACACACACACACACACACACACACACACACACACACACACACACACACGAACACACAACGCAACCGCCCCACTGCTGTTCCATTTCCATCCACAGCACACACTAGGCACGACGCAAGCAGGTGGGAGAGCACAGTAGATTAGAGTCGGGTCTTAGGGTGTGTGTTTATTTCAGAGCTATTGTTCGTGCTCATGTCTGCGTCTGTCTCTCTCAATTGAATCTCTTGATTCGTGGAATATTATGCAGCATGATCAGTGAACACAGAGGGGGCATCTGCTGGAGAAACACAACAACTCCCCAACAAAATGCAAATCAACCTGATGGGAATCACCTACCAAACACACCAAAGCCTGGCATGTCATCTGATTCAACATGCTCCTTGGAAGAAAAAAAAAAATCAATGATCAGTGGGGTATTACTAAAACCCGTGTTTCATTGTCAGGGACATCAGAGAGCCGTGGGCAATAAATAAGCAGGGTGATACCATCTACGTCTACTGGCACCACAAAGGCACAGAGCACGAGAATACTGTAAATAAACAGCCATATCTGGGCTACTGGGACGCATTGTTCAAGTGCAGTCACTGAGAAAGTGTTTTGGGAAACCAAAGGTAATAAACTGTGCAAATGCAAAAGAAAGGATGTTTTGACATACAGTAAAATAATTCTGTGAAGAACTAGATCAAATGTTCTCAAAAAACGTTCAGAAGGAGGGGAACTTTGGACAAGGTGGGTAAGACTCCATTCCTAGTTCCATCATAGCCCTGTTGTAAATTCTATCAAGGTTGAAAGTGTTTTGCTGTAAATACTTCCCCACACTGCCTTGCCTGTTATCAGGAGTTGAACTGCAAACACCATCCTCAAACAACAATTCCATTCCATTCTCCCCTCCAGACCCTAACACAGGCTTTTTTCGAATTAGAATTGAAGTGTGTGTGTGTGTGTGTAGGTGTGTGTGTGTGTGTGTGTGTGTGTGTGTGTGTGTGTGTGTTTGTTTGTTTGTGGCAAAGAAAACATGTGCAAAGTGAAAAAAGAAGGGAAGAGGGAAGAGACAGTGTTGTGCTTACTTAATGCATGCATCTAACCTGTATGTTTGCAATTGAGTATGGGTGTAGTTTGTTTATATGTATGCATGCATTTTCGGTGATGTGGGTATGGGAACAGCGGCGTGTGTGTGTGTGTGTGTGTGTGTGTGTGTGTGTGTGTGTGTGTGTGTGTGTGTGACAGCACTAGCGTGACTGTGGGCTACACAAGTAGCTGTTTGTCATGGTAGCAGAGCTGTCAGCTCGCATCATAGCAATAATACATCTCACTTACAGGACGAGGGGAGAAGTTACCAACCTCCCGTCACTTCTCCAGCTCTCCATCTCGTTCATCTCCTCTCCTCTGCTCTCCCTTTTTCTCTTTCGACAGGCTAATACTGATCATCTGCTTGCTGCATGTCTTGGGACTGAAATTTCTGTTATTTGCGGTATTGCACAGCATGTTTCGTACACACTGACTCTACAGGGCAATATTTGCTTGTCATACATGGGTTAGTTGTAAATAGTGTCATGTGAAATACAGAGAGAAAACTGCTGAACTCTACGAACAGGCGTGGTCATGGTTGTAAATAAATAATAATCCGCCCATAACTATATACTTCCCCCTTGTGGAGACGTCTGGAATTGTGACAAAAGCAACTTCAAGTCGGCTTCGAAGTCAGGATGTTAGACAAGTAGACCAAAACCTTGCTTTTACCAGTTTCACACAACGAATATCTCTCCATGAGTTCATTCCTGAGCCGTTTCTTATCATTCAAAAGTAAAAAGCAATACACTAAGTATGCTTAGGGCCTACACAGTCTACATTGTTAGAATGTGAGCAGGGGTGAGATCTTCATTTTGGTTCCAGGATTAGTGGTGAGTCTAGAACATAAAGAGTTTACTCTCTGCTGTATTCATGCTGTAGAACTCTCCACTCAAGTAGAGGACATCCTTAGCTGTCACTCGAAATAGGCTACCGTCTGATGGTCTGTCTCAGTAGAAAGTGTCAACGATCTGTGTGACTGGCTCTGACAGGACTGTGGCCATACTAACTATTTTAAACAGCGCACGCCAGAGGTGCTATATTTGATGGGCTCTTTGTAACAGGACCTGTGTCGTGTGTGGCCCTTGTGCCCTTCCCAGCCGTACACTATGCGGCCAAGTCTCCTCTACACTTAAAGACCACTCCTCCTCGGAGAAAGCACTTCTGTCAGTATCAGATTGCTCAGGACTAAGACATGTTATTGATGAAAGCATCCCGATTTCCATAAGCTCTTTTCGTAACGTTGATCCAAAATCAATCCAACTTGTCTGACCATGCAGATCTGGTGGCAAGTAATGCGCCACAAATATGTGGATATGAAAGGGGAGCGTACGAAATGTAGTGTGGTGAAACTGGATGAGCTGCTGCTCTCACCCTTGAATCATGCGCATTTTTGAAAGGACAAGCCAGCCTGCTCCATAACCATAAACTACACCGTCATGAAGAGACTGAGTGGATTTTATGCAGTAAATCAAGCAATGATTACAAGTACGAGCTCAAGTGCAAGATGATAGACCAAAGTCCTGACAAGTATTCCCCTCAGAGATCACACACGGAATGAAGACATGTATGCACTGAAGGATGGGTTACGTTAACTTACTTTCTATAAAAGTAATATAGGCAAATAAATATGAATGTATAACCAATAGAGGTTGAAGGTTTTCTGTATTGAATCTGACTTGATCGCTAATACATGATTTGTGTGTCCATCCTCCGGACATGCCATCTCAGTAGAGTATGCTATGCGCTTTGTACAGGCGGGCCTAACTTGGTCCCATCATCACTGCAGTATTCCATCATCCATGAACAGGCTTAGTGTTCCAATTTAAACTGCTGGCCTGCTGCTTGGCTATATGTAGACACAATCCAGCAAACAATAGCTCAGTCATCTATCACAAGGCTCAGTAAATCTAAGAGCCATGTAGTCATTCACGCCACTGAACATACATTGAAATCTGCAGGCGCATGACATCCTGTACACCCTATATAAAGACAGGGGGTCCATACAGTACACTGTGACAATGGTGGCAATAAAGGCAACTTAAGCTGGCGTTCTGAAGTTATTATGGACATATGTATATGGATGCATGGACACACACGCGCACACACACGCACGCACGCACGCACGCACGCACGCACACACACACACACACACACACAGGCATGTGTAGTCACACATAAGCACCTAGTGGCTATTCATGGGTGTTTGAATGTAGGTGAGTAACCTGGATGCTTTCCAGGTCCCAGGATGTTAAATTGGACCAACGGTTCTGAATGAGCTCACTGTAAAGCTTTTTCCGCTTGAAATTCTCCATACAGGCCTCCACTTAATCGCCACTGAACCCTGTAAGCAGTGCCAGACAGAGTGAAATCCATGTGCCAGTTTGCAGCAGTAAACTGGGAGAGCAGCTGTGCTGTGCAGTGCTGTGCTGTGCTGTGCTTAGCAGCGTTGGACGGTGTGAGTGTTAAAGACACTGTGATCTTACCATAGACACCTACCTCATGCAGAGCACAGCACCACACAGACACATTATGCCTTATGACTTTAGGAAATGTGCATTATAACCACATTCATTTTAAATGAAGTGCTTTTTCAAGTATTATCATCAATACACATAGTAGTCTGGCTATCAGCATACTAAATTCAATCTTTTAAGATTGAACATTAGTCTGGGGAGTCTGCACTTTAGTCAGACAACATATAGGGATAATGTAAGCAAACAGTATGCAACAGCTGTATAGCATCAGTAGCCAATGAGATGTAGGACATTTCTATATCCTCCACTGCAGGGGCCCTGTAGAGAGAGGCAGAGAATAACAGTTTTCACACTGCCACTGGTCACAGTATGTGAGCCAAACACATGATCAATTATGTCCCAGCAGGACAACATTACAGTTCACCAGAGTTCACTCTCCTCCTGAGAGACACTCTTCACTTCCCACGAGTGAAGGGGGGGGAAAACCTCTCCACTGTTTAGTGAATGAAGAGTTGAAATGAGCTGGAGCATAATAGGTTAGTGAGCCTTTAAGCAGATATGCAGTAGCCTACAGGGGAGAGGAGGGGAGGGGAGTACTGCCTTTCCTCTCAGTTCTCACAATCTTACACGCATTCTCCTCGGAGTCACTTCTCACTGAAAATCATTCCCACGTGATCATGACTCAGACAGACAGACACGGAATACAAACATCATGTGACAAACAACAAGAGAGACACCAGTGATAAAGAGTGAGTGTGTGTGTGTGTGTGTGTGTGTGTGTGTGTGTGTGTGTGTGTGTGTGTGTGTGTGTGTGTGTGTGTTTTGGGGGGGAGGGGGGCTTGTATGCAGTGAAATATCGCAGTCATTTACAACAGGATGCTCTTCAGAAGGACATCACAAGCCCCCCCCAAAAAAACAAATTCCATGGACACACACTCTCACTAGACTAGGCTAGACTCCAACACATTTACACGAGAGAGGAATTCAGTGGACGTTTAATGCGTTTAGTGCCCTAGACTTGCCCTTCGTCATCAACAATACGAGTGCCGCCCTCCCCTGCCATACACACTGCACAGTAGATCTGCGGTGCAGACATGGCTTAGTGGGGCAGACCTCCCTTGTCTTAATGCTCCGGTGGCTTTGCCTGAGCTTTAGCAGGTAAAACACTCAGTCGGAAATAGCCACTGCTGGGACGGGACAGTCTACTCAGACCGGGGTGGGGGACAGGGAGAGGGAGAGGGAGGGAGGGAGCGAGGGAGGAAAGGAGGGGGGCTGCTATTTATAACTGATTGTTTCTGTTAGGCTGCCAGCCTGACCACAGCCTTCACTTTTCTAATGCTTCTCTTCCATGTCTGTGTGTGCATGTGTATGCTTGTGTGGGTGTGTGTGTGTGTGGGGGGGGGGGGGGGGTGGGTGTGGGGGGGCGAGTGGGTGAGGCAGTCACAGAGCATATTTAGGAGTCTGAGTATTATGTGTATCTTTGAGTGTGTGTGTGTGTGTGTGTATGTGTGGTGTGCGTGTGTGCATGTGTTTATGTATTCATCTGCTGCAGATGGCCACCACCCAGACTGTATTCATCTCTGTCACCGACCTACCCACACACTTACACACACACACACACATACCCAAGTCTACTTCTCTCTGAGTACAAAGTTCTTCTGGACACTCAAAGATACAATCACATTTAAAGTGATCAATGCAAACAAGATTTGACACAAAAGCACAGGAATACACACAAACCCATTAAAACACAAACACACACATACACACACACACACACACACACACACACACACACACACACACACACACACCCTGGATGATGTTTCCTGTAAATCCATTATCACAGGAAACACAAGTGCAAGTGTACATCCAGCGATATGACAGGACATTAGTGCCCCCCCTCCCTCTCTCTCTCTCTCTCTCTCTCTCTCTCTGTTTCCAACAGCAGTGAGCACGAACAGCACAGAACTCAGCTGCACCCATTTCTCTTAATATGTCCTTTATCCCGAAAGCTCTGTAAGCCTGGAGCACATAGCCCTTATAAGGCTAAAGCAGTCGGCTAGCTCTCATCGCCCAGCTGCATGTTTGCGGCCTGAGCTGTCCCCCTCTGGACCGGACCCAAATAAACAGACACAAGGTCCGGCCCCAGCGTCCCGACCCAGCTCAGCTCAGCGGAGCAGAATCGCCAGAGGCTACTCACCCATCATCAGTCCCTCACAGTCGGACATGGTGGAGTTCCTGGAAGTCAGTCGAGTCCCGGAGCTGCAATAGATATACTCGCACTTGCTCTCTATGCCTCTATCACTGGCACTCTCTCTCTCTCTCTCTTCCTCTCTTGCTTCCTCTCACTTGTTCTCTCTCTCCTTCTCTTCCTGTCTTTTCTCCTCTCAATTACTCTCTCTCTCTCTCTCTCTATCTCTGACTCAGCCTCTTTGACTCACTCACTCTCTCGTTCTCTCGTTCTCAGCATATGCTGCCCCTCCTGTAAACAAATGGCTCTTTGAGACCCCCGCACACACGCACACACACACACAGACACACACACACACACAAACATACACACGTACGCACGTCACCTAAACCCCCCCGCCCCTGGTCAGCTGGGAGAACAGGGATGCCTGTCAAACATCGAAGGCTGGCCAGCTATTGGACGATAAATATGTTGACATCCCACCCAGCTGACCTCCCCTCTCTCTCTCTCTCTCTCTCTCTCTCCCTCTCCCTCTCTCCATGTCTCCGTCCCTCCCTTTCTCTCTTGACTCCTGTCGTCCACTTACTGTCCATTTATACTGCAGTGGCGCTTTGCCAAGGCCCGAAACTAGCCCTCCCTATCTAGTGTCCAAGGTACGCCACAACTTCCATGTTTTTCCAAGTCCACAACCTTTCTGAAGGAGAGCTTTTGGTAGGGAAATAGGGAAAGAAAAACAAAGAAAAGAAGACAAGGCCATCTGAACTATGACACATTATACATTACAGTTTCACATAACTGAAAGTAATATGAACATTGGATAAAGATAAACAGGCCTAGCATCTTTCATGTTACCATCATAACCCATAACAGACACACAGAGGGCACTGGAAGGGGAGTGGCACACAGCGATGCATTCAAACCTGCTCTGCTCAGGGACAGGATTATTTGCAGATTGGTTTAAAAATAGTGCCCCATCTCAAAGTGGAACACTCGTAGAGGTCACTGTGCATAGCCACTGACAAAATTTCCGTGTAACTTGTCCTTGGAGATACATTATCCTGAAGTTCCTCTCATGGAGCTGGTAGTGTTTATGACTGGCCACTTGGGGGCGACCTTGCAGCACTGGGAGGTAAACAATGGTTCCCAAGGTGAGAACAAAGTGGCCAGGGAAAGGTTCAGTCAAAGGTTTCTTCCAAATTGAGAGTCTTTACTGTTACAAGATTACCAGGCTTGAGTCTCTGTTGATCCTAGTACCATTATCAGAGACAAGCTGTACCAGTGGCAAAAAGCAAGTCACTGACTAGGAAGTACACTGGTAGTTTGTGGGCAGAGGCAGACATCCCAGGTCGTGAAAGTCCTCCCTATATTATTTCTACCCGTGCATTTAACACAGGCAATGTCACTAATTATCTGATCTACCTGGCTGATAATTAGGATGCGCTGGTTTACTAAATGGTTGGATCAAAATCCTTGGCTGGACTTTTTACTTTCTGAACCCGGGATGTCCGCCTCTGTTTGTGGGCAAGAGTCTCAGCTCTAGGTAGACTTATTCCATTGAGGGAATTATAAAAACACTCCACTGATGTATGCCAATGGAACATTCCGGTAATATTCCAATGGATCATTTTTCTTCGCTGTTTATGTTGTGATTCTACATAAACGTGGCCTTAATCATAAGTAATGCCTAATACCGCAGATCCCATTATCGGAAAAAAGCATAAAAGTAATCCACATTGTTATGCATTATTCCTCCCCGAGCATTTTCCATATGTGTTTAGCCAAGGAGAGATATGATTGCAATAAATGACTGCATTCACTCAGGTTGGCTGTATAGTCACTGGGTTTGGGTTGGCCAAACAGTAATGACCAAAAACAAAACATCCTGGTAAGAAATGGAGTTAGAGGCTTTCAGCTGTCTGGGCTCAGCCAAGGTATTGTCAGTGTGCTTATATCTGATAACATATTAAAAAAAAGAGCAATTTTGTCATTATTCTCACCATAACATGGATTATAATCAGCTAATTGTGGGATCGTTTAGTTGTACATATCGAGGGCTGAGAACCAAAAGGGCATAAGTGACATTTCATCAACTTTACAGGAGAGCCTAAACAAATCTGACTGCTTCTATATGTTCACAGTTAAAGACCTTTGGTTTTTGTTCAATAACTATATATTTATAAATATTTTACTTCTATAATTTTGTCAGCTATATCAAGAGCTTTCAGGTGATATATAACTCAATTTTGACCAAAATGTCACCTACACCCCTTTGGTTCTCAACCCTCAATATACTGTGTGTGTATATATATATATATATATATATATATATATATATATATATATATATATATATATATATATACAAATTAAATATTCTATGAGGAACATTCATGAACTTTGAAATACATCTATGATATTGACTGTATAAGTTTCAAAATCAAATCCTCCACATGATACACCATTGGCAAGTAGCGCAGTTGT
>NC_085013.1:4047467-4192467 GCF_963854185.1 Sardina pilchardus
AATCTCTCTCAATCTCTCTCTTTCTCTCTCTCTCTTTCACCCTATGCTCTCTGTCTTCCTCTCTCTCTCTTTCCCCCTATGCTCGCTCTCTCTCTCTCTCTCTCTCCCTCTTGTACTTTCTCCTGAGGCGTTGTCCCACTGACAAACAGCCATAAAAACACACAGGGTCAGGAGAGCCCCTGAACAAAAGGCAAAGCTTTGATTTGCCCCCCCCCCCCCCCCCATCTCCCTCTCTCCTGAAGGCCAGGACGAGAAGAGGCAGAGGCCTACCTCTTCTGACAGAGAACCACCCCTCCCACCTTCCCCTCCTCCTCTCCTCCCCTCCTCCTCCTCCTCCCCTCCTCCCTACCTCTGTTCTCTGCTCTACCTCTCCCTCAGGTCCTGGCCAGAACAGAGGGTCTGGGAGACAGCAGATGATTTACACAGGGCTGTGTGGTGGTGGGGCAGGGGTGGAGAAGGTGGAGGTGGAGGAGTTTAGGCACTGAGGCACTGGTGGAGCTCTGATGTAATTGATGGTGTTTGAAGATGGTGGTTTGAGAGAGGGGGAGAGAGAGAGAGAGAGAGAGAGAGAAGAAACTGAAAGAATAATGCAGGGAGAAATCAGAGATGCAGAGAAGGGAGAGGCAGAACAGAACAGCACGACTTGGAGAGCGGCCCCATGTCGCTGCAGGAGTGCATTCTGGGAGATTCATGATGACAGTGAGAGATTTCGGGCTCTGGTCTCAAAGACTGTGTGCTAATCCAAAACTGGTGTGAGATTGAAGCAGAGCAAACAGAAAGAGAGAGACAGAGACAGAGAGAGGGTGAAAAAGACAGAGAGAGAGAGAGAAGGGGAGGAAAAATACGAGTAAAGGAAAAAGAGCAGACAAACGTTTTTCTCGGGCTGTGAAGGTCATAAATCACCAGCATGTAGCTGTCAGGAGACGCTACTCTCACATGTCCAACTTTAGGATGTGTGGGGTAGGCAGCGGAAGGGTTGAGGGAGGGATGACTTAAAAAGAAATTCCACACTTATTCATTTACTTTTCCACTCCCTTTTCTTTCTTTTTTTTCTTTACCACTTGTTCCCGTATTCCATTCTTACTTTTCTTCTCCTTTTAATCCCTCGCATTCTTCTTTTCCTCCATTCTTTTCTTTTTTTTCTGTTGTCTTTCAGATTTATTCCCCTCTGTTTTACTAAGAGCCTGCCAAAGGCTTTAAAGTTCTGAAAGGAGAAAGTTCTCCTCTTGTGTTCGCCACACGCCCGGAACAGCCATCAACTCAACACTACCAAAGCATATACCGTGCAACAGAGAACCCCCCCAGACCAAAACACTCATATTCTCTCTCTCTCTCTCTCTCTCTCTCTCTCTCTCTCTCTCTCTCTCTCTTTTCTGAAGGCAGAAAGGCAACCAGGGGGTACCGACGATGCCCCTCAAACACGTTTCTCCCAGCCATTGATGCCTTGTTTTTTTTATGAGCATATCATTTCCAGATGGAGCCCATGAATAAACCGATGGAAACAAGTCGAGTGAAACTGGAAACTAAAGAAACACTGCAAAGGGGAAAGAACGAGAGAGAGGAGAGAGGGAGGGAGAGAGAAAGAGAGAGAGAGGGGTGTAATAACAATCTCTTTCAAATACGAAAAAGAACTGCACAGCTGTCAGTTTAACCCGCAGAAACAGAGCGACTCTGTACAAGAGACAGTGGGGGGGGTGCAGAGAGACAGAGAGAGAGAGAGAGAGAGAGAGAGAGAGAGAGAGAGAGAGGGTGGCTGGGGGAGAATGTGAAAGTATTATCTTTTGAATCCCAGGCCAGAGAGACAGCCTAAATGTACAGAGATCTCACTAGCTTTACAACCAGGTGGGATTTCATTACAATCCCTACAATCCAGACTGTAGACCTAAAAACATTGAAACTGACCCAAGCAGATATATTATAAATCACATACACAATATGCAAGCAAGCATACTGTTCTGATTCTGTAGAATCATTTTACCCACTAACAAAGCATGTAACAACACATATTCCTATCATGTAAGTGTTGTGTGTTAGACTGAACCAGCTGGTTGTTATGTCTAGTTATCTACAGTATATGGCACTGCAACTGTCGATCATCATAAACAAATCTCAAAAACCCAAAACCTTTATGGTGCACAGCCACTTCCTAACAGCTGTGGCCATGACGGATGGTGGAGTTCGCCATTTCTGGTGAGTTTTCCAGAGCGCACTTGACGGCTTCAGCGTGGCCCCTGTACAGCGCTGAGAGTCGTGGGTATTGATGGATGGATTTGAAAACCTCGCCGAGGAATGCGCACTGAGGCCCCCAGAAGCAGGGCGGCCATTTTTCCTGCGATTCATTCTCGTGAGCCAAAACAAACACTGGCCCTTCCAAAAATTTCAATTTGCGAGGAGCGGGGGGGGGGGAGGAAACCACGAGGAAGGGGGTTAGAGTGGCTTGAATATAATTCTAGTTGTAGTACTTTAACATCTTCAACTGCAGTGAGGAGGAAACCGCCAAAATTTGTAGCTTGACTCCACCATAAACTGGATAATGGAACCGGACTGAAAAAAAAAAAACTGACAAGACTGGTTGCAGGGTCGCACTTTAGTTTTAACACCGCTGCCTTGAAACGGCCTTGCCTGGAGACAATCTCTCCCTGCCCAATGTTTACCCTGCATTCAAGTCATTCCAGTTCTCAAAGTGCAGGGCCCAGTCACATAACATCTTATCAACCACCTCAAACTGGGACAGTAGAGGGGAGGTGTGTGTGTGTGTGTCTGTGTGTGGAGGGGAGGGAGGGACAATGCTTTCCGCCTGACCCCCCTCCCAGGCATTCAGAGTGCCCCGATGTCCTCTGCCCACTGCAGGGCTCTCCTGGTCTTATCTGTGCATATCTTCAGCACCAGGGGAGCGAGTGGGATTCCCTTAACAGAGGCAGATGGCCGACCCATTCGTGTGCTAACAGGAGATTTAGCCCGTGATTGTTCTTAATGCCTGGGTGCATTATGCGAGGCCCCCCCGACCGCAAGCTCCATGAGAAAGGGCCTCCAAACAAGGCACATTTACATCTAATAATGAAGCCGTAATGACCCTGGAGAGTGATTATTTGCATGCATTTGGAGGTCTCTGTGTAAACTTTGCAGGGGCGCAGGCTGCGGCAGTTCTCTGCCCAGCGAAATGGTTTGCAGATTCAAGTCAGAGAGAGAGAGAGAGAGAAAGCGAGAGAGAGGAAGAGAGAGAGAGAAAGAGCCCATGGGGAACACATATGCTGTTTGGAACCGCAGGAGTCGAGCAGCGAAAATATTCATGACATCTTATTCATGCTTGTCGAAGTTCTGTATCAGATTTAAATACAAAAAAACAGCCACAGTTTATTTAAAGTACCCTTACAAACAATGCAGTTATATAAGTTGAGTAGTTAAGCAGCTCAACAGAAAGGGTTTTCATACACTGTTCCCTCTATCAATTACACAATAGTCTCTTATTGCTTCAGGCTTGTTGATTGAAGTTTTTATTTACCATTTGTAAACCTAAATATTTGTAGTTAACCTGTTTTGGATTCATTTAGTTGGTATTTGGTTGTTTGAGAGACTGATAAACACATATTGTTCCCACCAGCCCTGCACTGTGTAGTTTTCAGCTCTGGGTTGTAAACAATGCAAAAGTGCTTTTACAACAGGATATCACCCAATATATTGCTATTTAGCTTTTATCAAAACCAAACTTGTATGCCGTGCGTCAGTTAAGCTCGCTAGACAAAAAGCAGCAATACCATGGAATGTCAACTCTAAAACTAACGTGCATTTCACAAAATCAAATGCAAAAAAAACTTGGATGCATATGGATCAATTTATTATATAAAACATTATGGTCATGATGCTGTTACAGAGCTGTAACACGTCTGTTTGACAACTTATGATCCCGATGCTCACAGATTCACAGAATCTCTTTATGAGGATCTCTTTATTACAGTCTTTACACCCATGGGGTGAATATCTCCACAGCCACTTACACAACCACTGCCGTAACATCTCACTAGAATGAGCATGCTCCTCTTATCCCAAATGGCTTTTCAGTTTTAACATCTTTTTTCCCCAGCTATCTAAAAAGCAAGTCTCAGCAAAAACTCTATCTCACACACAGATCTCTACTCAAATCAGAGTCTTTCGACCGAAAGGCTTTTACACAGTGGAGTGGACCTAATTAGGGAGACTTTGCCTGAAGCTGGCTGAGGCTTCTCTTTAAGTAGATGTGTATGCCCGCCCTCAGGCATCTCAGCACGAAGTCGTCAAGTGAACCGTGACATTTCTGTTGTTGTTCTTTTTTTCCCCTATTAACACATTTTTTACATTAACGTCACAGGTGATTGGTCCTGTATGTGGTGCTGAGCACCACAGATTAGACTTTTTTTAATTTAATTTTTTTTCGGCCTGCTCAGAGGACAGCGCTCTTCGTCGCTTCTCCAGCACTGACCCAGCCTCCACTGAGCTGCACAGCTTCTCAGCCAATTAAGATTAAAGTCTGTTGGGGTAAGCGCTTGTGTTTTTGTTTTTCTTTCTCTTTTTTTGCTGTTATTTTTGTTGTTGCTCTTCTTCTTCTTCTTCTTCTTTTCTTCCTGTTCTTGTTTTGTTCTCTCACAGACACCCAGCCACCAGCGGGTGAGTGAGTGAGTGAGTGAGCTCAGTGGGCCTGTCTGTAGGACGTGAGCCGTACGAGTGCTCAGAGGAAATAAGACACAGAGAGAGGTGTTTTCCCCACGTCTTCACCTTCTACGGAGAAGGATAACATGAGGGTGGTGGTAGTGGAGGCATGCGTGTGTGTGAGAGTGTGTGTGTGTGTGTGTGTGTGTGTGTGTGTGTGTGAATGTGTAGGCAAGGGGGGTAATTATACCTAAAGGGAAATCCCATTTAAATGCACCCAGGCAGCACACTGGGATTGGCAGTCAGATCAAATGACTGCCGAATGCAAATCCCTATAAATCCATTACATTCATGTGCTTCTGACAACATCACCATCCCCCTCTCTACACAAACACACACACACACACTCACAAAAACACACATACATGCACACACATACGCTCACATAAACACACACACATACATACACCACCACCTCCACCTCTCTCCTCTTCCATCCTTTAACCAGTACACAGCCAAAGCCCGGTCTCCTCTGTTCCGTTCAGCCCCTCTCTTGAGACGTCACGTGGGTCCTCTACTGTGGGCCTCCTCCCAGGCTGGCCTTGGTCTTTCGTACGTACACCACCGAGTGCACATCTGGAACAAGATGGCTGAAGCCGCTCCGAAACGTGGCGAGTAGACGTCCTGTACAGGGGGGAGAGATGGAGGGGAAGGGGGTTGGGGGGAGAGAGAGAGATCAGCACCCCCACTCACAAACTCAATGAAGCCGGTGAAGAAACAGCCTATGAACTTCAGAGAGATTTATTCAATATCCGCAGCCAACTTCTAATCATGACTCACTCGCGTTGCTTTCAGGATGTTCCAGATTTCAAAAGACTGACAGAGGCGTAGACTGAAGCTATGCTCTGAACAGTTTAAAAGTTTTTACAACCCACAAAAACAAAAGTCTCACTGAAAATATATAACCCTGTCAGGGCGCACACCAGATGGACTAGCTTACAGCAACTGGCGCTTGACTGTTTTGACCATTACAGCTAAATTACAGGCTGTCTGTGGATTTAAATTGCAATGACACCTTATGAACTGACAGACATATTTATAACTATGTCATGCGGGCTTTACAACAAGACATTAAAGAAGTGCCTTTTTTCTTCCCCCTCCTGTGTCTTCTGAAACTTGTGAGGGAGTTTTGTTGGCCTGGAGCCAAAGAGGATTTCGCCAGCATTCATCTTTCACCACAGAAGACACTCCTACACAGAAGGCTGTTTTTAAAGAGCTACCTACTCAGCGAGGAACAAAGCGGTGGAACGCTGTTGTAGATTAGGTGCTACCTTACATTTAGCAGAGAGCCGCGGTGTCCCACACACCTAACGTCGTCTAAAAACAACCCCCTGAGAAAAGATCTCCCTGTCACTTCGAAACAAAAACAACTATCTGATAGATTATGTTCAAACTGACAAAGAGAACACGGGTCGGACCTTTCCCAAAAGATTGTTTAGCCTGCCTATCACGATCTGACACCTCGCAGAAACCCTGGAGAAGCTACAGGCCTGTCCAGAGCATTCAGTTCAGGATGGGAACAATCTGGACATCCACCAGCTTGTTCTCCTCAGTTAAAACATGACTACATGTTTCCCTTAAAAAAAAAACGATCTGGATCTGTTGTTTACATTGTGGATGTCTAAGAATAGTTTTGCTGTTTTTTTTGGAAACATACAAGTGAAAATGTAAAAACATGTGCAAAAAATTAAGTATTTTATGTAGAATAAGCGGTTGCAACCAACAAGCATGTTTGAGAGAACTACATGACTAAAATCTCCTAGTGCTCTCTATTCCCAATGTCTGTAGAGCAGTAATGTTGTAATTATGTGAGTAAGCTTGTACTTAAGCACTGAATTGAAATACAACTGTGTGGTACAGCTTGCTATAACAAAAAACTTGTGGTGTCTGAGGTCATAGTCATTTGTCTACGCTTTTTATCAACTGAACATGTGTTCCAGCAAGGGAAAACAAGCCTTAGTGACACTGATACAATGATAGATAGATAGATAGATAGATACATTATTGATCCCCAAGGGGAAATGCAAGGTCCCAGCAGCTTAAGACACATACACTACAATGTAAACAGGAAAAAATACAATGCGTTGTGTTCCTGCTTGGCTCTGGTGGATAACTAACCTGTCCAGGTCCTCTGGTCCCTGAGCGAGAAGCTGGAGCACTGGGGGTGGGAGTGGCAGATGGCGGCCGCCTCCTTGGCGCTGTGCACGGACAGAACGCAGCCCTGCTGGCTGTACGAGGGCCAGCATCGGTAGTCCACATTCCCCCCGCTGCTCACGCCGCGCATGGAGGTGTACTCTATGGAGAGAGGGAGAGAAGGAGAGAGGGAAGGAGAGAGAGAGAGGGAGGGAGGGAGGGAGAGGGCGTCAGGCCAAATGTATCATATACACAAGCAGTATACATATCACATGTTGAAGAGGAAGGGAGGAAGAGAAGGGGGCCAGAGGGAAAGTGTCCAAACAACACTAACAGAAGAAGAGATATGCAACTAATAAGCCATACTCAGAAACCATGTAGGGGAGCAAAGGTCTGAACAAGGAGGGGGGGGGGGGGGGGGGAGAGGGGAGAGGGGGGTGGACAAGGGGTTCTGAGCCCCAACCCATGGGATACGAGGGGGGGGGGGGGGAGAACACGCTTCCCACTGGCAGTACGGCAGAGGGGGAGGGGAACGGACACAGAGCGGAGAGGGGCTTACAGACATGATGGAGAGAAATCCTGTTCGGAGGCCTCCGTATGAGGTTCCCATGGCCAGGTGAGGCAACCAAGAAAAAAGAGGGGGGGCTACGCATGTACGAGAGGAGACGAGAGACTACAGCGTATTGCTCCCTCTCTTGTAAGCTGCTTTGGGTAAAAGCGTCAGCTAAGTGAATATATGTGAATAGCCCAAGTTCTGCGCACTGTAATAGAGGATTTGTTGACTCAAATGAACCCAGACCAGCTATCTTGTTGCTTTGACTTGAGGTTATGCACCGTGTAGTGTTAGGTTCAATACAAGTTTATTACCCTTAAACACATGTTGACATAGCTTAACTCAGTCAAAGCCACAGGACGACTTTACCAGTGAGTTAAGTTGAGCATGCCAACCTTTTTTTACTGTGTATGATTCTGACTTATTTTATGGGCAAAAAGAAGAGACAAGTTGGCCCAACCTTCGTATACAATAAGCACTCATAAAATAGAGCAGAAACAGAAATATGGAGTTTTGCCATCACCTCAAGCCTATTCTTGCAATGCATTCTGGTTTTAGATCACTCTATTAGTCACAAATAGGGCAGATAAAGAATATATTTTATAATGACTGTGTTATTGAGCATAATGTGGTTTGCAGCTAAGTGTTCCCAGAAACACAGAAAGTTATTCAGACACAGTCTAAGGCAGGAGGGTCCCCCCCTATACCACCAAAAACTCATCTGCTAAACATTAACAGGGCCAAGTAAGCTATGAGCGCGCACACACACACACACACGCACGCACGCACACACACACACACGCACTGAGCCTCACATATGCTCCCCGTCAGAACAGAAGTTCTTCTCATTCGCCAGAGGCTAAAGTGTCGTGTTACTGTTGCGTGTGTGCAAGTATGCGTCCATGCGTGTGTGTGTGTGTGTGTGTGTGTGTGTTTCTACATGTGTGTCTGTCTACATGTGTGTGTGTGTGTGTGTGTGTGTATGTTTCTTCACCTTCATTACTAGTGCTGGAAACGAGCGCTAGCATACTAATGAGAGTCATGCAGTACCGCAGTGACACAGAACAGCAAACAGAAGGGGGTCTTAACGGGGGCAGAAAACACACGCACTGGAAAACCCAGCCATCCCGTACGGCCTACACGCTTCAAACAGTGCGTCGGCACGCATTTGTAATTGATTCCAGAGGTGCCGTTCAGTTTACACCGGGCTAAAAACAGAAAGAAATGTGTTATATACATGGCCTGGCCAGTGACATTGGCCCCACCTTCCAAGGCTTTTTACTGAAGTTAAACTCTGTCAAGGTGTAATTTATAGATGTCAGAGCTCAGGTCATCGCCCAGGGAACGGCGATAAAAGCCCGTAAAGGGAAGGGAGACAGTGCTGTTTCACCTCTGCTTGAAGGAGGATTAGGTTACGTCCTTCCTTGTTTTTTTTTTTTTCTTTTTTTTTAAACAGTGGGAGACCTGCACATCTGCTGCAGGAACACTTCAAAAGCGTGCAGGATTCACGGCGACACACGGTTTTCAGTTGTGCATCTTTTTTTTTTTTAGTTTTCACGCCATGTGGATTCTCACTCTTCCGCGGCCGGCACCGTAGCGACGCAAGCAAGCCAGGCAGGCCGGCAGGGGTGAAGCACATCTCCGGCAGACAGCAGCAGGGAGCGTGGAAGTCCCACACAAAGCGTTAGAGCAGCTGGAGAAAGGGAGTATCGGGTGACCGTCTCAGGAAGAGCGCCCGATACTCACCACATCCCTCGGATGGCTAATGAAGGAGGGGGGTGGGTGGGCAGGGGGGGGGGGCTGCTCTGTCAAACACATTAACACGTGTATCGGGAGGGGGGGGGGTGAAACTTTACCAAGCAGAGAAATCTTACCCCTGATTAATGTTGGAGGCAAGTTCTCAAGGTGGAGCCCAGACTTGAAGATGTGGAAAACCTCTTCAAAGGCCTCCAGTGTGCCGTTGATGTCGTTTCTTAATTCAGCTGAAGATGAAAGGAGAACATTAAGGCCACAGGCAACGATGAGGGATAATTAACAAACACCACAAATATATACACAATTAAACAACTAGAGGTGCACACACAAAACACTGCCTGAAGAGGTATCCGTCTTCACAGTTATTAATTCTTTAAGAGATTGTTGCACCTGTCCTAACATAACAATCTGTTTTGATAATGTATGACTAAATAGGAGTTCCTAGACAAAGCAATGCAAAAGGGCAGAGTAACAGTTTTATAACAAATGAATAAAATAAATGCAATTAAACAAATAAAAAAAATCACTCACCTGTTGAATTCATAATCTGATCAACAAGGGGCCTTAGTGTAGGTGGAGCTTGGTGAGGTAGAAGGTAAAGGAAGAAATACCTGCGAGTTGAAGAACACAATAAAAAAAAAAAGTTAGAAAATCTCTGGAAGTCTGTGGAAGCAAATTCCAAAATAACTCAACCGTCTTGTAAACGGCTAGACCACAAAGCCCAAACAGTAAATCTATCCAGGCAGACAGCACACGTGCTTCAGATACAATCCCTGAGCTACATGTCACCCCTACGCTGACCTTTACAAAGCTACATGTCAACAAGGCAATACAAGGCAATTCATCACTCAAAAAAGACTGTTGATGTCCCCACCGGGAACTCTGACACAAAAGCCTCAGGGGCGTCACCTGAAGAGGGTGTCCCTCTGGCCTCACCTGTGGGCATTGTAGAGGTTCCGCATCTCGTTCATGCCCTCGCAACGCCCCTGCTCGGAGCAGCGGCCGCTGAAGTTGCGCAGGGGGAACTGGAGGAAGCAGTCTGCGTCCGTGCGGCAGAGGGGCTCCCTGGCGGTGGCGTCGTCCAGGTCGGTGAGCTTCAGCTCGCCGTCCACCATCACAAACTGCCGCGGCTGGAAGTCCAGCAGGGCCACCGAGCCCAGGGGAGACTGGGACAGGTAGTGCAGCAGCCGCACCACACCTAGACACACCTGAGGAGGGGAGGGGAGAGGAGAGGAGAAGAAAGAGGAGGGGAGAGGGGGAGAGGAGAGGAGAGGAGAGGAGAGGAGAAGAAAGAGGAGGGGAGAGGAGAGAAGTGGAGAGGAGAAGAAAGAGGAGGGGAGAGGAGAGAAGTGGAGAGGAGAAGAAAGAGGAGGGGAGAGGAGAGGAGTGGAGAGAAAAGAATGCACGATTAATGCTGTTTTGCACTTATATTCTGCACGTCCTCTTGATGCTCAACTGATAGAGCAGAATGCATGAAATAAATGACTTGACTTGATACTCAGAGTCAGCACTGTTCCCAAGCTTGGTCAGCACCATACTCAAGCCTTACTCAGCAACGTACTAAGCACTATACTCAAGAGTGGGCCTACTGAATTAAAAAAAAGAAAAGAAAACATCTGCAGTAACCAACTGAACGGCATTTTGAAAAGAACAAAAATGTGAGTTTTATTCCAATCTCATTTAGTAGGAAAAGATCATTGAAAAAGGTTGCTTGTTGACAAGGCAGATAAAGTGAAGTTGTACACAAAGTGCCGATCAGACCCAGCAAAACCCAGCAATAGAATGTGAATACAAAGCATAGTTCTTAAAGCTTTAGTGTTTTTTTTATTACTATTGTTTTGCCTTTGGGGTGAAAAATGTGATCCTCATGTGTCCAACGCTGGGTGAGACACAGAGGGGTTGAGACCCAGATCACGAGTTCACACAAGAATTTGGTCTTTGACTTTAAAGTGGAATGCATGCGGAGGGGTTGGCTTTCTGGAGGGTGGTGGATCACTTGGCGGAAAATGATTTGGTCATGGTGGGGAACTAAGCATAGCAGTGGCATTAGGTAACCGCTTGCTGACTGACTAGTAGATAGCCTACTGTAAAAACAGTGCTTACTGAAGCCATAATACCCCTGGCTGCTCTGCAACTTCTATTATCCTATCCAACACAGCGGGGTGATTTTGACCAAATTGATTTTCTTTAAACATCAGACAAAGTAGGCCTATATCAGTCTAACAGGAGGACTTTTTCTTAAACAAGACATGTGTTCTTTGCTTTCAACCTATATTGAGGTATATATGAATACTATCCTAAAGCATGGTATTACTCGAGTACACTGTAGCATACACACTGTGTGTCATATCTTTAGAAGTAATATACAGAAAGCTGAGAGAGGAGGTAGATTCTGATTAGTGGCATGAGAGCGATGAGTGGAAAATTAGCAGAGCACGAGTGAGATGACACCGGAGATAAGCGCTAAGCCCAAGACATCTCTCTTCCCCCGCAGTATTTGATCAGCCTTGCCCTGAAACAAGAGTTGGTGGGGGGGCCTGAAAAGTTAATCCACTCCAGGCCAGGAATGTCATGCTGCCACCCCCCGCCACCACCCCCCTCGGCCCAGCCCCCCCAATCTCAGGTAGGGCCCTGTGGGACGCTATGGGAGGTGGGGCTGCCCTGATTAACACTGCTGGGGAGAGGGAGATTGTGTGTGTGTGTGTGTGTGTGTGTGTGTGTGTGTGTGTGTGTGTTGGGGGTGGAGGGGAGAGGCAGGAGGGCCTTACCCGAAAGCGCTCTTCCCAGGGACTCTGCAGGAGTTGAATCATCTGTAGAGGAGTCCCCTGTTCCAGGATGGCAGTGATCCCTCCCGCTGGTGTTCTATCCCGACAGTGACCTTTGAGCTACCAATCAAAACGTCAGTCAATTAGTTGAACTAAAGGTTATGGCGTTTTAAACTACATACAGGAGAATGGGTTACATGCAGTAATTAAAACAGCAGTATTCTTTCCCTTTAACAATCCCCTCTTGTTTGCTTTTGATGGACGGATTCGGTCTGTGAACATGTGTTTCACAAAGAGGCCGTTGCAATAATTGCACAAATTGGGTTTAGTTAAGTGATGTGTAATGGGGCATAGCAAATAGAGGGATCTCGTTTTACCTCCCCTCACAGACGCGCTTTGTGCCTGTCGCTTGTTCATTGTGTCCAGCTTCAAATAGGACTAAATGGTAGCACTGGTTTTAGAAGCAATTCAATTTGTCAGAAGGTTGCCGAGCACAAAAAGGAGTGTAAGCCATCGATATGGCGCTCAACAACATTTCCTATAATGCTGAGTTACTTACAGAAGTTTTTCACCTACCTTTACAATGTTTGGATGCTGTAATCTCTGCAAGAGGACTATTTCTTTCTTCAGTTTGAACGACACAAGTTCGTGGCAGCCCACATGATCTTTAAACTCCTCAAGACATTTTCTCATGTCAGTGCCTTGGTCGTTGATAGATTTTAGTGCAATTGATAATCCATCTGGCAAGTCCACTTTGACGACAGTTTTCGTATAGCCCGAGCCGAGGAAATCCACAACTTTCATGTCATCGAGTTGGTCGCAGCCAACCATATCTTCATCAGGCGAACTGGATCCGATTAATTTTTCTTTGTGATTATATTGACGCATTCGATCTGGTTTTATTGATGGATAAAACGACACAAAGTTTCCCGAAAACTCCAGTAGATTGTCCCCATCCGTCGCAATATAGAAGGGTATAATTTCTTCGTGTCTCTCCTGAAGTTCTTTAAATAAAATATTCTGTACTGAGAGAAAATCCACGCCAGGGTGTCGGCTGGCAAATGTCTTTTCTTGGAGATCATAGTGCCAACTCCTCATAAGAAATGTTGAAGCAAGAACCAGCAATGCAAAAAGTGCTACCGCGCAAAGTGGACTTCTTGAAGACGACATGCTCTGTCCTGAGAAGCGACTTGTGCTGAGGGCTGTCAACATACCTCTCTGTAGTAAAGTTTCTTGTCACATGTAAGCAAATCTACCGTCCAGCCCTCACTTTGTCATTTGAGGTGAAGTAGACACGCCTCTGAGCGTAACTACGCCTACCGTAGAAGCTGATTAACATCTGGGTGGAATGCCTCGAATGTTTGCTCAAGCACAGAAGTGAAAATCGCAGCAATATCAATATGAAAACTATAAATTATAATACTACTATGGTCCCACTACAGTAAATAAATCAATAAATAAAATAATACAAATAAAGACTTTAGTCTATCGCTAAGATAAAAAGGGTAGAGTAGGGTAGGCTTAGACAATTTAAAATGCAACATTCTATATATGCAAAAACAAATAAGAAATCTGTAGCTGTTCATTTTTGTTCAGTTGAACAGTAGGCCTATTTCATTCCGTCTGACAAACGAATAAGAACAAACGAAACGGCGAAGGTGATAAGCTAGACGGTACGCTAGGGGGCAGCAAAATACCTGTCTCATGTCTTGTTTATTTGTTGTTGGGAGCAGGAAGGTCAATGCTTGGAGATGAGGGTGTGATATCAGCTGTGGATGTGTATTTTTTATTTTATTCTTTTAGATCTTATTAAATCGTTCCATCGAACATAATCTGTCTTTGATTTTCTTGAGTTTAGGCCAAAAACATAGCAAGGGTAAAGTAATAATCATTATATTATGTTGTTATGTTGATATCATATTCTTGATGTGAGTCCATTCTGTTAGCTTGTACATTTACCTAGACACTCATTGTTGAACTGGTCTTTACAAGCTTGTAGATATACTGGCATTACCATCAAATGAAATTAGCTCACACACACAGAGCAGAGCCAGAGTGCCACCCCTGAGCCACTTTATTACAGAAATCTTCTTTGCTTGAAGTGTGCCGAGTCCATAAATAAAGAATTCCCATTGCATCGCTGCTCACTGAGAGACAAATCTGTCACAGAAAATTACCATGGGTGTCGCTCCAGGAACACCCACAATCCCAAGCAGCCAAAGCCGAATGAACAGAATCCAGGAGAGGCCGTTTGTGTGGACATCAGCAGCACAATGCATAATATAAACCCTCGGGTTATTTTAAGGCTGCTTGTACAACAGAGAAATGGCAGTCCTAACAACACAGCAGGCGGTCAAAACTGATGCTAAGCCAATGTACTGCATATCAAGTGACAAGCACGAAAATGGCTTACATTTCCAAGAACATCTCTGAGGTGGGCTACTGAGACTCCACTGAATTATCATGTTAACAGGAAATAAGAATCAGATGGTGGGAATATGCCTACATGTGTGGGGTAGTAGGCTACCACAGTTGTGTCCCTATCCAACTGCACATGATTTCAAAGTGCACACACATACACACGCACTAAATCTATCCAAATACAGTAGAGGATGTCAAATAGATTTGCCCAGAGTTCATTATGCCAATTCACAAACAGGCTATTCAATGGAGGTAGCCCTTTGTCCTCTTTATAAAAAATGCATACTAGTCTTTGCTTATTTCATCCCAAATTAGAATAATGGAGTAGGGCCACTTAGAATGGCCAGCTTTTAATAAATCATTATCTCTCTCAAAAGACGGGGCTCCAGCAGCAAGAATAGCCATGCCATTTGACTAAGCATTGCCTTTATTCTATTAGCTGGGGCAGTGATTTTAAGAAGATACTTTTTCTTCCGTAGGAGAGGGGAAAGTAATAGGGAAGTCGTGCTCGTCGTGATGAGATGGTGGACTAAGCATCTGGGATCGGGTGATTGATCTGGGATTTAGGCAACTCACAGTTGTGGAACAGCTGCTGTGGCGGCCAGGCTGCGCCCGCACACCGAGGGCCTCTGCTCCCTGGCGTTGTGAACCAACTCAAGCGGACTTCCCCGACTCGCTCTGCCCGCCTGAGCTTCGACTTGCTTGATTAAGCTTTGGAAATTGTCTCAGCTGGGGGCGATGATGACGACCCTGAAATTTCAGTTGTGGTATAGTACTATCACCAGACAGAAAATGGACACGAAAAGCCACTGCGTACGAATACTAAGCTAATCATCATAACAAGTAGACAACAGGCCATGGAGGCTAATATTGCAGGGTTCTGAAACGATCAATAATAATTCTGTTATTATTTCCATAGGTCCCTGGTTTAAAAGATGGCTAGCCTATAGCCTAATTGTGAGTCTTACTTAATTTATTTGAAACCTGGAAGTGGCCAGTTTGACCTCACTGGAGTGTAGGCGATATCAGCACCGTCAGACTTTTCACTAGTCAGACTCTATCTTCCCCAGCACCACCCTTGGCTGAACAGCGACCGTTCAAGTCTCCGTCAACTTATCCACACTACAGTGATCATCACATTGCGTCGTCCAATAGGAAGCGATTCTGGGGTTAGCACGGATCCAACTACTCAGTGGTGGAGAATTAAAACGATATGCGCACACCCGATGCGCATAATTTTGCCTTATTCCTTGAGACCGTCTCTCGTAGTAGTAGGTTTCTCTAGATAATTGAACAGACGGTTTTCCCACTGAGGTATTTAGAAAAAGGGAAGACAGTATGGATGCTGGCTCCGTGTCCGAGGACAACACAGAAGCTGAAGCGATGGATACGACAGCAGCAGACAGACATGCACAAGAATCATCTCAAAGGTAGTCCCATTTATTTTTGTTTCTCTAGCATATGTGGTCGTTCTAATAATTCAGTGTGCAGGTGATGGTAGCGATCTTATATTGCCCTCAATCCGACTAACATTATTCGTTTCAAAGGCTACTGGAGATGAGGTGTTCAAATGTAAATGCACGATCGATACAACCATGTAGACTCAGAAGAGGATGCTGGTATACACATAAATAAGCAACGTAGTTTTATTTCAGCACGAGGCTAATTAGTCAGTGATGCACTTGAGTGGTCGGTGTCACTCGGTTGTCACGCTGACCAGCGGTGGCAGGCTCAGGTCTTTTCAGAACGGAAGGAGCTCTGTCACTTAACTCTCAATCAGCCATACAGTGGACGTAACAAGAACGTGGCTTCCGCAGACAGTGCATGGCCACCTGGTCATCCCGGAATTCATATGTTTTTGCACAATGTCTGTCTGTCTCTCTCTCTCTCTCTCTCTATCTCTCTCTACCCCTCACACACACACACACACACACACACACACACACACACACACACACACACACACACACACACACACACACACACACACACACACACACAATGAAAGTAAACGCATTAATGGAATTAATAGACTAGAGCCCACAAATGATCTAAACCTATAAGATGCTTAGCTATTATGACTGGAAATAATTGCAATATGTTGAAGAACTGGTTCACATCATCACATATGATTTCAACAATCTAGACTTGGACAACTTGGATCTCATGCACCTTCATGAACACCAGTGGCAGCAACATATTTGATCCAGTTTGGTAGAAGCCATATGATAAGTTAACAGTTGTTTGGTGTGAATAGTGGGATTGGCGACATTTTCATCACTTTCATGCAGAAAACTAGTTGAAAAACATTGTCTTGTCAGAGATGATCATCTTGATGCTAGTGCTGTTTCTCTACAGTTACTGTTCATAAAAGTATGATAAAGAATGTTTTGCATTCATCATGAGAATAATACCATAATAATGGTAAAAGTGATAGATCTTTGTATTGGATGGATAAAAAGACGCCTATACAGGCCACATTGCGGCAATTCGTTCAACTCTTTCAGAGACCTTGTGGCATGTTCCAGTGGTTATTTGGGGGCACGGTAGATTAGCTCACTATAAAAAGAATGAGAAATCATCCTTATTCTCTCTCTCTCTCTCTCTCTCTCTCTCTCTCTGGGTAATAGGGGGAAGTATAAAGAAAGAGTTTTGGGCAGAGGTGGACAATCCCAACTTCAGACTTTTCGTCAGTATGGATGGATCTCATTACTACATGTCTTGTGTCATATTTGCAAGGAGGCATGAGAGGCAATATGGCCATTTATTCAGAGATCATTTCTGAGAATTCATCACTTGAGTTATTCATGGAGTCTTGAAGCAGGCATTCTATTCTTATGGGAAGGGAGCTACACGCTTTACCACAGCAGATTATGCAGGAGATGCACTCAAGCTCTACTAACCTTAAATGCTTCATGTGGATCAAGGGAAATAGAGAATGTCGATACTATTCGGAAACTATGCATTTTTAAGGTTTGGAAAAAGGAAGAGTTATTCTATTTGGAGACATCCTCTTGGGGGGTTTATATAAGTTAAGAGCAAGAGCAAAAATAAACCTATGTTTCCAATATCAAATTCAATATTCAGCAATACTACTACTACTCCTGTTGGCTGTCTCCACTTTCCATACTAGTCTCACAAAGCAAACGGCATGGTTGTGCATTAACAAATATTTTTGCACAGACTTGTTAAACCAGAGAGCCTGGAACCCCTTCTGAACCAGGAATTGTGTGTGTTTTGCCTTTGTGTGGCAATTCCATTTCATTCCTTCCTGCATTGGAGATGATGGGTACGATAATGAAGTTTTTCACCATAGATGAGTGCTTGGTATCATGGCAAACAGATGGCACTGCACATGCTCTACTCTGGTTTAGAAGTGTGTGTTTTGCAGGAGAGGAGGGGGCGGGAACCACCGCCATGGCAGCAGCTCATGTGAGTCACATTTAGAGCCCAGCTTCAGAGCCGTTGTGCGGAGATGGCTCAGTTGTTTGCTAATGTGCGGTTGTGTGTGAGTGCACAGAGACATTTTTTGCGAGGGAAGGCTTTGATTTCTTCATCAAAACCTCATGCTCTCTTTTCATCTGTTGCTTACAACACACACACACACACACACACACACACACACACACACACACACACACACACAGAGAGACAGACACACACACACACACTCACAAAGAAATAAATAAAAAAAATAATGGTAGACCTTTCTTCAAACATCATAAAGGGACCCTATTATGGTTTTACAAGTTTGAATGTTCTAACCTAAAAACCTATCATACCAATGAGTTTTGAACATTTTGTAATGGGCTAGTTATTCATTCTGGAATTCTTACAAGTTTGAAGATTCTGGAATCCTCTTTGCTCTCATGCCAAGCTGTGCGATTTTGACCTAACTTTAGCCCAGAATCAGTCAAATCTGACAAATGTCTAACTCGGGCCAAATTACTCATCAATTTTCAAAACTCCTTTTTAGAAGACGAAACAATTGACATTCCAGCTCTGGTCAGATTCAATTTAATTTGTTTGGCAGTCAATAGGGTCTGTGTGTGAATTACCATGTCATATGTAATTGACATGAAAAAGCACACAATGTCTGACCAGCTCGACAGAGTGTTTTAGACAGAGATTGTACAGGGGGTGAAAAATAAATCTATAAATCTGTAAATCTATTCTGGGGAATAATAGGATCTCTTTAACAGACTGACCTCCTCAGACGGTAGACTGTACAAGTTGTCCATGACTCTTATTAATGGTCAGTGGAATAACATTAAGAGGTTTCAAAGGACTGTGTGCAGGCTGTACTTTGAACTATGCGACGGGAGCTATGAGATCTTCTCATGCCGTCTGTATTTCATTGATTTAAGCAACAGTAAGCACAATGAATACTCTGTTGTCCTGGCGAGTGAATGTCTCTTTGAAGAGCCTAGTTAGGTCTTGGGTTCCCTCACTGCATATGATATGACTTTTACTATCATTGGCTCTCCAGTGTGTAATGAATGGGGTTGTGTGTGTGTGTGTGTGTGTGTGTGTGTGTGTGTGTGTGTGTGTGTGTGTGTGTGTGTGTGTTTTAAGGGAGAACTTAAACACAGGAGGTCACAAATATTCCGTAGCAGGATGGAGTGAGGACAAGAAATGGGTGCACTAAGGGTTAACTTGGGACAGTGACTGAGTCACAGTCTGGACGAGAGGCCCATCAACCACTGGGTGTATTTGAGAATGTGACAGCATGGAGCACAGCCAAGCTCAAGAGTGTGTTGCCCTTTCCTCCCTGCGTCATTTTATTTTTATGACAAACTCTGCACTGCAGGATCTGCTGGCCGGCATGGCAACATGGAACGCTAGAACTGAAGGGAGAACAATGTTGCAAACATGTTCTAAGAATGATTTATGTATGATCTCTAAACTTATGGATGTGTCTGTTGGGAACATATTTGCTCTCAACACATTTGTGAGTGAATATGAAAGACTAAAAGATTGTTGTATCCCTCTAGCATACAGAACAGATCCACCCTTTGGCAGTTTATTTCGACATAAACAATTCAAAATTACAGTACCATAGTTATATATAACCATTTAGTTATAAATACGAAAACCATAAAGGTTTCTCTGGATTTTCTGTTGGGATGGCACTGATAGTACTTTTTAGTACCTTTATTCCAAGAGTTCCCTTTAAAAGGTAGGCTACTCTTTATTCCAATATGCATCACCAGAGAACTGCTGAGTTGGCCTTTGTGTCAGGCTTATGATAGCGTGGAATTCTAATATCGAGCGCCACATGCTCAACATTTACAGTGCTCGTTCAGCCATCAACACAACCCACAACAATCAATATCCAATCTTGGCCATGAAAAGCACGCACGCACGCAACACTCCACCAAGGATGCGTCGAGCGAAGAGCAGTCAAGAAACCTTGAGATGTGTTTAGCTGCCATTTGTGCTCTGACAGCGTGACACTGCGTGGTAACCAGCATGGAGTCCCCTCGGTAACTATAAATCAATGGCTATTGATGTGCTATCTGCAGAGTGGTGCATCCATATCACACTGGGTGAAAGAAGAAGAAGTTTCATATGATAAACTGATTCTCTCTTCTCATACCCAATGTTGGTTGTTGCTCACAAGCATACAGACAGAGGCTCTAGCAAGCTGCACAGATAGAAGATCAGTTGGGAGTTTCCTTTTGATGTTGCTGCTACACCATGGTCCACCCATTGACGGTGACTGAACAGCATGTTTACCTGGAGGTATTGTTTCGCTTTGTAGTGCCTCCTTGTTCAACAATTAACCCAGAGCGTGCACAAATTGCCCCGCCAGTGTCAGCGCGTCGCGTCCTAAGCCCTCGGCTTCATTAGTCGCAGTCGGCGAGCGAGTGTGTGTGCGATACTGAGAGTGTGTTTACCCGCAGACGGTAAGCGCTTCAGTGGAGAGTGAAATGCATCCAGGGCACTGCCTGCTGTTCCTCACACACAGAGGCTCCCGTATATACACCCTGTCAGAGCAGTGTGTTGCTGCGCCACAGTGCTGCAGAGAAGGAGCACAGCGAGCTGCATGTCCTCAGATGGATGCCAAAGGAAGACTACCTTTATGTCTTTAGGCCCTGCAAGGGTGATTTTTGTTGTTTTTGTTGATTTTTTTGTTATCTTCTCTGGAGTAAACCCATTGTTGTAGTGTGAGGCAATTATGTGTTGTGACATATACAAGCCTATTTGTTTTGTTTCAGATAAAGGTGCAATTTGCATACTAAAATTGGCGAAAGCAAAACTGTTTGCCTCCATTCCGTATAGGAAACACAACATCAGCTTGCGGGAAAACCTCTGAGGAAATAGAGAGATCTGTCCCAAAACATGATTAAAAAAACATCTGTCTTTTTGAATCCAAATGAAGTTGGGATTAATTTGTTGTATGGGTCAGATATCCTTGAAGGCTAGGAATGTAAACAGAGGATTTGAACGTACCTCGTGTACTCTGTTTGCACACTCGATCACCTAGGTAATGGAGCCACTGCTGTCTGGCTTCTCCTCAGCTCTGCAAAACAAGCAAGCATAGAACCAAGCTCAAGAAGGGATGGAAAGAGAGAGGGAGAGAGAGAGAGAGAGAGAGGGAGAGTGTGGATAGTTACATTTAATTCATTTAGGGTTTTGTCTGATCCATATCTTGCCATACAGTATCTGCTGTCCATGTCCATCTCCAAACAGCCAAAGACAAAACCAAACTGCTGTAACATTTCAAAGTTAATGCGCAGTTGTTTACATCTCTAAATCTAGCATTCTTACGTTGACGCTTATAATATGCTGACATCTCCTGCCATTAATTAGTCTTCAGGAACAGAAGTCAAAGACATCAACGTGAACATTTCCCTGTTCTGAGAGAACGGTGATCTGTGTGCAATCGGGCTGTAAAACATGAGTCATCTTTTATCATGAGAGGCCCCGGTCGCCTATTCACAGACTTGCCTCATGTGTGCTGACAAGTCAAGCAGATGGAGTCTCTCTTTTGAACCTAATTGGGCCTTCAAGCAATGTAACGGTAGCGCATCACCTCGTCCTCGCTCCGGCAGCAAATTGAAACTGAGTTCACCTCAAACCGGCAGTTCAGCTCACAAGGAGCTTCACACACTGATAACACTTCTAAAAGCATTGAATGATGGAAATGCGTGCTCTTCTGAAGTACATGAAGTAAACGCTAGATCCCTAATGTCGGTCACTTATGTGTGCCTGTTGCCTCACGACAGTGACATTCCGGAGGTTTCCCTGTGCCCGCCGGACACCCATGAGTCGGAATCCCAGATGGTGCTGATTGCAGCAGACGAAGACCAGCCCGGGGATACCCTCAGCCTCCCTAAGCCCTCTCCCTCCAGCAAGCTCTACCATCAGGTTTGCCCAGGCTGCTCAAGCCCCTCTCTCCAGCTCCGAACATGTCCCGGCAACTCCACGCATCACCAACACCATCACCACCACCAGCACTCGGGCAAGACCAACGCCTGTCAGGATGCACACCCCGTCGCTGCGGTCTCCCTTCCAGACTGTTCCACGGGAGCCGGCACAGTGAAGACCGTGCACAGCTGTAGCCCCTCGCACACAGCGGCCACGGTGCGCTGCCATTGGCTGCAAGGGTCACATGATGGCAGCAACATTAAGCCAGTTCAGCACCATGTTGTGACCGTAAGGTGAGATGTCGGCCTGACGTTTATTTTAAATATGTCTGCAATAAGACCAAGTGTCATACAATTATGTTTCTATTTCAGGAATAATGGGCCTTTCAGGATCCCCAGAAGGTCAGTAGTCCAATTTAAAAAATGTAAGTCAGAATATATTAGAGAGAGAGAGAGTGTAGAAATGAACGTCATATTCACCCTATTGCTTGTACAGAGAAAAAAATGATTTGGAAGATATACAATACACCCTTACATCCATAAATATTGTATTCGTAGTGCTATGATATATGTGGTATACATGATATATATATATATATATATAATTTTATGTGAAATATAAAACTACAAATGTATAGAAAAAACAATATACAAATGTCGGCCACAATGGCTAAGGCTATTGTATAGTTGCAATGTTAAAAACAAAATTCATACTCCCTGTGCATGCATCTTCAAATGCATTTTTCTCCATCTGAGACAGCTATACCCAGGTGATTGTGGAGTACCCAATGACAGTCCTTGTCATGTGCTTGGTGGTTCTGCTGAGCTGTTCACTCGCTGGGCTGCTGATGGGACCCCTTCCAGACTTCTCCGACCCGCTGGTGGTGAGTGGATCTGACATGGTGATTATGCTGTGCCAGGCTCTTGTCAAACTAATGGCCATTTCTCTCTCTTTCTCCCTCAGTCTTTCTCTGTATCTCTCTCTCTCTCAATCCATCTTTATCTCTCTCTCTCTCTCAGCCTCCTCCTTCCACATTCTCATTTTCTGCCTTTCCAAAACAATTAGCAGGTGCAGAGGCTGGTTTAACGGCTTGGCGATGCCAACTTAAAAATAAAACTGCCTAATTACGCAGCAACAGTCTTTCCTGCCACTATATGGGGAATAAATCCTGCCATTACTGTTCTCATATACTTACATGTACTTATTATTTAGGACATGCTTTTATCCAATGCCAGTTTTACAATAAAGAAAAAAGGTACATACATTTCATGAATATATCACTTATTCCAAAATTAGTAGCCCTACATAGACATCAGGGCATGTAAACAGGCACCAGGCTGTCCACCATTGCTTTTGCTGAACGTGTAATTAGTTCTTGTACCTTTCAACTGAATTAGCATAAGCCTCCTCAGAGGCACAATGAACCTTGCGAGGACGCAGGGAACGGGCTATTTGTATTCAGCTCTGCAGATGTTCTTCAGGGGGAAAAAAAATATTCAGTACATTGTTAGCTTGCCTCAAAGGATGCTGCTGGTAGGATGTTGTTGTCTCTCTTCTTCCACCACCCCACCCTGCTTTTCATGCCTCGGCCTGCACCTTTGATCGTTTAATGCAGGGATTTGAGCCTCGTGGAACAGACATTGGAATAAGGCTCTCCGCCTGGACCAAGCTGCAGCAGAATACTGGCCCTGGAAAACTACTGTCTCTCACGCCGCACAAACTAGCAGACAAGACAGCTGGGAGGTACTGCACAAAAAATGGCTGTGTGCTGCATGCATGACAAGGCCATGTGTTAAATGGCAAGCCCGGGCTGAGGCGAACTGCGGGAGCTCTCTAGCTAGCTTATGTAATTACACCTCAGAAATGGGCACAGGGCTGGGCTGGCACATCTCACAAGCAATACCAACAGATGGGGAAAACTGGTAGAAAGCCTGCTGTACTGTCTTTACTCAATGAGCCGTCCAAATAATACTGACTTAGAACTCAATCCAAGTCATACTGTCATTAAGATGCTATCGTGGTGAAACAGTGAGTTTGGCTTATAGGGCAGAACGATTGCACTAAGTTAAGTTAAGCAGCCTATAGTCGTCAAAGACTAGATTTATACAGTCCACAAACAATAAATGGCTAGAATTATTCCCATGCCGCAATTTCACTTTTATCATTCTTTTGCAGTCATGGGAAAGGCCATGAACCAGATTCTGATGGATTCCAAGTGCACTCCAAATCACGTCTGAAGAGAATGCTGGAGAGAGATAATGCTCAGCACAAATTCTTCTGTGAATCGCCTGGTATGTAGGCTACCTGCTTCGCTTAATTAGGAACGGTGTCATAATGATAGCAATAACTCCTTTTGTTGTCTGTTTTCTCTTTACAGGAGAGCAATATGCTAAACTGGTCTTCCGTTCTGGGGACTCTGCAAGTCTTTGGAGCCTGAAGGCAATCTACTCCATGTGTGAAATGGAACAGATCTTGGTAAGCAGTTGTGGCTAATCTGTTGACAGGGGTGAGGGGGGCTGTTGGGCTAGGCAAAGGTCTATGGTCTAAAAGTGTTGCTGGAGTGAGTTGGAGATACATTTGCCTTGATTTGGATATTGTCCCCCTATCTAGAATTTTCAGTGGTAGAGCTGTCTGTAGTATGCCACTAATGAGACCAGGCCTACTTTGTCTCGTTAATGTAAAATCTACATCTACTAATATAGACACAGTGCTCCAATAACAGATACACACATTTATTCAGGCTCATAAAAGAGGTCATTAAAATTCACAACAAGGGCAGATGAGTTCTAATCCTTTCATCTTTTTTCAGATACGCTCACAGCCTCACTTCCAAGACATCTGCAAAAGTGTCCGGATAGATGCTGATGGCTCTGCTTCGAGGGGAGAGTGCTGTCCCAGCTGGTCCCTTGGGAACTACCTGGTCCTGCTCACCAACGCTTCTTCCTGCCTCACTCTGACTGCCCAACAGGTCTCAGGCAGTCTGAGTCTGCTTCGACACTGTGCCCCCTACTACCACAACGGACATCTGGTCGCTTCGTGCACGGAGAGAGACAAACATGGCCGTTGTGCGTCTGTACCGAGCAAGTGCAAGCACTCGAACGCCGTCTTCCAGATACTGCATTTTCTGGTGGACAAAGACTTCCTTGGGCCACAGACTGTCGAATACCAGGTGCCTTCCCTGAAGTACAGTCTTATGTTTTTGCCCCTGGAGAAAGGAGATTCGTTGATTGACATTTATCTCAGCCACTTGGAGGGAAATGACTTAACATACAACAACACTACAATAACAGGAATGGATTTGGGCATCAAACAGACACTTTTTAAGTATTATCTAATTCGGGACTCAGTCTATCCAGTTCTGGCCGTGCTTGTGCTATTTTTCACAATGGCTCTGTATACCAGGTCCCTTTTCCTATCTGCACTGTCCCTACTGGCAATCACAAGCTCCCTTCTTACCTCTTATTTCTTCTACAAAGTTGCTTTCAGAATAGCCTTCTTCCCTTTTCTGAACTTGAGCGCGGTCTTGATTGTATTTGGCAGTTGTGCCAATTACGCCTACATCTTTTTTGACTTCTGGCTCCAGCAACTGTCCCATAATCCTCCCGCCTCCATAGAGAAGAGAATGAACCGTGTCCTCCAAGAAATGGCGTGCCTGATTTTGACGTCAGGCCTGACATCCAGTGCCACGTTCTTCTCAGGCTACATTAGTAGTATCACAGCCATCAGGTGCTTTGCCGTGTTCTTGGGCACAGCATCACTAATCAACACACTATTTGCCCTCATTTGGCTCCCCTGTGCGTTAGTGTTACACGAGCGCTACACTGTTACCGCAGCAGCTGCTGCTTCAGGGCCAGGATGGAAGCCATGCTGCACAAAACGCCCTGGTGGATTCTGGGACACAAGCTCAAGAAAACGCTGCCTGTTCACCATGGGGCAGAAGCTGCGAGGATTGAAGCGTGGACTGGCAGACACATCCAATATACTCTTTTTGAAGATACTCCCATGTGGAGTGGTCAAGTTTCGGTATATTTGGATCTGCTGGTTTGCAGTGTTAGCGGCAGGGGGCACGTACATATCTTGTGCAGGCCCAGGTATGAAGCTACCCATCTCAGACAACCACGGAGTTCAGCTGTTTCGCTCTAGCCACCCTTTTGAGCGATATGACACAGAATACCAACACCAGTTCATGTTTGAACGCAAATGGAGGGGGGAAGACAAACCATTAACATTGACTCTTGTCTGGGGTGTCATCCCAACTGATACTGGGAATCACTTTGACCCAAAAAGTGCCAGCAAATTGACCATGGACGCAGAGTTCAACATGACCCACCCTGAGTCCCAGGTGTGGCTCAGAGACCTTTGTGGAAGAATACAAAACCAGAGCTTCTACTTGCAAGCTTCCAATGACCACGAGGAGACAGACGACAATGTGTGTTTCGTGGAGCAGCTCATTCACTGGGTGTCCATCCGACGCTGCTCCGAGAGTGAGGATGCTTTTCATTTCTGTTGCAATGACATTCCATTCCCTTACCCGCCCAGTGTTTTTGAACAATGCCTTGGGATGATGGTGGCAGAACAGCATTCACAGGGACATCTCCCCAAGAGTGGTGGTGTGCGCTTTGACACAGAGGGCCGTGTCACAGCACTCATCATTGTTTTGAAAACGTCATACCTGTACAGTTACAATTTCACGCGAACCACACATGTCTACAGAGAAATCCAGTCTTGGTTCGAGGAGGAAATATCAGGGGCTCCACTGGGTTTACACAAAGGCTGGTTTGTGAGCCAGCTAACATTATATGACCTGCAAGAATGTCTAAGCACAGAGACTTTAGAAGTGGCAGGGTTTTCCATTGCCCTCACCTTAGCCATGCTACTTTTGACGACATGGAACATCCCACTCAGTTTATATGGGACTGCAGCAGTGGGTGGCAGTGTGTTTGTCACTGTAGGCCTGCTGGTTTTGCTCGAATGGCAACTGACTGGCATGGAAGCTTTGTTTCTCTCCGCCGCTGCCGGACTCTCAGTGGACTTTGTGGCCAATTATTGTGTTTCATACAGTTTGGCTCCGCATGTAGAGAGACTTGGGCGAGTAGCCCACTCGTTGAAGAGGATGGGTTGTCCAGTGGCAACCGGGGCTGGAGCCTTTTTTTGTGTGGGCGTAGTCATGCTGCCGGCTACCGCCCTACTCTTCCGAAGAGTTGGGATATACCTACTCCTCGTGAAGTGTGTAGCGTGTGGCTTTGCAACTTTCTTCTTTCAGTCCTTGTGCTGTTTCTTTGGTCCACAGAAGAACTGCGGACGGCTGTATTTGCCATGCACGACTGAGAAGATGACCGACAACATAATGTCCACCTGCACCACAACTGACACTGCCTCAACCAACACCGCAGCCAATGGAGCATTTGGGTGTAGCACAGGACCAAGAGTCCGAAAGAATTTCAACCAGGAAGGGGCTGGAGGAGGGGGTTTCTTGTGCCCAAACCAGCAACACCATAGACCGAGAGCCTCTGGGAGTGTCAGAGACCCTGAGCAGTATGAGCTTCAACCCCTCGCCTGTCAACTGAGCGACAGCTTTGAGAACAGCACGTGCACCAGCAAGCTGTCCAACAGACCCTCTATACTGTCTGACGACATCCAGTTCTGTGGCTTGAGTCCAAGGAGGGAGTACGACAGGGTGAGCATGGAGGCCGACAGCGAAGAGACAGGCAGCGGGAACCTCAAGGATTGCAACCCTCCTCCAGCTCTTCAGACCTCTTCCCCTTACAAGAACACCCTGCGTCCCACGGGCGACCTGGCCAAGGAAAGACTGTGGTGCAAAAAGTGCCGAGGCGAAGGTGGCGGAATCAAGATATGGAACTCGTCCATCTCATCCTCACCCTCGTCCAGTATGGAGGACATCGCCGTCTGTCAGACCACAGAGAGCAAGAGGGGTCAGAGGTTGCTCTCGGTCGATGACGACGCATGCAGTGTTACGGAGAAAGATCAACACAAGCACTTGCTTTCTTCTCAGTCGCACTCCTCACTCGAGGGAATGGAGGATTCCAACGAGACTTGCCTGAGTGACATTGAGCCTGGTGCTTCACTTCCACAAGTGACCTCAGAGTTGCAACCAGACACAGATTTGCAACCGGGCCACTTGAATGGGAAGAGGGACACCTTACGACTTTCTCTAAACGAAAATGTTTATGATACACCTTCCCATGGAGGTGGTCGGGGAAGGACCAGCCAGAGTGAACTGACAGTTATTTTGCCAAACAGTCAGCCTGATATGCCAGACGTATGGATTAAGAGAGGAGATGACAAAAGCTAATTAAAGGCAAATCCAACTTTTTCGCCAATCCGGCTTTCAGCATGATCACAACTACTTTTGTTGTAAAATATTCTCAGCAAAAATATCACTTGCAAATATCACCTTGGATATCTCGGCGACATAAATCTGTAGATGTAAAGCAGAGCACTGTTCACATACTTCATAAATGGATGGCATCAGATATAGACTGTTGCATACCATGATGACCAAGCCAGCCCCAATTAACTGGCAAAACAGATAACGTGATGAAATCAGCATGAACTTGAAAGTCTCTCTTGTCCATTAGAAAACCACAATGTGTGAGCACTACTGAATGGATCTATTGAAGGACTAACAAGTGCTTGACATGCTGTGACCTCAAAAATGAGCATGTTGCCCAAGCCTTGTACTGCATTTTAACTGACACCTGAACACCTTTGTAAAGATATCACACACAGGTTTTATCTCACTGGAATGCCATCTATTGAATGTGAATTTGGACACTCAAGACTTTTGCTAGTTCCAAGGATCACATAGGCCTCTTCACTCACAAGGTTTTATAAGATGCACAGAATGCTGAAACAATACAGGTTTAAAGAATATACTGTATGTGAAAGATATTGTAAGAGTTTATGTGCCATGGATATATGAAAAGTTTTATTTAAAATGTGAACATCTATGTTAAATTGTAATAACATATTTTTGTCATGTGAATGGTTAAAGTAAGAGAGAGTATTATTACAGAAATTGTTTCACAAGAAATTTGGTTTCAACTGACTTGTGAACAGGCATTTAATTGTATGAAACCTTTTAAGCCATAGAAGAGACAATGCAAAGGATTCCCAATGTTTGTATGGTGTATTTAATATGGGGTTAAGTGTTCAACCAGCAAGTTTAAGCATGTGCCAAATGATTCAAATGTGTTGATAGCGACCATGTAACCCTGTAAGTTAGTCCTGGCGTACTAATGTGTGTTCTACTAATGCAAGTGTTGAGGACAATTGTAGCCATCCAATTCTTTTACAAAAAAACACGAAGATGTCTGTTTAAGTGTACTGTGCTATATTGTAGGCTTATTGAAATTCTTTTACCATGGAAAAATGTATTGTCCATCAGGTGTTTGATGTTCTGAAGGCTTGAGCTCATGTTGAATTCTTTATGATTCATTATCTCACTGTATACGAAATTGATATTCACACTCTATGCAAACTGAGTTTCAGTTTTACAGTCCAGTCTACTAAAGTCTACAAGGACATTTACAGCATTTTGTCTTGCTAAACGTTATAACGTATACCTGAGCCGACTATGATTTAAGTGTGATTAAGAAAAAATATTAGCGTATGTTAATGATGACATTATTTACCTTTCCAAGTGCCAAGTTTATATTTTGTCAAGTGTGGCAACCAAAGGTCTTGTTTGTTTTATTCTGTAAATGTATCTTACAGTTTATTATTGACCATGCTGAGAACAGCAGCCCTTGAATTCATGAAAAGATTTTACCTGCCTTAGAAGTATAATGAACTTTGCATTATGTTGCAGGAGAACTCAATCTGTGGAAAAATGGTATTTTCAAACTTGAAGTTGAACAGATGACAACTGTGGAAGATACTTGATTAAAACACTAATTTCAATAACGTTTCATATTTCTTCTTAAGTTTTAGTGAACTTTCTTCTTCACCTGTTTTCTCCCTTAGCGACCAACAAATTCATGAAAAAACGTTCCCTGAATTATTAGCTAAAATCAATTTGAAGACGCATGTCAAAAGAGACCGAATGAGTTCCTTTTAATAAAATAATAAAAGGTCATCAAGCTCATAAAAAAACTACCAATGATTCAAAACGGAAATACTTGCTTTGCTCTCAATCTCTTTCTGTAAAAATGATATGTATCACTAAGCTCTGACAAATCTCTAAGCATCAACACAAACATAGAATTTTAGAACCAAGGAAAATGTCATCACACATTTGGATTATATTTCATAATGAATGCATGCTGCTTCAACATACTTCATATTAAAAAAACTTTCTGAGGGGAAATCTTATATACAATCATAAAAAAAGGAGGCATCTTTAATCTTCAACCCAGTCTTCCTTTGCCCAGCTAGGCATAGAAGTAGAATACTCAAAGTCTGGTCCCTTGTATCTCAGAGCATGGAGGTACATGACTAGTTCCTTCTCAGTGGGATCAGGTCGGACAAGCTTACACTCTCGGCACAAAGGATCTATCCCAGCATTTGAACCACCTGATAAAGATGTTTGGTCCCCTGATGAGGCCATCTCAGTGACCGGTTCCCCCTCAGTGATGCTGGCCGTTCTGGAGGCAACCTCCGAGACTTTGTTGGTCTCTTCTGCCTGTTTGGCTTTATGGTCTTTGTTACCGGACTGAGACATATCGGCTGGTGTATGTGGCGCATCAGAGGCTCCATCTTGGTTACTCTCACAGCAGGTGTCCACCTGGGCAGCACTTTCTACAGCCACGGCTTTTCCACCAATCTTCAGGTCCTCATCAGGTATGTCCAACAAATGCAGGCTCTCCTTTGCACGATGCTCCTCGACAAGGGCTTCTAAGAGTTCATCATTGGTCATGCTTATCACGCCACCTTTGGCTCGTCCAGGGCCCCAGGCTGAGGACCCGTACACTGGGTCATTCAGGATGGGGTATCCCAGATACTGCAAATGGACACGGATTTGGTGAGTGCGTCCAGTGACCGGCCTGCAGCGAACCACACTGGAGTGGCCGTTCCAGCTTATCCTCTGAAAGACTGTGCGGCTGGGTTTGCCCTTGGGGTCCACACGGCACACACCAACCTTGAAGGAGACGACGAGGATGGGCTCTTCACACACCAGCTCTTCCTCGGGGAATTCTCCCTCCACTCGACACAGATACTCCTTTTCCAGCTGAGAAATAAAACACATTCCGATATAGGTAACCAAGAGACAGAACTTGAATACATTTTACCATTGTTTACGTGTCCACTTGATATGAGATGTTCTGCAAACTAAAGCTAGGACCTCCTTTCTGGTTCATAACCAGTAACAAGATGAAGCCCGTCACTCACCTCTCGATCGCGCACCATCTGATCCAGCCTTTTTGACACCTCCAGAGTGCGGGCGAAGAGCAGCACTCCGGACGTAAGGCGATCCAGGCGGTGGACAGTGTGAAGTTCAGAGAGACCTCGCTCCTTTCCCAAGATGAAGATGACAGTGTTGTGTCGAAATCGTCCACAGGGGTGCACTGGCAGCGAAGCCGGTTTGTTCACCACCACGACTTCATCATTCTCCTCAATAATCTCAATGGGGTGACCAACCACAGGTGGTTCATGGCGATGGACTGTGTTCTTCATCAAATCATTGTTCTGGGTGAAAGATCAATACATGGCTAAGTTAATTCTATTAATTTTGCCTTGCTTTGACTGAGCATGTCATATTCATCTTGGTATAGTCATCAAATTACACATTGTTAGTGATATGTCTCCTAATCACACAAGTCATACAATTCAATCATCAATAAAGAACATGCAACATTGAAATATGAAGATGTAGTGTACCTTTAGAGTGATATTCAGGTCATCAACAGGAGTGTCGTTAAGCCGAATGCGGCCTACTTTGGCTGCTTTCTCATAATATTCCAAGGATTCAGATCTGAACTCACTGCTGAAAACCTCCAGAAGAGTCTTGCCAATCCAACGTCCTTTGCAATACGTTTTGAAGTCGTAATAATAAGGACGAACTTTACGAAGACCACCATCAAAATAATATGACGTCTCGTCAAAATGTTCCTGACTAAAACTGACGCCTGGGTTGCGCTTTTGAGGTGGAGGTACATATCTCTCCCCAGGACGGAGCTGTTTTCCTCCTTGTCCTCTTCGCCTTTTGCGACCGGTTTTCTCATGATTGTCAGAGTTTTCACATTTACGTTTTTCGCCTGTTTCCTTCACATCTTGGTCGCCTGTTTCCTTCACATCTTGGTCCATTCTATCATCGGCTGAATCAGAGCTGTTTCTATTTACAACTGCGAAATAAATCTCTCGTGGTTTCGTGGTGTACGCGTTAATGGCAGCGCTGTGGATATCGCTGAATAAGCCAACTTTATTTATAGAGCGTGCAGATAAACGACTACCATTATTAAAGTCCAGGGTTAAATGCAAGCCTTTCTCTTTAGCGAAATTAGCATCGGCAGGCAACGAGGCTCTGGCCGTCTTAAATCCACAAATGTCTGAAACGTGTCTACTTTTCACGACGCTTCCAATAATGTCAATTATCTGGATGGTATAAGAGGACAGTAACTTATCAACTGCATAAACAGGGCTGTGTACCAGCTCCTTGAGTTGTAAACAGTTTCTGAAATATACAACTACTTCTCCTAGTGAGCCACAAACACTCACATGCATCGCTGTCACCGGATTCCCTTTGCGCTCATGTTGTCGCAGGAAAATGACATCACATGCCTCTCATGAATAATAATGACCTTCCCCTGATTCCTAGGTCTATGCCTGATTCAGCTAAGCAAGTAGTTCATCAAAATTAACTGGAGATACAATCATATGATACGGTTACTTTATTTATAAATATGAAATGCACACAACTTAATACAGCCAATTCCAGTCTGTAGAATACTGTCATTCAGGACAAAACATTACAATGAACATTTACAAATTAAAGTAGCAGTCTCACGCACCATCATGATATAGCTGCAACTAACGTTTATTTAGATAGTTGATTAATCTGTTCATTATATTCTCAATTAATCAATTAGTTGTTTGATCGATTCAACTACAGAAAATGGTGGGGGAAAAACATTGATCAGTGTTACACAAAAATAATGTCGTGAAATGCCTTGTTTCTGCACATGCCAAAGACATTTTACTATCATAGAGGAGTCATCCTAAAAAACTCAAGAGGTTTTAGGTATTTTCTTTTCCTAAAGATCCAATTACAGTCACTGCTGGTCTTTAATTTATAGTTGACAACTAATTGTTGCAGCCATATGATCAAATAAACATCTTTGATTGAACAATCACTGTCCTATTTTATGAATAGTACATACACTAAACTTATTTGTGTAGCCACCCCTCAATGAGAAAAATTAAATCAAGAATCTCATAAAACAGTTACAGAAGCCAAATCAGTTTCCCTTAAAGCCACATGTTAGTCCTTTTCAACTTGCCAACATAAAAGGGAAGGAACTGCAAAGCATCATAGTGCTCACTCACTATCCGATCTCAATCAACATCATCATCTTCACATCAGGCACTAACAGCCTTGTGTTTCTGTCATGGTCGACGAGCACGAAGGGGGGGAAGACGAGCTGCAAGAGCAAGAGCTGGCTGGTGGGGGCTTGCGAGTGTTGCTAGGCAGCGCTCGGAGCCGGGATGAGTCAAGCCTTTCCCTCTGGCCTACAGGCACCCAGAGCTGCAGCAGCAGCGCCACCTATCAGGGGCAACCAGACCGCAGTCAGAGCTCACCACTGGAGGAGAAAGAACACACAGCAGAGCCCCTTTCAGATCAGGTCATTCAGGCGCTAAGGTAATCTCTAAGAACACAGAGTTTACAGAGCCAACTGCTCTCACTCAGCAGTTACACTCAATCATGAGTATGATTAATGAATTTGCGGTGTATGTGATTCCATGTCAAATCAGTGGTAAGGTATATTTATTAATACTTCTAACTGACAATGAGTCAGAGTAGAAGTGTTTTTTGAAATGTTTTAGTTTTTCACTCACTGAGTCAGTTCAACATAATTGACTGGCAGTACAAGATCGTTTCAACAGTTCAGTCGCTACACAAAACACACACACACAAACAAACAAATGATACAGTACCCTCCAGAATTATTGGCACCCTTGGTAAAAGTTGACTAAAAATAGGTATAAAAAATAATCTTTAGGTGATTTATTGTACTCCCACAATGAAAACAATGAGGAAAAATATACCCTGCAAGGCAAGCAAATTTATTCTGAGAAAATGGGACATTTCATAAAGAAAGAAATATTTTTAACAAAAACAGCTTGCTCACAATTATTGGCACCCCTGAAACATATTATGTACAACATTTAACAGGAGCATTTTCCTATGTAAATGCAACGTTTTAAAGTAAATCAGAGTGTCTGTGAACTTTCAGAAGTAGTTCATGACGTTCTTTTTCACTATGGTATGAAAATGAAGTCACTCAGAGGCTAAATCCTCTAGTCATTTTTCAACATTGGAGAGACAAGAGAATACACTAAATTGAAATAAAAAGAAATTGTGTTGACATTTGTAAGTAAGAGAATGTCTATGGAAACTAGGTATTTTGTTGAAAATGCCTATATTTCCAGTTAAAATGATGACTAAAAGGTTCTAATCATCTGGAAATGTGGCAAACATGCTTGGACAAAGACCCATGGCTATTTTGCTCCCACGCACAGTATGGAGGATGGTATGATAGGCAAAAAAATCCATAAGAACCACTGTTGAGAGTTACAGACAAAGCTATCATCTTGGGGTCACCAAGTCCCCCCAAAAATCTTCAAAAGTGACCTCACTGCTAATAGATTATTTAGACAGCATGTCAGGTTAAAGCCAGTAGATTCATTTAATGAACAATGTAAATGGCAGGAGTTACTGAATGGTACCATGACATGTCTGGGAGTGTGGTCTATTGTCAGATGAAAATAAAATTATGCTCTTTTGCTAAAAACACTTAAGGTGTCTTTGGCGTACATAGAAGAATGACTATACTAAAAAGAACCCCATGCCTAATCAGAATTATGGTGGAGGGGCTGTGCTATTGTGGGGCTGTTTTAATTCCCAAAGGCCTTGGGAACCTAATTAAGGTGCTTGGCATCATGAACACCAAGAAAAACCTGCACAGATCAAAACAAATATGGTTTACTGAACACAAAATCAAGCTTCAGACATTGCCATAGCAGTCCCCTGATCTAAACTCCATAGAAAAACAGTGGGATGAGTCAACGAGAAGAATGCACAAGTGTGGACCTAGCAATCTGGACGATCTGGGGAGGTTTTGTAAAGATGAATGGTCTTAAATCCCTTACTTTGTATTCTCAATCTTTATGGGGTGTCAGAGAAGAATATTACATGCTGTTTTATTGACAAAGGGAGGTTTAAGAAGGTATTACAAGTAGGGGTGCCAATAATTGTGAGTAACGTGTTTTTATTAAAAACATTTATTTCTTTATGAGATTTTCCTTTTTCTCAGAATAAATTTGCTTCCCTTGCAGGGTGTATTTTTCCTCATTGTTTTCATTGTGGGAGTACAGTAAATCACCTAAAGATTATTTTTTAGACATATTTTTAGTCAACTTTTACCAAGGGTGCCAATAATTCTGGAGGGTACTGTATATGGTACATCATCATTGCTCCAAGACCAGAAGCACTTTATCAAACCTTATGTAAATACAGCCGATGTATACCTGGGCCACTGGTGGTTCTTGTCTGTGAGTGGGACGTACACCACCCCCATGAGGGCCTTTTTGAGGAAGGTCCCGTCGGTCTGGCGGTCATACTGTTCCAAAACCTGACTCCCTCCTTCCGGTCCCACGGGTAGCACGAGTCTCCCACCAGGCTTCAGCTGGTCCAGCAACTGAAGAGCGCCATAACACAGCGCCGAGCATGAGCGTTTAGGAGTCGACATGGATGAGGTTCTGCTATTATGACCAGTCAAAACAAATACTCGGCCAAGTGAGAGAGCCATCAGAATCAATGAGTCAGCGTGGAAGAGAGACTCCAGAGAGATACAAACTAATGACCCCATCAAAGAGGAGAACACAGAGCAAGAATGGCTGCTGTGCTGTTGCACACAATGCGGTTTGACACTCATCTCCTCAGGCTGTGAGGGCACTGAGTTACCATTCAAGCAGATAAACAGCTCAAGAAATAACCTAACCACCCAATGGTCTCCATGGTTATCCTAGAACACAATTTTGACATTTGCTTTTATTCCATTGAGATATCTAATGAAATAGATATTTCATTTCTGAGGGACATTATTTGATTTACCAGACGCTTTTGTCCAAAGTGTCTTACATATGTCAATTATATTACAAGGGTGATTGTCCCCAGAGCAAGGGCTCAGCAAACAGGGCTCAGTGCCTTACTCAAGGGCAAAACAGTGGAAGCCAAGAATGATTTACAACAGTTTTCAAAAATGCAAAACTAATGAAACATATTTTTTTTATGTTTTTCATAAGTCTTGTTTACATACGTATATGCCTACAATTGAGGATGTACAAGCTGAGAGTACTTACTGCCTTTGGAATTGTTGGTGCTGCTGCTCCAACGTGGATGGCATCGTAGGGGGCTTGTTCTGGAAAGCCCAATCTCCCATCGCCCACTAAATAAAGAACACATTTCATTGTCATCGGAAGAGTGGCTGGAACACTCCTACGTGATTGGTCACTTTTACTGTTGAGCATGCCCAGAGTCTCAAGATGTTAGACTGGATGCTTTCTTTCTTTGAAAAAAAAGTGATTTTCTATGGACACTAAAAGTGACATTTCCTATGCACAGGGGAAAAGCCATCACATTGTATTGCGGTCATTAGAGGCAGCCAGGGCGACAACAGTAAAAGGTATTTCCCCTCACCCAAGAGCCTAATCCGGCCAGAGGAAAGAAGCTCCGGATCGTCCGCTTGAACATTTCTCACAGAGTTCTGTACCAGCTCATCAATGTGATCCATCCCGACAACTTTTCCAGTCGGCCCTACCTGCAGGCAATGGTGTAAGGGTTACAAAAAGACAGTAAGAAAACAAAGTAATTGTCTCACATATTTCATTGTAGACTCGATAGTTACGCTTAAAGCCAATTGTCTGTTTTGTAATGTCATTAGACGGAGGATCTAAAAATGATTTAACAACATTTCACAATTTACCATCCTGGCAAAGCAAGCCGTGAGGTAACCACTCCCAGAGCCAACATCTAAAGCAGTGGCCCCATCTGTAAGCTTGTCACTAAGGACTTCCAAAGCATGGGCATGCTGTAGAATAAAGGGAAATACAACACACATTACACATTACCGTGGCATACTCAAGTTGGGTTAAGGGCGAATGCATTTTGGTTGAGAATGAAGAGACAATGTCAATTCCCTGAATGACTATGCAAGTGTACAGCCTTCATAGTATGCATCATTTAAACCTAAGTTTTTACAAAAAAAATTATCTACATAGGCTTAACCTGCAGCTAAATCCGAGTAGGATAAATCACAGGTCTCACTCACCATATGCGGTGCGCTGATGGTAGCCCTGTAACCTTAAAAGAGAGCATGGGAGATGCGAGGTAGAATCCTTAAAAATATATATACATGGGATGCTTTAAAGGGAGCAAACCAACTGAAACTCACCTATTGACTGTGGAGAATCTGCATAGGGGTAATCTCTGGAGTAGATCCCTCGGTCAGTGGCAAGCATGGCATCAAATACACGATCGCTGCGGATTACCCCGTGATCTATGTGATGATGTATAAAACACAAACACTAATTAGCGTTGCATGTCTCTCAGAGACAACGCACATACCTGCCATGCAAGAGTTATATGCATATGCCTACCTCTTAAACGACTGATGAGTTCCGCATGTGTTTTGCCACTGGACATCCACGCCATGCTTCTGGAAAGTAGCAAACCCATAGGGACCGCTACTACAGCCAGCCGCAGAAGCACGGATTGCATCTCCTGCGCACCGTCACCTGATGCACAATCATACTGTGTCTTAATACTTTCTGCCATCGGATGCATGTACAACAAACAAAAGGAATACATATTAATATTAAATGTACATTACATTACATTACATTTGAAACCCAGTCAGCAAACACTTGAACCCTTACATTTTAAATACATGACATTAATTGGTTGACACACAGTGAGAAACTACGGGCCGAACCGAACCGAACCGAGGGGAGAGAACTAAGCGAGTAGGTGTGTCAGCGTGACAGCTTAAAAAGTTGTGTGGTTGCGTAGTACTTTGCTGTAGTCGTGTAGTCTACGAATAAATATGAAATGCGCCACACGTGCATGCAAAAAAACCTCTAGAGGGAAAACAGTGCGCCCTTGCTCTTCTAGATTGCAGTTCAAAGCCACTCCGAATGCTAACTAAATTGCCAATGTCGTTAGAAACGTCAGGTTTAAATGATGTTTTGATGCGAGAATAAATGCAACGACTACCTCTGTGATGTACCCCGATGACCAAGGAATCTTCAACATTTACCTTTTCTTTCAGGCAAAGACTTAAAGAAAAAGAAAAGAAATACACAGCTTCACAATCTTAGCTAGTGGTACACTTGCCTTCAGAAGAACGCTGGTGTTCTCAGCTCTGTTAGTAACTACAAAGCCGCCCCCCTAATTTTACCAACAAAATCAGATTGTAATGCTCATATAAAATATGCTTTGAAGGAAACCTGTCTCACTAAATAACAATGTCTAATAGCTAATGCTCGTAGCTAACTGTGGGTCAAATGGTAAATATAAACATACCAACTACTTCCTCAAGGGGCGGGGAGGAGTATCAACCAATAGAAAAGATTGTTAAATAATAAGACTTCAACATTGACCAATCGTGTCACACAAAATAATCTCCGAAGTGTTGGTTAGCTTTGTAAAATATTTCTAGTGGTTTAGCAGAGGTTATATCCAAACTTACGCATTTAGACACTGCAAGGGAATCTCTTTCTGAATATCATGGGAGTAAGCTACTGATGTAAATGGTGATTTCAGCTTTGTTCTTTCAAGAAGTATCTTTGAGTAACCATCAGCTAGCCATTTCTGTCCTAACGTTACGAGGTAAGAACAGTTAACGTCAGCTAGGTAGCTAGCTATGAAAGCGAATTGTGTTGTGCTAGTTTGGTAGAAAGGTTTCGTTAATATCCATGGTGTCTGGTCATGTTGAAAATGTTTTTAACGTTGGATCTAAGCCTGTCAAACAATGGCACGTTTCTCCTGCTGGATGTCTGTACATGTCTGGTTCAAAGTCGATGGCATATGGTTTATGCATTGTGGCTAGTAGTAGCCTGGTGGTTTGCAAATGCACACTTTCTGAAGATAAAAGATGTAGTCGATTGCTATTAACTACTAACTTCGAACTATTCTTTCCTTTACAGACTGTTGAGTCAAATATGATCGACGACTTTGAAAGCAAGGGTTCACGGTCCAGCGGCGAGCTGTGGTCCGAAATCTGCTCTAATTTACCTGAGCCTCAAGAAGAGGTCAAAGAGGACCAAGATGAGAAAGCTCAATTTACAGATTCTTTCCAACCCTCGGCACAGAATGGCACCCAAGGGAATGGAATTTGTTCAATGGATACCTTCAGTCCATGGGAACCTATGGCTGATTCTGATATCTACATTGCCAGTTTAGGTACCCTGACTCAAATTGATATTTTGTTATGATGGTGATGTTTGTATAGCTAGGCCCATCAGTTATTTATTTTTTAAATTTGTTAATATGTTCCAATCTTCCAGAAAATCGTTTGAAAAGAATCAAGGGCCAGGCAAGTGAGGTTACCTCAAGAGAGATGCTGCGGTCTCTTTCACAAGCAAAAAAGGAATGTTGGGACCGATTCCTGCATGATCCTCAGACTTCAGAACTGTTCCAGAATGGAGGGGATATGGATGAGGGGTGGGTAGTCTTATAGCCTTTTCTGGGTAGGCCTAATGGTCATCTGCTCAGCAGAATAACCAAGGCCTGATACTACAGTTACAATGTTTTGTTGTACGGTATGCTAGTGAGAGTTAGAGTTCCTTGTGCCAATCAATTTTACTCTCATCCAGTGGTGCACAGGAAAATATGCTATACGCGACTAATTTCTATATTGTTTTAAATACTTGCAGTGCTTTGGAGCATTTTAAGAGATGGCTGATCCCTGAGAAGGTGGCCATCAGTGCAGAGGAGCTGGAGTACTTGCTGCGACCATCTCAAACTCAAGAGCAAGCAGGTGGAGACCATTCTCACAGCGAGGCCGAGGAAGAACAAGAGGACAATGGGCAAACGGATGAGGCCGCAAGTCCAGAGAAATAGATTTGGTCTTTTCAGCATCAGCCATTTTAATTACCAGGTTAACAGTTTAACCTCTGTGTGCAGTGGTGGCATTGCTGGGTACCATCTTGACTGACTTTGAGGATATAGGAGATGATTCCATCACAGACACATTTCAATGATTAGATGTGTGTCTCATTCCCTCATGTGTATCCATACATGGTGTTAATGCTCTTTGTCAGCAAATAAGGGTTTAAAAGGCCATTAACTGAGCCAATCTTCCCCGTTAAGACCGTTTAAGGTTATTATTCTGTGAGAAATGATGTACTCCCTGTTAAATGTCAGGTTTGTATGATATAGTAATGTTTGTTTTTATCACTGCAGTTGATGCAGTTATGCACAATTCCTTTAAATGTCATACATGTCAGTGGTTCATGCATTTAGCTTGTAATTGTAAATCTGCAAGACCATGTTGGGATCATTATGTCAGCTTTGATGTCTGTATATTATGGATGTCATGAACTTTTGTTTTATATTTGAGTATTAAAATCACTTGGAAGAGTACATTTGTTGAAGGAAAAACAGTTGTGAATGCGGTAATGTTAGGTCTTCTTGGCTGAATTAACCTACAGAGGGCAAGCCTACTGCAAGTGAACTTAATTTGATAAATATTCATGCTTGCCACTAGAGGTCAGCGTTGTGCAATATTAACATGTAAAGTACCTGACACCTGTTCACTTTCTAGACAATGCATTCATCAGCAAATTATTTGGGGTTACACAGCAAGAGTCTAGCTAGCTAAAAGGTGATTAGTGTTACTGTCCTTAGAAGCCCGTGTTGTCATTTTTATTTACCAATGGTATTCCGTCAAGCAGAGCTAGAGCATTATCAAGTGAGGCCAATAAACACGTAACGCTTGTGTATTCTGAACTGTTTGATTTTCATCCTTTTCGCAAAGTTTAAAATTTCATGAATTAATTTGCAGAGTAATTTTGTGTCGACTGCCGACTGTCGTGCAAAACGAGATGTGAGGTGTTTTTGTTACAATCATTATGGATGCATGACCTAGTACCTGCGTTTGGAAGCAAGCCTTCTGGGGTGGTTCTGAAATAGATCAATGAGCGTTCGTCAAGAATGACGACTGCACCCCACACCGCGCGGCTCTGCGCTGGCTACCTGTAAATTAGAGCGAGACGTGGAATTTCTTGGAGTCTGAAAACGTGACAGCGGATATACAGAGGCTGGACAGACAGTTGACTGTTGGGAGATATTTTTCTTTTGCTTATAATAACTACTTAAAATTGGAGAACTGCCTGATTTTGGTTATTTTAATGATGGGATATCTGAGAGAGCGTTAAAATCCAGGACTAGTCATTGAATAGGCTACTCTGCTCTGATCGGGTGGAAGCAGTAGATCCTTCTTTTGCAGGTAGGCTAAATATTCACTGTGTGACAAGAACATTCAGCACCATAAAAAAGCTTGTAAGTATGGTTTTCCCTTTTTTCTATTTTTTTATCGTGTAGCCCATAGACATGTATAGCCTATAACTTATCGAATTAGTCTGTGTGCATGCATGTGCGTGAAATTTTCTGCAACATTGTCATCTAATTTTATAGGCATATGGAGCAGATGCCCTTTTTGGTTTGGTGATGTTTGTGAGTTATTGTGTGACTAAGATATAGCTGCATTCTTTGCCAAATAATATCACATGCCAACAAAGCTACAATATAAAACTATAATTAGGCTATAAACTGATAAACTGATATAGCACTCTGTAGCATATGGCAGCATATACTGTATAGCCTAACAGCTACTCTGATTTGAATTTCATCTTATGTCAAGATTGGCAGTAAGATACACCCATTTGTGCAAATAGTTTGTGGTATAGCTTTGTCTTGAGTCAATACTGTTCTGGAGGGAGGAAAAACATGTATGATTCACAGGTTAGACAAAATTGGAGGCTGAGCTCTGTTGGAGCACAATCTAACAGCAGGGGTGTATAGATGTCTCAAATCACAGCTTGGCCATTTACCACTCTCCCTTCACTTGCTGTCGAAAAGGGAAAGTCACTCCCAAAGTGGAAGAAAGCATTGCCCATCTCGCTGCCATGATAGCCAAGCAGCCTTAATGCTACACTAGCCTAGTAATTTACATGTTGCAGTAAATTATGGTGCACACTCTGTGCCAGAAAGCCATGTCCAGGACCGCGTCCCTCGCAACAGCGTGCCAATGAGTCATGCTATCTAGAGGCAAAATGTTTATTCACCAACATGCGCCTAGTAAATGGTCCACTAATGACCAATTACAGATGTGCTGTTTGAACTGTCCCATTTCCAGACACAAAGCTCCCCTGACTGTTGGAAGAATGGGTGATGCAATAATCTTTTATTCATATATTTCGCTTTCCTTTTTTTTTTTTTTTTTAAAGGACAACTGGAAGAGGTCAGATGTCTGACTAGCTTGACCTGAGCTGTTTGTCAAAAAAAATCAAGCCATCATGTAGGCTGGGTGAACCCTGCCTGAACTTCCGGGGAATTTGAATTTCGCCCGGCAGCTCAGGCTGGAAACCAGTAGATCTATCTCCTCTGTTTACTGCCAGAACCTTTGGCTCCAGTCAGAAACGGCCATACTCTAGTCCTGGCACGCTATTGGTGACGTGACGATAACGAAACGACGCGAAGTGCAGTAGAAACAAAACACAGCCTCCCCAGACTAATGTTCAATCTTAAAAGATTGAGGTTAGTATGGTGAAAGCCAGACTAGCCGTCATGAGCTGCACAGTGCATTTTGTAGTGTTACAGACAGAGGTCAGTGAAGTCTGCAGCTGTCAGATTAATGGAGCAGGTGTTAAGCCATCATCACTATCAAGGTTTGATAGGTGTGTGTAAAACTTTCGTTTCAGCTGGACAGTGGTTTGTGTCCTTACCCATTCTAAGAAAGAAAATATGGTAACAGATAGACAGCAGCAGGCACAGACACACAGAGAAAAAGAGACCATTTTAAGGGTCACACGGGTCACACACTCTTAATTATAACATCTTTGAAGCTAGAAGCCCTGAAAGTCGCTCAAGATGTCATCCATTTCATGTAGTGGTAGTTTACCATGACGCTCTGCAGTCTGCACTCAGATGTGCAAATGTGCTCCTTATTCAGCATTGCTAAAATGGCCAAATCCTTTTGATGGTATAGAAGATCTGTATAGTCATTTACTGTTAGGAGTGAGAGAGCAAGCTTGAATGAATCTTCAAATAATCACCATGAGCTGTTTCACATTACATGCACATGATACCTTGTATCTGTGACCTATAGCAAGCCTGGATGCCTGGAATGATGAAAGGAAATGTGATGTTTTTAGAATATCCACGAAATGGAAATGTTGGCTGTGGCTTTGGCTACAAAGCAACATTCTATTTGGCTAAGTATTGCTCCCATCCTCAGCAGATGGCAGATGAACTGAAAACAAAATATTGCAGAGCCCATTCTGAGGATGTACAACTGCACCCCTGCCCATCTCGCCATATTAATAGTACTTTCATGACACTCTATAGCCATACACCAGTTGCAGTATAATTAACGTTAATAATGTTTCAAAGCTGCTTGTACACAATCTTACTGTATATGAACAGTGATTGATACTGATTGCATTATGTAATAATGAACATAGTTATACTAATATGTTGATTTCCCTCACTGGTTTATTCATAGTCGAGGGGTTGTCACACTGTCCCAAAATAGGCCTTGGTAAGTCAGGCTTGCTAGAAGATTTCCGCTTTATCTGCACCACGATGCAGGGATTGGTTTAATCTGTCTGCATGTGTGAAATGAATCTCCCTGGTGGGATCATGCAGACTAGTCATTAAGTGTTTTTACTGGAAGCCATTTGACCGATGACTGTTGTTTAGAATTGACCTTAACACTCTGGCAGGACCCTCATTGTGAAGATGAGAAGCTAATTACAGTTGTTGCCCCGGAATTATAGGACACTTGCTGTTTTCACAGTCTCCAATAGCCTCTTGAGATTTACGAAAGAACAGTAGAGGGTTGACAGGAAAGCTCAATTAAGAGTCCATTTATATCCAGTTGCAGGTCACACGCAGCAGCCACCTCCCATTCCACAGGGGGAGCTACTGAGTCTGAGCTGAACTTGAGTGAACTATTCATACAGATTCATGCTAAATATGTGCTGCACATCCCCAGGTAAAAGAAGTGTAATGGCGGAGACGTTGTACTTTCTCAACGCGTCTGAGGAGAACGACTCTGCTTGGAATATCTCCGCCTCGTCCTCGTTCAGCGGCCTGGACCGAGCGTTCGAGCTCAGGCCGCTGTTCATCCCTCTCTACGCCATGGTGGTGCTGGTGGCCTGCTCGGGCAACCTCCTGCTGCTGCTCCTCATCGGCTTCAACAAGAAGCTCCACAGCACCACCAACTTCCTGATCGGCAACCTGGCCCTGGTGGACCTGGTCATGTGTCTGTTCTGCGTGCCGCTGACCGCCTCGTACGGCTTCGACCAGCGCGGCTGGGTGTTCGGGCCCTTCACCTGCCACTTCGTCGCCCTCATGCAGACGGCGACGGTGTTCGCCGCCGTGCTCTCGCTGACGGCCATCGCGGTGGACCGCTACGTGGTGGTGGCCTACCCCATCCGCCGGCGCGCCGGACGGCTCTTCTGCGGCGGCCTGGTGGCCGCCATCTGGCTCTGCGCCCTGGCCATGTCCACTCCGACCGCCCTGCACACCGTCTACCTGGACCTGAGCGCCGCGGGCCACCAGATGATCGTGTGCGAGGAGTTCTGGCCGGGCGAGGAGCGCGGGCGCCTGGTCTACTCCTGCTTCGTCCTGCTGCTCTCCTACTTCGTGCCCCTCAGCGCCGTCTCCGTCTCCTACTGCGCCATCTCCTTCCACCTGCGCAACCGCAACCTGCCCGGCCTGATGGCGGCGCTGCCCTCGTCCAACCAGGAGAAGTGGGGGCGCAAGCGCCGCAAGACCTTCCGCCTCCTGCTCGTCTCCGTGCTCTGTTTCGCCTTCTCCTGGCTGCCCTTGCAGGTGGTCAACCTCATCCGCGACCTGGACAGCGACTTCTCCATCCTGGGCAAGGAGCACGTGAACGTCATCCAGGTGTCGTGCCACCTGTTCGCCATGAGCTCGGCGTGCTACAACCCGTTCATCTACGCCTCGCTGCACGACAAGTTCCTGGCCTACCTGTGGCGCCACTTCTTCACCCAGCAGAGGCTGGAGAACGCCAGGAGCAGCCTCAACACCTCCAACCGCCGCAGCCGCCTGCACACCTCCTCAACGCTGGCTGACATCCCCGTGGCCATCAGCGCCAAGATCGCCCTGGAGGAGCTGGCTGCTCTCCGCTGAACTGTTGCTTAGGGGGGCCAATTGAATCTTTATTTTATTGATATCTACCTCCCCCTGCTGGCACTTTTATTTTGCCCTAAGACACCACCAGGAACTCCTTATTATAGGTAGACAGGAAGTGAGGCCTGGCAGGTGACCGACCGCATTAGGAAAACGCTAGCCACAGTCGGGAGCGATATAGTTTTTTTCGACCACACATAACTCCGACACGAAAAGAACACGAAACGTTTTTACGTTTACATTTACACTGACACACGCATACACCATTGGATATTTAAGTTGAAATTAGAAGGATAGTAGAGATCCTATTTTTGTTGGAATTAAGTTTTGAACGTGAGTCAGAAATCCCTCTTGGCCTTCGCCCGTGCGGCAGCTTAATGGTAGGAAAAGACAGGTTGCTGAAACAACTGGGACACCTGTGGGGGTGGGGGGGGGGGGGGGGGGGGGCATCAGTCTCAAGTGATGCCTGTACTGCCACTTCAACTTGATGAAACTGCAAGTTCTAATGTGATTTCTACACAAAATGTTTGATCAAAATTATTGAGCCAAAGCTGCAAAAGCACAGCTTCGAACACAATTATGTAGGTTCAAGGACTGCTAAATGAACCAGATGTCCACCACCTTCTACACGGAAATGACCACTTACTGATGCTGTAGTCTGAAACTGATCTGTGAAGACAGTGAAGTCAGGACACATTGTTCACCATTATTTCATGCTTCTTTGTCAGGTTCCCCTGACTTCACCTGTGGAACCATTTACTGTACTGTGGAATATATGCAGTAACTGTTGACTTGCACTGACAAGGGAAAATGTGAATATGTATTTGATGTACATAATGTTATGTTAAGTGTTAAGTCTGAGAAAAAAATAGCTTTGCCTGTGAAGTCCACTTTGAATGTGCTCGAGTGTCGACACATTTCGAATTTCACACATTTCTGTCAGATACCTGTTTACAAGACCTTAAGACCTTAAGATGTTTGTTTTTGTTGTCTTTGTTTGACTGTCCTATGATTGTCAAACCAAAATCCAGATTACAGATATAGAATGTGATATTGATTCACCTACTTTAGAAAGCCTCTCTATCCACAGAGAATGCAGCTTAAGAGTCAGATTCAAGAGGAACTCTCAAACCTTTTGACAGTTGGAACGTGTTTGGCAGATGAATGCAGTCAGTGAGTGTGAGAGACAAACTGGTTATGTGCCTTTGATGTGAGTAGAAGGCTGTACTGTAGTTGCTCAATACTGGAAGAGGCTGTATCAAATACTACAGTTTTGATGTCTTTCTGAGTGCAGCATCTAATTGTATGCAACAAGGGAATAACTTCAGACACTGAATACTATTCAGACACACTTGAAAAAATATCACATACTGACTGACACAGTTCTTATGAAGATGGAGGCGTCAGTTTATCACCTAGCAGACACCAGTGCAACAACAGTGAAGACAGATGTGAGACCATAAAATCCGTCAAACCTTGACAGAATTGGATATGACAGCCGATGACCTCATCCGAAAGCTGAGGGATTAGGGTTGCAGACGGGCTCCAGAGAACAGGAAGGCATTGATCGCGCATCGTCCATCTTCTCGTACGATGTCAAACACTGGGGACCTGGAGGTGGAAATGTTATCGCACTGAGTAGCATGTTAACACGGTGCACACAGGTGGTCAAGCTCACGGTGGTCAGTTTGTGAAGGGTCATCTGAATGCCATGGAGCACCCGAGCGCCACCTGCAACTCTCACGGCTCTATTGATTTTTTAAAAAACATTTTTTAAAGAACAGTTGTTATTTTTTCCCTTTTACCACAAAATGATGCTCCATGCCAAAAGGCAAGGCTTACTGAAGAAGTGTATTGTCAATCTAATCATTAATCCACCCTGTAGAGTGTCTATCCAGTTGCCAGATCCCAATCCACTTATGTGTCAGTGGGATGAAATTGAATAAGAACTGCTGAGTGCCAATCCACTCAGAGCCACCGGCCTCAACACAGTGTTTGAAAACAAAGGTGTCTAAACCTGCACCCTCATGGAATTTGAAACTACTATAAAAGTTTTGCTCATGTGATCTTCTAAGATACGTCTACAGAGAGTAGGTGTAACTGATTTTCTATTATCTCAGCCTTAATGGCAGATAAATGTAAAATATATTTGGATTTGCTGTAGATGTTATATAATATATATGTATGTTTTGTGTTAGCTTATTTTCTTCCTTAATCCTATATGTGCCATGCACTTTATATTGTAACTTGTTAGTGTGTACCAGATAACTTTGTTTTGCAGTGTACTGCACACTCCCAAAGTGTTTGTTTAGCTTAATGGCTATGGTTCAAATGTCAAATGTATGTGAATATTAATGTATGTTGACAAATACAATGAAATTTAACCTGACTTTATTGGTGTTTTTTTTTTAATTTTAATCTTTTAATTATGTAATGACAAATGCTCCATCCCTGTAGCGTACTCCAATTGTGTATTATCACATAAGTGTGAGGTATAATGTCAGAGCGTAATCAAGCGTGAAACAATATATGTGATGCTAATGCCTCGACTATTTCAGCCTTCGCTGAATGTAAACGCACCACACATATGGGCCTAACTGTGCTCATTAGTGATAATTGCCTCCAACATGGTGAGCAATTAGGCGATATTCAAAAGCAATCAAGCAGGTGTCAGAATAAATATTTATGTCTCCCTGCACACAGGTCTCTAAAGCACTACGTAAGTAGAGACAAGCTCTCGCTACTCTCTTATCAGTGCATGAATTTTCATTTAAAAGTAGTTGCTGTTTGTCTGATGTCCTTCACCTTACTCTGTTATTCAAACATTCACGAAGAATGATCTCTGGAGAATGAAGTCTAAAGCACATTTAGTCTTGTGAAAGCACATAGTCTCGTGAACTTGAAGGGATCTTTTTTTATTATTATTCTCAAGCCACTTTAGAAATAAATGGATCATAAGAATGCGAGAAGTTCAGCCCGGGTGAACACTGCCTCTCCAGACAGACCTGCACAGCAAATTCAAAAATTTGCTAACAGGTTCGTCTGAGTTACTGGGTTCACCCAGGCTAAGAGAAGTTGCCTGCAGTTACATATTCAGCAGGAGCAGCGAATGGCTCCGTTAACTGAATATTGATTCCTGTTAGCGTCCTCGAGTGCCGCTTGATCCCACACGCTGAGTCAGAGGTCCCTTGATGACTGAGAGTGCCATTGGTCGGGCTGAGCGTCTGTGGTGGAGAAGGTGAGGGACACAAAGGGCTTTACGTGCCGGAGGAGAACACATGGCTTGGTTTGCATAAACATATTATTCAATGTCTAACAAAAACTAGTCATATTTTGTATTTTTTCAATATTAATATGTGTAGTGATGTTTCAAAAGACTGATATAGACAGTATATGTGTGCTATTTAGGGGTATAAGCAGATGGATAGATAGATAGATAGATAGATAGATAGATAGATAGATAGATAGATAGATACTTTATTGATCCCCAAGGGGAAATCCAAGAAATTGAATTCAAGCATCAATACAGTGTAGTGTCATGCAGCAAAATTCCCTGACAATTGTTTGTAAACTGGATGCAAAAAGCGTCCAGCAAAGACAAGCAACATTTTGTGTGTATCAGACTTCAAAAGTCTCACTTTCAAAGCTGGCGTAAGCGTAACAGTATTTGTCCACAAAAACAGACCTCCAGACGAGAACTTGATTGATGCAGAAATGAAACAGGCTTCTGACATCAACGTCTACGGATGAGCCAAAAAAACAAACAAAAAAAACTGGTCAAGTGGTGGTGTGATCATGCAGGGGCAGTGAGAGCGGCTCTCCAGCTCCCTCTGGTCCTCGTCATTGTCCCCCCCCCCCCCCTCTCCGCCTGTAGAACGAGGGGACTTGAGGACCGGGTACACAAAGCAGAGTGGCCTCAAACTGTGAGCTAATTAAGAGCCAGTGTGTCCTGGCTCTTGAGCTGCATTGTGCTGATACATACTCCCTTCTCATTTAGGAACCCGAGAGAGAGACTGCATTTGCTGTCCAGTCCCCTCATGCCTTCCTTGGAGGCAGTGGGTTCAGACGGAAATTACATCTTTTATGGCTACACCTGCTCACCCCCCCTCTCTCTCTCTCTCTTTCACTCTTCTACCCACCTATAGCATCTGGAAAGAGCAGTTGGGACCTCCTCCTCCCTTATTTTGAAAATCACAGGATGAAATGATATGGTAGGACAAGGACAGTGAGTATGAATGGGAAGAAGAGGCTGCACATTGTAATGTTCCTCTTCTTGCTCCCAAAGATGACAGACAACGCTTTCTCTTGTAGCCGTAACTTGGCGTGTTTATTCAGCTCATGCATAACGTGCATATCAATCCGACTGCCAGTCTAACTTCTAACCTGAGAGAGAAACTGCATTTGCTGTTTGCTGTCCAGTCCCCTCATGCCTTGGAGGCAGAAATGACATCTTTCATAGCTACAGCTCACCCCCCCCCCCCCCCCCCCCCCCCCTCCTCTTTCACTCTTCTACCCACCTAGCATCTGGAAAGAGACTTGCTTTAATTGCAGTTGGGACCTACTCCCTTATTTTGAAAATCACAGGATGAAATGATATGGACAGTGCGTATGAATGGGAAGAAGAGGCTGCACATTACATTGAAAGTGTGTGAGAATGGACTTGTTTTGACAAAACAACCAGATTTGATGCTCAAACACAATCTACAAACAAGCCAGCGAGATTATTGCAGATAAAATTGGCCAATTCTAGCCAATTCTGGACAAATCAAAACTGAGCAAATCTTGATAGCTTAGCGTAAACAAATAGCTTTGGTAAGCCATGCATTTGTATCACAAAGACCCTAGCAAAGTACCATGTCGTTTTTTACAATAAACCTGACAACATTAACTGATATTGATTTGATTGTTGTGCATTGAAACACCTTTTATTTATCATTTTCAAAACACTACCACTTTTTACTTTCACAGATTTGAAGAGACAAGAACATGAGGTGATTACGGATGCCATTTGTTAACATTTGCTGTCTGGATTTGCTTACTAATCCTCCTCTCTAAGGCGCACCAATTAATTCCAGAACGTTCTCAACACGGCTGTTTATTTCTGACACAGGCAACATCCACTAATAATGATGAATTGTTGGTGTTCCCACTCAGCTGTTTCAGAGGTCTGCTGTGATGTGATGTCTCGCCAGAGTTGGTCTGTGATTTTCCTCTGCACCAGCTTCATGTTTGTTCATGCATGAGCTTTACAGATGAGAGGTTAAAAACACATCTATTATCCAAACAATAGCGGAGATTACGTCCGGCTATTTGGCTGTTCTTCACATGTATGATTTGATAGTGATGTTTTCACCACCAGCAATACATAGCTAACCACAGCAATCAATGACTTCCTCAACTAATGCTAGTGGAGCCACATTTGAATGATGTCGCAAAACACACTTCCTCTTTTCATTCTGTTCTGGTTGAAAATTGCTCCCATTATGACCAGTGCCATTAACCCACTTCTCCCCTCTGTCTTATTGTGAGTCCTAATTTCATTAATTTCCCCCGTCCCTCCCATTAAGGCCCAGTGTGTTTCCCGCGATAAGGCTCGTGCCTCTGTTCATTTCACCGCATGTAAATGGGACCGATCGATACAATTGTGTCCGTGAAAAAAAACCTGCAGCGAGAGGTCGTCCTCGTTAGTGACGTTGTGCCGTATTTGTCAACCTGTCTCGTCTGTCCCGGCTCGCCAGACTCCCGAGGCCCCTTGCCGGCGAGGCGCTGCTGCGTGCCAATTAGGCCGGAGCTGTCAGGGCTGCGGGACTCGATAATCACATCAGGTGGCGGCCCAGCGGCGTGTGGGCATCCAATGCCACAGCCTGACACCTCTGACTCTTTCTGTGCTGGAGGAGTCTGCTTAAGGTCAGGTGCTGCTGGGGTGGATGGAGGCAGGGGTGGTGGGAGGGTCAAGCCTGGTGGTGGAGGGAGGGGAGAGGCAAAATGCTTCATAAATCTCGACCGAACTTATGTTCATTTCAATACACACACACGCATGTGGAGAGAGAGTGACACACACACACACACACACATAATTTTCTGCATCTCTGTTTGAGGTCAAAGGTGTAGAGGATTCAATTTACAGGTGTCAGCCTCCTTGAGATTAACTCGGCTTCAGGCTCAATCTCATTCCAATGACAATATGAAGATGTGTGTATTCAGAGTGTTACACTGAGAATAATAGTCTGAGAACTCCTCTGATGAAATACCTGATGGAGGAAATTTCAATCTACTTTTGCATATAATGGGACTCACCATATTGTGGAATATATTTCAATGTTCTAGCCGATAAAGAAATTACACTACTTTGTTACTACAAATATTTGTACATTATTTCATTAAAAAGGTTCATTCAAAATAAGCAGAACTTGAAATCAAAGATACCATGTTCAACCAATATAATAACTCATGGTCCATGTTTGATTTGGAAGGCCCAACTCGACCCTGGACATTGAAGTTGCAAGATATAAGACCGCAATCGAAGCAGCACAGCCACAGATTTGAGGATTTCACCACTCAGACCAACAGGTCATCCAAGCACTCAACCTCCTTTGGAGGATTACTTCAGCGCGCAAAAAAACCTCGCCGCCAGAAATCAGAGAGGGAATTACGGACGGTGGCAGAGTGATGAATCACAGTGAGGTAGGAACAGTGAGCGTGACTAACTCTCCCTGAGATGTCATTAAGGAAAGAAAAATATCCAGAGGAAACGCCGCCGTTATCTGGCGCGGTTGGCGGATTAATCAACGTCACGTTCAGATGACACTCTCGGGCTGTGTTCTTCATTGATGCGGTTAATTACCGACGATCAGGTCAAATGATTAATAGATATTTGCTTTTTGAAAAAAGAAAAAAAAACATATGCTCACATGGGCCCTCATTAGAAATTAAAGGTGTCTATAGGGCTAGTTTGCTCATGAAATATTGCTGTGTTCACATGGATAAACAAGCACTCACTAAAACATACACAGGACACACACACAAACACACACACACACACACACACACACACACACACACACACACACACACAAAGAAAGAGAGATCAGCCAATATGGACAGAAACCTCTTTGTGTTTGAGAGACCAATGCCAGATGCAGTGAGTGAATATGGCCAAAAGAGTAATAGTCTTCCAAAAATCATCTGTGCTTTCTATGTCAAGAGGACCAATTGGGAGACAATTGTCTGCTGGAATTACACTCTGGCACAAGAGTAGTAGCAGTAGATGTGTGGATTTTCTTTAAGGGTGCGTCAATATGTTGTTTGTGTCTTTGCCCTGAGCATGTAATTATGGAATAGACGAACTGTTGACATCCACCCTGTAGAAAACAGAAACTCCATTTTCTCATCTCAAGGTGTTTTTTTTTAACATGCTACCTAACAGCGAGACACCTTTGCACAGAACTGAAAACCACTCAAAGAGAGAGAGAGAGAAAGAGAGAGAGAGAGAGAGAGAGAGAGAGAGTGTTCAAGTAAAAAGCGGTAGATTCCAGATCAGGTCCCTCTCTTAACAGGAAATTGCTAACAGGTGCGCACTGCTAAGGATGAAGATAGAGCAGGAGGTTATAAACACGGTGAGAATTCTGAACCTGCTGCATCTCATTATGTCTCTGCAGCACGTCATTCAGACAGAGTGGAATGGGGGGAAAGCTAAATCCAGGTGCTGCGTAGGCCCTGTGGATGGAAGTGTCTGCAGTGTTAAAGTGCTTCAAGAAGTCGCTGCAAAAAAGTATTCAGCAAATGTCTAGGTCAAAATCAGTATTCTGAACAGAGCTTGTGGTTACAAGGTATAATAATAATACAAAATAAAATAAAAAAATAAATCATATGCTTCTAAACACATTCATTTTTCAGATTCTGCTAAATCCCAAAAATGTTCTCATTTGTTAGGTGTTGTTAGATAATTCCTCTTCGTATGTCCCACACATATCTATATACTATGCCTTGTATTATGATACTGTACAGAGACCGTTTCACACACATCATCTGTAATATGCATGTTTGATGTCCCAACACGTGGTATATAATGGCTGGATGCCATGGATACACAACACCATGTACAGCAGAACAATATATGAATGCTTCCCTGGTCTTCAGGCTTTACATGGTTATATCCGGAAAAACAATTTTCACTTAAACTGGTAATTCCTTATCGAATGCATGCAGACAGTCAGGCAAGCTACTGTTGCTGTGACATTTAAAGCCTGTTAGCTAATTGTGGCTATGAATGAGTAGCATGCATATTCATTAAGGCCCTGATTACCTTTTACATGGCTTGCCCTCTTCTAACTCTCTTCTCTTTCTTTCTCATTTTCTCTCTCGCTCTCATTCCCTCATTCTCACCTCCTGTTAAGAGGGCTTCATGCATCATCTTCGGTGAAGGGTTCTAATGAAAATGCATCAGCGATCTGTTTTATATGAGAGGGGAGAGGGAGTTGGTCATGCCAGCCTGACATGGGGTGGAAGCCACGAGACTTTTCACAGGATTCACATTGTGTCCTTTTACTGCTCAACTCCACTGAGCCAGTTATAGGGCCAGTCTTCTATGGCCTCATGGTTTCCTAGAAATAATTGCATATTTTGACCCACTATGTTGTTGATGTCGGTGAAAGAAATTGAAAAGCAATTCTTGCCATGATTGGCAAGGAGCATGAGGAACACGGGACCATGCATAAACGAGGCAGTTCACCTGATAATAGGCCTACTACTTGATATTTTGAAGATGCTAGTGTGCCTTTTTAAAAATACATCCATAACGGAAATATTGGACATGTCTATCTAATGACAGCACACTTTGCAATGGTAATATTGAACAAAACCCAACTAATGAATCTGAAATTTCGTGTAACACGGATTATATCTAGCTGAAAACAAGGCTATTGCTATTGGATATACTCGTAACACTTGATATATCATTGCAGTCAGTATAGACAGTCCATATTATAGCCAAACACACTAACATTATCAGTAGGCTTTTAGTTGCCTAAAAGCAATCACAGCTGTAAAACATACAATCACATTCAATTCAAAGATATAGGCAACAAACATTTCTGATACGGAAATATCATCCTAATAATTGTGTGATGAGGAATTGAGGCTCTGTCTCTAACATTGTTCGTAACAAGCTTATAACATGGTTATGCCAGTCTTACAACTGAAGGCTTTAATAGAGTGTCACTGTTAGCCACACCACAACAACAGGGAGTAGGATTTGTAACTGAATGAGCAATTATGATCCACTTAACTACCTACTGTTAAAACTGAGTGAGTCTGTGTGTATGGGTGACACATGTTTCTCTTACTAAGTGAGAAACTGGACTTTGAAGGACTTCTTTTGTTGTGTTCATTCAATGCATCAGATCTTCTGATCACACAGAGCTCGAGTGTGTTGTACGTAATCAACTCATTTGCATGAAAAAAAGATATGGTCCTATTAAGAGCAGCATGTTGAGCAACAATAGAGGTTTGGTTCTAGTGACACCCCCTGACAAACACAAATACGATCACGAATGAACTTTGCATCCAAGTGATATACACTACTCAATGGCAACAACACACTTACCATATCACTGATTATGAAAGGGTATCAAGAAAACTGGGAATGACAGAATGTTGAATGTGTTGGAGTGAATATAAATATCAGAGTGAAATGTGGGCTATATCATAAACATATCATGTTTCATATTTCATGTATGTCATGTGTGACTTTTGCTCAAACTATGACAGGCATCTAGATGTCATCAGATTAAGATTAATTAAGTAATTTAACAGAATTCTTATATACATTTGAATTATAGAGCAGTAAAATCCATAGAAATGTTTATCTTACAGTATGTCTTTCCAGTTTTCATCTTCATATCCAGTGTTGAACATGAAACAGGGGCAACCTGCACAAAGAATGTAATGATTATTTCGGACACGCTTCAGCATTGTGCCACACTTCAGGACCCTATGGATAGGACAACTTCCACTATCTATGGATAGAAAGAAGGAAATTAGTTTTAATATGATTTTGGCTGAGCTATCCATCTGGCTTTTTAAAAGCTGACCTGTCTTACAAGACATAAATTCCACTGTTTAATCCACTCAAAACATGAAAAATTCAATACTTGTGATTTATGGCCTTCTTGTCCAGGTGCACTTAGGCGGTGCGTGTTTGCATTTGTGCGTCTTTCAGTCTGTTGCTGGTAAATGACATCAGATTAATGAGTGCCTCAAAGGCAATGGCATCACTGTAAAGAATGCATTCTCAAAACAACAACGTAATAAATAAATAAATGAGTAAAAAAAACATGGTGAATAAATGCCTAAACATGTCTAGATGACGACAAAATAGTAATGTGTTGTCCTTGCAGAATATCTAAATGGCTCTATTACTGTAATGTTTCTAATTTATTCTAAAATTATAATACATGGAACCATATCATGTCATTACCATATTACCTTTAATGCTAGATGTAGCACTGCCCAAGCACCAGCAGGAAGTCTGAAAAGGTTCCCAGGTTTCAGTAATGCCCTGAGCGCCCTCTGCTTTCTGCTCCCTCCTCCCTCTGAGTGGCAGATGCACCGTGACACCGTGTGGCGAATAGGCCACGGTGCAGCCCATCAGAACGCACGTGAGTTGTAACAGTGACTGTTTATCTCAATGACAGCGAGGCAGACGTACACACTGCCAGAGCAGTTACGCTGTTTACACACACGTCCGGCTGTTTGAACTACACATTAAAGTGTTTACTCTGGGAGTGGGTTCAGCAGAGTAGGCAGGAAAGGCTGTCAACTTAGCTGTGGACACTGTATTGGAATAATGTAACTTGCCATGTTGTTAAGCTAGATGGATGTGAATATTTATGGAAAAAAAATAAGTATGGTTTGACAGTTGAGTCAGTGCAGATAAAGAGAGATGACATTTAAGCGAATGCTTATTTTTGTTTGAAATTAAACATCCTTAGGATTAAATGTTGTCTTGATGACTGGTTTCCATTTGAATGTCAGGTACAAATCACGCTGAGTGCAACAGACGGCAAGAAAACAACTAATATTCTTTCTGAGTAATAACACAGACACTTGACAATGTCAAACTCATATATTATTTATTCCATTTAAATATTTGTCTCTGATAATATACAGATCTATCTTAAATAATACAAATGCACTGTGCTAGATCTAGTCCAAGAATGCCCGGGCGTCCATGCTTAGAGTTGAAATATATATGTATACACATCATCATCATCATCATCTTCATCATCACTGTCAGAGGAGCAAAGATGCTGGAATTCAAAGGTTTTAATATACCCAGGAGTGACTTCAAATCCTTTCTGCCCCTTCTTTTTTTTTTGGTATGGATTTTTTGTCTGGTAATTCCATTTCCAAGTGATGACTGACAATGTCAAAGGCATTTAGAAAAAAAAAGAAACACCCAAAACATTTTTTTAGACAAAACTAATCCTGTCAATACTGATCTTTCACGGACTTAACCACAAGGACACAGTAGATTCCGTCAGTCTTCCTAACTCATAACCTGGCATGTTGTCTTGAGTCTCGATACATGACACAGGCTCAGTTTGCTAAAACGTTTTGAGGAATGCAGGGGTAAGGTATGATGCTAAAACAAGCCACCATTTCTGTAAAAAGTGAGATACAAGAATTACGAGGAAAGCGTTATTTTTGTTGTTTTTTTTGTTAAGACAAAAACAATTCTGCTGATGCAGCACATTTTTGGTCAACAACACTGGAGCTCAGCATGATTATGATATGATTGGCAGGGACTTCTCAAATCAGCCAAACCAATGTACTGAAAACATACCTTCATATTGACCATTGCTAGGACATATTACTAATAAGTTCCATCGTCTCTCTATACTCAATGGCTAAATAAACCGCACAACATATTTGTAGTATACATGGGCGCTGCCAATTAAAACATGTTTAATGCAAAGAATCAAAACACATTAGTTATTGAGTTAACACCAATATAATTACGACAGAATTGTCTGTAAATGCTAACATTAATCTGAAACTCCATAACACACTAAATGGGCCATTAGTTCTCGTACGTTAGAGAAGCTACAGGACACCCTGTTATTCTGTGGGTTTGCATTGATGTGAGAAATTATTTTCTTTCCTTTCCACAAAGGCAACTTCTGATCTCTTATTTTCCTTTCTCTTCCACTTCTTTAATCTTTGTCACCTGGAAAGTCACCTCAATCGATAGGGGGGAACTTCAGGAAAACCAAAGAGAATCAGACTTTTAAGGAATGTCTCTGTTTTTGCAAAGACAGGCTGAGTCAAAGGCGAGACAGCTGGAATTGGAAGAAGGAAATGTCAGGAACTCAGGACTGTCAGGTTCTCTTAGTCTCAAACCAACAATGATAAAAAATAAAGGCACAGCAGACCATGTAAGACAGATATTTCACATCTTGAGCATTCAAACATGATTATCACCACATTATGACAACACCAGTGGCTAAGGTTGTTCCAGCTCGGTCAACGTACATGCTCGGTGTGCGCGCATGTGTGTGTGTGTGTGTGTGTGTGTGTGTGTGTGTGTGTGTGTGTGTGTGTGTGTGTGTGTGTGTGTGTGTGTGTGTGTGTGTGTGTGTGTGTGTGTGTGTGTGTGTATGTGTGTTTCTGTGTGGGGGGAGCAGGGAGTTTTACGATGGGATGGAAGCCATGGAGTGTCATGCCTGAGTGCATGTGAAAACACACACACACACACACGCGCCCGCGCACACACACACACACACACACACACACACACACACACACACACTCACACACAAACACGCACACATGCACACACACACACACACACACACACACACACACACACACACACACACACTCTGAAACGCTCCGAGACTGTCCCATACACTCCCCCCAGGCAGGTTAGTTATAAACGAGATACTGATTCCTTCAGCTCATTTTCACATACATAAATACACAGTATTTCATTCAGCATTTTATATATATATATAATATCCATATATTAAAAAAATCAGTAGCAGGTGAAGCCTTGGACAGAGTCAAACCTCTCTAGGGACACCTCAGATTAATCTATTAGTGCAAACTAATGGTGTTGGGGGCAACTGGGACTGGGCTAAGGGCAGGACAGAGGGGTGTGTGTGTGTGTGTGTGTGTATGTGTGCATGTGTGCATGTGTGTGTGTGTGTGTGTGTGCGTGTGTGTGTGCATGTGTGTGCGTGTGTGTGTGTGTGTGTGTGTGTGTGTGTGTGTGTGTGTGTGTGTGTGTGTTCGTGTGGGGGGTAGCACTGTTTGGATGATTACCTTTGGCTTGTTTCAGAGGACGGGGATGGGGGGGGGGGGGTGAAGGTAGAGGGGCTTAAGTGTAACACTTCCTAAAGCTTCACCTATTGAGTCATAAGGCAAATCACAGGGCCATGGAGGATTGGAGCATTAACAGACCACACCTTCATCTCATTGGTCGACCAGACATGGTATGAAGGGTACAGGATGGATGGAAGGGGGCCCCATACGGACCACTTCCTGCAGTGTCAGCCCACTGAACCCTGGGATATTTGGTCCTCCAGTTCAAAAGTCTCTGGTCACCACTACTCCCATGTAATGTGGTTGGGGGGATAACAAGCTGGGCTTCCTTCTCAGTCATGAACAATAGCAATTAAGGAATGAAGATCTACTATTTTTTTTTCCTTTTCCAAAATACAAGAAACCAATCTTTATAATCTTAAATTACTTTTCAAAAAATAAATACATTTTCTAACCTCTCATAAATAAATAGATCTCAATGCACTAGATCCAATATGGGACAATTTACACAAGGAGAAAGAATGTCAAGACCTGTAGTCAATTATAATTGTACCTTCACTTCTGACTCAGTAACAAGTGCTCGGGCTGGCTTAAAAAGAATTACTATCCACAAACCAAATAAATATATCAACAAGTAGGTTGACTCTCCAACTATTATAATATTATGGCATTTTGCATGTAAAAGTATTTGTGCCTCATATTTAATCTAAATTCATACTGTGTGACTCTCATTGTAAAAAAATCCAGAAGTCCAACGATGGGGATTCAAATCTGCCCAGCTAAGTGAAAGAGTCGTCAGAGCAAAACTCTGTTCCACGGATTCCACTTTAACCCATCACTCTTTCTCTACCTCTTTCTCTCAGTCTTTCACTCACTCAGACAACAACTATTCATTGTTGATTACCGAAGAAATCAGTCAACAATTTAGGGCCTCCATCTCAAAACACACGACCCTCTCGCATTCTGTCCATCTTCTTCACTCTCTTTCTTGTACCTCTCTCTCACTCTCTCTCTCTCTCTCTCTCTCTCTCTCTCTCTTTCTCTCTTTCAAAGCTCTCGTCACCCCCGCCCACCCATCCCCCCTCTCTCCAGCGCTACTGCAGGTTCTTCAGGAGCCGTCCGTAGCGGAAGTCGTAGACGTGGCGGCAGACGAAGACCAGCTCGGGGTCCACGTTGGCGGGCACGCGGCGGTGCGAGGGCACGGCGTACCCCTGGGAAGGCGGCACCACGGGGGAACTTTTGGGGAGACCGTCGGCGTGACGCTTCACCAAGGCACAAAATCTGTGAGTAAAGTAAATAATAATAATTAAAAAAAACAAACACAAACAAACAGTCAGTCAATAACTGGCAAAGAGGGTTTGTCTGTCAAAGACCCTTTGTTGGTGGTAAGAAAAGATGGGGGGAGGCTGGACGATATCAGTCTGCGATCCGTCTGAGAGAAGTCTCGGGAAAATGGCACGGCAACTGTGACAGTGATATTGTGAGGCTATGCAAATTGAGTTTTTAAATGTCACACGCTAAACACCCCCACACTGAGATCACAATTGACTTGAAGAGTGCTTTTATCCTGGGGTTTACGATGTTGATCTGCGCAGAAAGAGAGGGAGAGAGGGGGGGAGCCACTTACCTACAGTACTGAGCTAAAGTCAACACGTAGCACTTGTCTTCAATGCAGGCCACGCTATTTTCATCCTGATGGCGGGACGCAAAAATCTCATTCTGATGAAAGAGAGAGGGAGATAGAGAGAAAAATGGGAAAAAAAAGTGGAGAGAGAGAGATTACATATATAAAGAGCCAAAAGAGGAGCAGAGAGATGGAATGTGAAATAAAAATAGGAAAAATGAAAAATCATTAAAGAACGAGAAAAACTTCAAGCAGATTAATCGATTAAAAAATCATAGATTAATTACTTTCCCCAGTAATTACTTAACACGACTTCATTAATTCTAGCTAGAGAGCTTTTATAATCCGTTAGAAGTAAGTACTACCCCTAAGCACATATTATTAACATCTGTGAGTAAGAGGGAACACAGCCATTAAAACCCAACATTCTTTAACACTTACAATTAAAGAACACAGAACACATACTGTATATATACGTGCACCGAGCTGCCTAATATTAATCGCACAATTATACACATAAGACGTTACATCCATTGAGAACAGGGAGCAGCCAACCATTACATTACGCTATGTTCTGCTCATGCTTAGCAGATGTGGAATTCCAGAGTTCATTCGTTGGCCATGTCATTTGCAGCGGCATATTTTATAGTGTGAGTGTGTGTGTGTGTGTGTGTGTGTGTGAGTGTGAGAATGTGTGTGAGTGTGTGTGTGTGTGTGTGTGCGTGTGCGTGTGTGTGTGTGCGTGTGTGTGTGTGAACCTGCGTCGACATCCCCAGTGCCATTACGCGAGCTGAGACGCTTAAAGGACATTATCTGCACGGCACACAGAGATGGCGGTGAGGAAACGTTGGTGGAACAGCCTCTGGTCAATCAGAGATAAAACGCCACCAGCGCATTACCCCTTGTGGAACTGCCGGGTCTAAAGGAGGTCCCTTTAGTCCTTAATAGCTTTCCGTGGAAAAACACAAGGTCGGCACAGGCTGAGCCAATTGTGTTGCAGCTGTTTGCGTTTTCTCCCCCCCCCCTCCCCCACCCCCCCCTCTCTCTGCCGCGTCTCTGAATAGCGCATTTGTTCCTGCGGGCTCATTGACCTCACGGAAGCCTGCGCTGGGCTATTTCTTCCTGCACCTCAGAATTAGAGGAAGCCGGTTGTTTACACTGTGTTCCCATGGAGACGCTGCCAGCGCCGCTGCAGCGTGGTGTGTGTGTGTGTGTGGTGCGAGTGAGCGTGTGCGGACGCTTCTTCCAGCGCTCACCTCACAGTGCATGCTGGGATTGCGGCCCCCCTGAGTGTGCTCTGGGCGATAGTACCAAAACAGGCTCATCATCATCTCTCCTGTGGAGGGGGAAGAACAAACACACACACACGCACGCACGCACGCACACGCACACGCACACGCACACGCACACGCACACACAAACACATACACACACATACACACACATACACACACACACAAACACACACACACAAATTATCAAACAAAGAGTCTTTTATAATTTTAGTCATCAATACAATTTACATAGCCAGCATGCTACAAACACCATTACTACTACTGAACAATGAAAGTGGCCTCGCAGGGGTCCAATCCCCAAAAGACTCCAGCAAACATCAAGGGACAATCACTGTTTCAATCACACATCACAGCAGAGTCTCCAAGACTAAATACTACAACGTGTTGTGTTTAATAATAATACTGACCAGATTCGGGGTCCTCCCAGAAGGCGGAGACTTTGGCCACGTAGGGCAGGGACTTCTTCCTGGGGCCGGAGCGGAGCAGCACCGTGTCCCTGACTTGGATCACGTCGCCGGCCCTCTGCACGGCGTCGTAACACCTGCGCAGGACCATGGTCTCCTCACCCTGAGAGGACACACACACACACAGACAGACACACACATGCACGCACACACACACACAGACACACACACACAGACACACACAGACACATGCACACGCACACACACATACACAGAGACAGACACACACACACAAGGATGCACAGTCATACACCCAGACACACACACACACGCAGACACAAATACACAATTATGCACGTACACATACAGCAAATGAACACACATATATTCGCACAGACAAAACGCACATACACATAAATACAGACACACACACACACGCACACACACACACATTTACACAAACAAAACACACACAGAATCATAATCACACGGCCACACACACGCACACACATACAAACAAACACATTAGTGCTGAAGCATATTTAAAAGCAGTCATGCTCGGGTGCAAACACAAATTATCCCTGCATTAACCTAATGCCCATTCAGACAGGATTCCAAGTGGAGTGTTTTTTTTTATATATATTCTCTGTGACTGAGGCAGAAGCAAATCCACACCCTGCTAATTGAGAAAAACCTACATACACGAAGCATGTTTATTTTGGTTGTTGTAGCAACTGTTTACTTTCCTGATTTCCATTAAGTAGGTGGATCCAAATAATTGCTCACATACGGCGTACACAAACTCAGCTCGGTCTCGGGTGGGCGAGACTATTTTAGAAACCCCCTGACCAGACGACTTAAATGTCAAAGCAAAACACAATGGCTAAAACGCCACAGCTTTAGAAAGTCAACCTAACCCCACAGACTTCCACTTGACAACACCGAGGGCCCCCTCGTTAAAACAAAAACACAAGAAGAAAAAAAAAATCCCCTCAAGCTTCTGGGAACCTCCCCAAGTCCGCCCTCAATGGAGCTCAACGTACCACGACAAACACCTCCTTCTCAGTCGGCACGCCGACAGGAAGCCATCCGTTGGTTGCCCGGCGACGCGAGATCTTCTGCTGCTTGCCGCCAGTCCCGCTGGCACTGCCCGGCCCCAGCTGCTTGTCCTTCCTGTGCGGGCAGACCCCCAGGGAGGGGGCGCTGTTGCGCACGCCGGAGCCCGACCGCGAGCCGCTCGGGGGCTTGGCGCTCTGGGGGCACTCGCGGGCCACCCGCAGCTGGCCCTGGGGGGGCCCGGCCGAGTCGGAGAGGGGCGTCTGGAGGTGGGGGACCGACTGCGGCGAGGGCGGCGGCACGCTGGGCATGGGGCAGACGGAGAGGGGCAGCGGGGGCGACACGGGGATGGAGGGGCTGTGCTCCTCCAACGGGTACGGGTAGTCCTCTGTGGAGGGGAGACGGGGAGGAGGAGGAGGAGGAGGAGGAGGAAGAGGAGGAGGAGGAGGAGGAGGAGGAGGGGAGAAGTCAGAGGTGGAGGTGCAGAGACTGAATGAGCGACATGAAAGGGCTAGTAGGGAGAACAACACGCAGGGGAGCGGCGTGAAGAGAAAGAGCATTACGCATGACTGCATGACCACTCTCTCTCTCTCTCACACTCCCTCTCACACACTGCCACACACACACACACACACACACACACACACACACACATTCTGTCTATCTCTCACGCACAGAAATACACACACACACACACACATTCTGTCTATCTCTCACACACAGAAATACACAAACACACAAATACACACACACACACACATTCTCTCTATCTCTCACACACACAAACAAAAACATACACACACACACACACTTGAATTACAAAAGCAAATTTCTAAAGCACACAGCGAGCCACAAAGATAATTGCCAAGAACCAGATCCATTGATGAAGCAGATCCACATAAAAAGGTTCCGTTTGTTTGTCCAATTAAAACAGCCTGTTTCCTGCTTGTTAGCAAGATTCTGAATTTCATTTCTCTCCAGTCACAACAGATAGCACATCTGTACAAAACGTAACCTCGCAATCCAAAGACAAAAGAAAAAGAAACTCTGGACGTATGATAAAGATCTCTCGCCAAACATTTATTTATGGCGGTCTGGGCACCCACAGTGCTGGTTGTGTAATATACATGGACAGATAGGCCGTGTGCTCTCATGGGTGAATGCCTCCTGCCGCGCAAAAAACCGGCCACATCAAAGAACAAATTAACGCCCCGTATGAAATATATGCCCGTTTCACGTGCCCCTGTTGCGCTAAAAGGTCAGCGCGTTCCAGAGGCTAGGGGTTCAAAGGTCGTGTTAGGTCAAAAAAGAGAGAGAGAGTGACGGCAGGCATGCGGCATGGACAGGGGGGCTGTTGACGTGCGGTGGCCAGGAATGCGACTGCGTACCCAGTCATGGTGGGGGGGAGAACAACTGGACTGTAAGTCATGGGTCGAGGTATCTGTATTTAACAAGTTTTTCACTTCCAACTCCCTGGGGCATCACTTAGAGCAAAAGGGAGGACCGACCGCATACTGAAAAATGATGTTCTGGCTGTAAATGAAAACACATATGGGAAACTGATACGCTTGTTTCAGGCCCGGGCTGCGCTGAAGGAAAGCTGCCCCCTCAGTGTTGTGATATGTGACTTTTTAAGCTTGTGTGGGGTTGAATAACAGTGTATACAACACACACACACGTACACGTGGGCATGCCCCACACATACAATGAGAGAAAGAGAGGGATGAAGAGGGAGAAAGGGAGAGAGAAAGAAAATGAACAAAAACATCCGAAAACACGTATATGTGTACACTCTCACACACACAGACACACACACACACAGACACACACACACACATAAACACACACACACACACACACACACACACACACAGGAGCACATACAAACACATGTACCCACACTGATCACTTTCTCAGGGGCTCGAAGGTAAAGCACCATTTATTAACCCCGGTGACAGAGTCAGCAGCACTTTTGATAGAGGGCACGGCACTGCGCTAAACACCAATTTCCACTACGTCCGGCGCTGGCCCTCCGGTCCCTGTGTGTCAGACAGCTGTAACACCACGCTAGCCTGCCCAGTAATCACACCCATTTATGAGGTCCTGGGTGCTTGCCGGCCCACACAAATAAAAAAGCCTGATGACAAATGAGGCCCAGATCGGTTTTCCCTCGGAAAACAGTGGAGACCCTGTTTCAGCAGTAACTGTAGGAATCAGGGGGTCGCTTGTGTCAGGAATACAGAGTCTGCACTGGGGGGGGGAAGAATAAAAAAAACAAGCAAAATAAAACAAGTTTAGGGGGGAAAAAAACGTTCATTGTTTAGCTCTGGCAGCCAACTGCTGTGGGTTACAGGGGGCGTGGGGGGAGGGCGTGTTTTGTTGGGAGGGGGGGGTGTTATTGCTGTTTTGCTGCCGAGACGGACGACCCGGCGAGATCCTGGGATTCCTCGCTAATAACAAGGGCACGATGCGGGGCGTTAGGAGGCCCGGTGCCTAGATCCGGGGCCGCGGCCAAGGGTGGGCTGGCGCGCCCCTCCGCGCGCGCGGAATAAAATGGAGGTCTTTAAGAGGCCACAGCTGCTGCTCCTTCAGAGCAGACGCTCCACAGGCGAGGGCTGGCCCGTGCCAACTACAACAACCACAACCACCAACCCCACCTGTGGCTGTTAGTCACACAGGAAAACCACCCATGAGCACAGGGCTTCTAGGCATCCGTCAATAACTCCGCTCCGGAGAAAGAAATGAAAAAAAAAGAAAAAAGAAAAAAACACGGATGGCTGAGGGCTAAGAAATACTGGACGCAAGCACAAAGGACAGAGGATGAGTGGTGACTTGTGAAAGAAGAGGATAAAGAGAAACGGTAAGAACACAAGAGCAGAGGATGGAGGAAACATGGAAGAAACAGACGAGGGAGAAGGACAGACGATGAAAAAAAGAAGAGTACGAAGAAAGGATGATGGAAAAGAAGCCCCCCGACAGAGGAACTTCGGGAACACAGTTAATAAATTCCAGAAGCAGAACCTCGATATCTACTCGCCAATCAATCTGTGGGTGGAACGCTGCCCAGGAGAGGCCTGGCCATTGGCTAGCTCTGTGAGCTAAGGCACACAACGCCGCCTGCTAGTGCTGACAAGGCTGGGCTGTTGAGTCATAGACATGTGGGACAGTGGAATGAATGCATCAGCTTGAAGTCAAGCGCACACACACACACACACACACACACACACACACACACACACACAGACACTTTTGTATTCAGACTCTGAAAAAAAGACAAAACACACACACACACACACACATGCACGCACGCACATACACATGAATAGCCGATATCCAGCTGATCAAATGACTTGCAGGTTGTGTGTAAATAGCGCAGCATAGTAGACCTGCCCTGCTAATAGTGGTGCTAAATGCCGCCCTTTACTACCAGGGCAATTATGGCATGAGGTATTTTATGCTTGTTATGCAGCTTGTGCTTCTGCCAGCAGACTGTGCATATTAACAGCTAGGTGCCATTTATTTATTTATTTATTTATTTTTCACTTCATCAAGCCATGGAGAGAGCTTCCCTTCACTTCCTCAAGCAGTCCTCTCCACTGGGATCTAACTTAATAAAACAGGAAGCTGAACATGCTATCTGGCCAGAGCCCTTATTTTCCCCCCCCCCAAATCCAATTTGCTCTCGGTGCCCTTACCCATCTTGATCTTGCGGTTGCAGCTGGAGCAGTCGGCGCTGTAGGAGCAGCCGCGCGCCTGGAGGCGCTGCGGAGTCCGGTAGGCGTAGGGCCCCATGCGGCACGTCTCGCCCCCGTAGCACGCGCCCACCGAGCTGCAGTAGGCCGGGTGCGGGATGCCCGGCGGCGGCGGCGGAGGTGGCGGGCGTGACATGGAGGACGGCGGCATCAGCTTGGGCCTCTGCCTCTGTCTGTCTCTGTCTCTGTCTCTGTCTGTGCTGCACAGCGTGATGGGGGCCACGGAGGCGGGCGGGTAGGGGACCGGCGGGGCGCTGATGGGGGGCGGCGAGGACGCCCCGTGGTGGGCGATGTGCACGTAGTAGCCCGAGTAGCACTGGTACGGGTGGGCGTTGATGGCCAGCGTGGCCGGGTGCGCCAGGAAGCCCTTGACCGGCGGCAGGGAGCGCTCGTCCGCCTCCGAGTACCGAGGCTTCTGGTCCAGGAACAGCGCCAGCCGGTGGCAGTACTCCACCGAGCGCTCCGGCGAGCAGCAGTAGTACGGGGGGTTGACCTCCGCCTCCGTCTGCTCCTCCTTCACCTGCTTCAGCGGGTAGCTCAGCATGGAGCGGCACTGGAAGCCCGGCCGGATGAAGCCGTGGCCCCCCGCCGGGCCTTCCCACAGCGCCTCCTGCTGGTAGGCCTCCTTCTTGCAGAGGCTGCAACACCTCTGAAGCACCTGCTGCTGCGGCTGCTGCTGTTGCTGGATAGGAGGGTGGTGCAACTTGTGCCGATGCTTTTGCGATTTGGATACGTGATGGTGATGGTGGTGGTGGTGGTGTTGCTGCTGCGGCTTCAGTTGCATTTGTTGTTGTTGCTGTTGCTGCTGCTGCTGCTGTTGATGTTGTTGTTGTTGTTGATGCTGTTGTTGTTTACCTCGCATGGTTCCACCCCCCTGCTTGCCGTCGGTCTTGCCACGCCGCTTGACTCCGGCGGACGTGCTGGTGAGCTTGAGCAGGGCGGCGGCGTTCAGGCCGGCCAGGCGGCGCGGCGTGGGGCTGTCCAGACTCGGCCGGTCGGCTTCCTCCGCGTCCAGCTTGGCCTTTTTGTGTTTCTTGGGACTCTGACACCCCTCGGAGTCTGGCGTCCGCTTCCTGCCGTGGGCTGCCCTTTTGGAGCCGCCCGCTTCCTTGGCCGGGTCTTTGGCCAGATTAGCGCATTCCCCTTTCAAAGAGGAGCACTGCTGCTGCTGCTGCTGCTGCTGCTGTTGTTGTAGCTGTAGCTGCCGCTGTTGCTGTCTCTTTGCAAGTCTGGCCGCCTGCCGAGGGTCGTCTCTGTCCAAAAGCAGGCTGTTGACCGCCTCGGCGTTGAGCGAGGCCAGCCTGCGCTGGCGCGGCTCCGGGGTCAGCTGCGCGGGCACGCATAAGGCAGGTAACTCCGCTTTGGGGGGTTTGTTTTTTGGTAGTTGCGCTGGCCGTTGCGGTGGCGTTTGCGGCGGCAGAAGGGATGGTGCCCGCGGCCGGTAGCAGGCTTTGCAGCCCTTCTTTCGGCACTTGCAGGGCTTGGTCCTCCCTCCCGACCGCTCGCCACCGCCGCCGCTCCTTGGCTTGTTGCCCCGGCCCCTCCGGTGCCTGTCCCCGGCGGCCGTCTGGCCCTCGCTCTCCTCCAGCCGGGTGAGCACCACGCTGCAGTTGCGCGTGCCAAGGTCGCCCAGGCCCAGTCGGCCCCGCAGAGGGTACATCTTCCTGTCCAGCTCGGCGCTCATATCCTTCGCCTCCTCCCGCTCTCGCTCTTTGGCCCGACTCTGTCGGAGCTTGGCCTTGGCCTTGGTCTTGGTCGGGGTCCGCTGCCCGTGCCTCGGGCTCTTGGGCCAGATGCGGCCCATGGTTTCAGCATGTGTGAGGCTGCCCACCTGGTCCCAGTGTTCACTCCAGTGTCGCCACAGAGGTGCCCTCTGACGCGCATGGGTCATCACACGCTTCCATTCAGATCCTGCTGAGGGGAAAATCGAGAAGGAAAGAAAGAAAAAGAAAAAAAAACCCATCACAGTTCAGCACATATTTGAGGGCATTATCTAACCAGCCAAAACACTGAATCCACACTGTAACCGGAGCAGAGTGGTCTCTCACAAAACTAAGCAGTATGACTTTTGTAAATGGATTTTTTGGCCTGTATACTTTTACTCCCTGATTGTTCTGAGAATAGAGAACGAGTTTGTCACAATTGCAAAGAAAACGTCCATTCGTTCATGTTAATTTAGCGGTTCGACTAAGCACATGGCTTGCCTCCACCGGCTTCCAAGAAGGTGATTATGGGATTCCTGAGGTCGCCACAACTGCATACACAATGGATGAATTGTACAGTAGTGTACCTTAATGGCAACGCAAATTACAAACCTATGATTACCGCAATTATCTGGCAGACTCAGACTTTGAACTCGAAAGAGACGGTTAGATTTCATAGCCTGTTTTGAGGGTTTCCAGAAAACATAAAGGTGGGAAAAAAAACTTCTTGAGAGATCATTCCTTCCCCCATGGAGATAATGGACACAAATACAGACAGTTGTTACACTGCAGCGGACAGTAACAGATATAGCAATCACAGAAATGATTGAGACATTCAACTTCATCGCCATCTTCTTACTCTTTCACATCAATCCTGTCCGTCATTTATGACGACAGCAGCATGCAAGGAAACAGTAAGCTTGGCGTAATCACAACTCCAAGATCTCAGGGAACCCAATTTCACCGTACCCTTGACTTTGACCCCATTTTCAAGTTGCCTTAAAGAAAAGCGGTTAAGCCTCTTCTTTAACACCTACTGTGCCAGAGGCCCCTAGTCATTATCCTAACCTCCCTCGCTGCTTTGAACTTTAGGTCAGACCTTGAGAACAAGCCTTAACCCTCCTGACTTCCTGAGGCGGCTGGGACCTCAGGGATGAGAGTATCAAGGAACTCCCCAGGACTTCCTTCTGGCACAGACGGCGGTTGTAAATCCAGGGGATCTATCATAAATACAACATGATGCTTGTCATTGTGACAGTTTGTCAGCACATGACAAATGGTCGAACTCTTCCCATAAAGCTCACGGCTTGTCATTCAATGCCTTCTGCCAGGCCTTGCCAAGTGACATAAAAAAGAAGACTGCTATGGGAATTTAAGTTATCAGCTGCATCTGTATTTAAACGGTAATGACAGCCACAGAGAAATGTTTGTGGTATATTTCTGCAGGGATGTTTCTGGGAATCTTTTTTTCAATAGATTCCATCCTTTTGTTTCCCTACTGAACAATTACAGTGAGTTAGAATACAAAAGTCCCACACACAATAAACTGCTTACAACACAAGCACACGAATGTTAACGATCCTTCGAGCATCTTTATTTAACAGTAACACTCTTGTCTGTGTGTTAAAAGATATGCTTAGCAGGGGCTTAAACTTAGTTGGGTGTATATTCAGCTCTCCAAACTCTAATCATGTCTAAACAGCAATTAGCAGTTCAAACATCCTACCCTTCAGCCAAACACATCAAAGACACATTTGAAGTGTAGACTTGTCTGGAGGCATATCAAAGCTCTGTGAAAACTGCTCCTCTTCATTCTATTAGTTCGACATCCTGCTACACACCAATCAGCAGGTCTTGTGCTAAAGGTATGATGTGAACAGCTTCATTCTTAGAAATTACACTGGAAATGGCTGTGTTTAGCATTGGCACTGTGTAATGCAGTGTAACGTATTGCATAAAAACAATTCATTACACTTTGAGACTTTTTTTTATAAGCATGTCACAGTGTTCCCATTGTTTGTGTTTTGGTATGGCTAACATGATGTCACACCCTCCGGTTATGTGCCAATGATTAATGTGTTATGAAAATGAAGTCTATAGCAGTATTTCATACCCACGGCTTTATATAAAGTGACAGACGCAATGTGCTTTACATAAGGTGACAGTATAATCACCACACAATGAGAAGTGCAAGTGCTGAGGATAAATATACATCAGCAGGTGTTAACGCAGTTTTAAAGAAATCACAGAGACTACACACACACACACACACACACACACACACAAAATCCTACCACTACCACCACCACCACCATGAAACACATTAAAAAGCAAGGTACCTGCTTATAAAAGTGTGCAGTATAGGGGGTCTTTCTCAGGTCCTCAGACCGGGGACATAAATACTACTTTGGCATCAGAGGACTCTTTAAAGCGTTAGTACAAGAATGGTTGAAAGACTGCTCGCTGCCTGTGGAATGGAGAGTCCTTGTTGATGTGTATCTGATATTTGCGGGGCCAGCTTTATTTACAAGTAACATAATTCAAAATCAATTCTAGTTTTGATGGGTAGTCAAGGCAGACAACAGGTGTAATATGTTCAGACCTTCTGGTACCAGTGAGAAGGTTGCATTTTTGAATGAAATGTAATTTCTGCACAGCTGATTTGTGAAGCTGGTGAATAGACTATTATAGTCTAATCTGCTTGTTATAAATACACGGGTAGATTTTTCTCAGTCTGATTTTTATCTCATGAGATTATTGATATGGTTCTTAAAATGTAGATTGCTGTTCATGATTAAATCAAGATTTCTAGCTTCACGTGTGCCCTCCGAGACCGAGAAGAGAGAAATTAACCATTTTTTGTCTCTGAGCTTTTGAGCTTAAGAGCATTATTTGTTTTATTTGTTGATTGATTGTTGTGCAATGTATTATGCTATGTAGTTGTTCTATTTTCTTTTGTGTTTCTGTATAATCAGTGTGAGTGAGAGCATATGGAAAGTCTGGCCACTTTCCTTTGCCAAGCGTTAACTTCGTTGAATGCAAGGACTCTGTTGAAGTTTAAAACTATTGGATCTGCCCAGAGCCACTCTGGATCTGCCATAACCATCGCTAACGTTTGGTCGTGACGTATGTATGTCATGCTCAAACTAGCGCATGATCTCAACGTCGTCGGTCTCAGTTACTCCCTCTGTTTGCTGATTGGACCTGCGCATTTTTGGCTTAAGAAAACCAGCGAATATAGCGCAGACCCAGACGACGCACTGAAGGGAAATTAACATTGAGGAGGGCAGAGCCAGGCTACTAAGGATGAGCCTTTGCAGTACTCCAGACATAATGCTCATTCCGTCTCGCAAATTCTCCAGTGGACACAAAGAACTGACTTTCCTGCAGGTTTCCTGCAACAATTTTTTTTTTAAACAATGACAATTCTCTAACTACCACTATAAAATTACTTTGGTCAAACAGCACAGAGAGGTAGGGGCACAAGAATAGATGATTTATCTACCATAACTTCCTGATAAATTTCCTGATTATTAACCAAGGATTATACACTGATTTTGCCAAATTTCTTCAGCTACGAAGTTAATACATGGGAATTCATTTCTTTTCTTCAATCTTCTTTAAAGCTAGATCTGATTCTAACTTTATTGGGCACTGCAGAATACACTGGTGATGTTAATACATCGTTTCATTTTTCTGAATTGGCCTAAAACGCTGTCCTGTGGTATATACACAATGCAGATACAGTATATGGGAATATTACTGTATTGATTGAGGCCTTTATGTGTGCTATGGTAAGATCAACCTGACTGATAAATGTCTAGAAGGCTATTTGATATTAGATGATATTTAGGATGAGACTAGTTTTGCTGGGAAACAGCCGATTGGAGATGGGCCTATAATCAGTGCAGACTGCTCCATGGAGGTCGCTCATCTTCAGAAGTGTTTTATCAACAGCTGTTTTAAGTGCTGTAGAAAATATGCCCCAGTGAGGAGAGCTGGTTAGGCAGTTGAAAAACGTTTTTAAAATGTGGTAGGATGAAGAAGCAGTCCAACAATGTTGTATCTTTTGTTTAAGTCGATAGAGTCAACATGAGACATGGCATATATTATTAATATATTCCTGGAGAACTAGATTCTTTTATGGACCTTGAGACACTAATAGTCATTTGGTTCGTTGAAGACTGTGGTGAACAGCATCTCTGATGTTGTTGGAAATGGTGGATTAGTCATCAGGAGAGAAGAGGACTTCATCGGTGTTGATATTTCCATTAATGATATCAGAGACAAAGTGCTGTTTGGCCTGTTCCATTTCTTTGTTGCAGTCTTTCAGTGTATCCTTTGTTGATTTCATGGTGAACCTGAAATGTTGTCTCTATTCTGACTGGCTACTTGCAATTCCTAACCACTCCATTCTTTCACTGGGCTTTTCTTTATGTATGTTTTAAGTTTTTACAGGTAACAGGTTATTGCTGTCTATAATGCTTCATATCGTTTACTTGAGGTGTTGCACTGAAGTTCAACTGTTAGATTATTATTACAATGTAACAAGGGTGGTCTTGGACATCGATGAATTTCAACTGTTTTACAAGTCAGGTACAATAAGCCTTTTGTTCATGAAATCCAAAACAAAACTTAAGCTTTGATGAGGATGTAGATTGAAATGATCTATGTTGAGACTTTCAAAACAGACCTTCGATTCACCTCTATTGCAAAACCATCATAGTTGACAGTCGGGCCGGTTAAAATATTCTTTTGATTTCATGGATAATTAAAATATCAATTTGAAATGATTGAGGAATTATAACTCAAATCCGGATAACCAAACTAAAGCAGCAGTTGTGACTACACAATCGTTCCCATAAATTTCCCATGTCTCTCGATTTGTTATTCCTATATTCATATATCATATATTTTTATATCATGCAGCTTGTAAGATGGACTTCCATCTTCCATCAAACCATGCATTACTATGAAAATGCAATTTTATACATGACAAACCTTCAAACAAATGTGAATAAAAATACATTCCACTGCATTTTTGGCCAATGCAGAAATGCACCAACTCCACTGGTGACTAACTGCAAGTTCAAAGGTCTTGAGTGATTTGCTTGATTTGGCATCTCCCCACAAGTAGCACAAGACAGTTTAATTAGAGCCGCAACATGCTCCTGTTTAAGGCCAATTATCAGCTCTTCCTTCCCGACCAGCAGTCTCTCTTACATCTCGAGATCACTATGTACACACAAGACTCTTAACCATCTCCCCCAAGGACAATCACTTATTACACAATATTCTCTACCTAACACATAACATAATCCTCCAAAACTCCTATTTTGGCAACAGCTAAATAAATCCCCTTGCCTGCTACCATGTCCACCCCCCAACCCACCCCCCCTCCCCTCCAGTTCTGCACGTGTCACCCATCCTCCAGTAGAGTTCCTGGAGAACTTCACCCAAAGTGTCAGTCACGTCGCCGTGACATCCCACGCTCGGTAATTACGCCCCTCTGGTGCGGCACCAAGCAGAAGGCACACTCACCGCTCTAAAAATAATCCATTCACTCAGCGGCACTTTGGGAGCCGGCTTCTGGACTTGATGAGGTCATGTGTATGTCACTAACTCAAACTGACATTTTCCTTTCTATTTTTTTTTTTTCTTTTTTTTTTTTAATTTGAACTTGGAACCTGGAAAAAGTGCATCGCTGCAAGACCTGGAGTGTAGTTTAACATGAAAAGGGAGTGGTGCGAGTGATATAGGGTTCCTGTGGATAAAGAAACATTTTGCGGGACATGTATGTCTTCTGACATCTTTTGCGAGCTCAACAAAAGCCCTCTGAACAACATCTTGGAAGGAGACTTAAGGGCAGGAAATGCATGTGTCTATGATGTGCTGTCACACCATGTGCTGTCGTTACTCTAGCGATCCATCTGCAGAATTTCCCTAAATGCAAAGTAATAGCTCTCAACTGTGTTGCTACAGGCAAGATTAGCATTCAAATACATCAAATGTACTAGTGATGGTAAATTGTTTTACATTCTGTTCTTCTGTTGTTCACTAAAAAGGCACTTATGGAAATCTCATGGGAAGAAGTGTGATTTCAGTTTGGTCGCGTAAGGCTGAGAATTGAACCGAAACCATTTTTAAACATAATTCCCCATTTAACTATTGATTTGTTGAAGGACAACTTCACAAATACCCCTCTCAAAGGCATCTCAGGTTTATATGGCACCATAGGAAATTTACACCTGACTGCTTTGTCCTATCGACAAACTCCCAACCTCTGCCTCCCCCTCAATTAGTGGACACATTGTCCTTTGAAAATGTGATAATGGTTGGTTTTGCAAATAACCTTTAGAATGTGGGGTGATTCCCAGTAAAATCCACACAGCTCCCTCTACTGAGAGGAAGCTGGGCTGTAAACGCAAGCATATCCTCTGATGTGCCCATGCAATTACATTTCCTGTCGAACATCCAAGCGATTGGTGAATCAGACTGAAAGCATGATATGACTCAGATGCTTTTGAACGAGCATCAGCTATTCAAGCACAGTTTTTCAAAAACTGAAAAGGGCCTTGCACATCAGTGATGGACGGCAAATTACAGAGGACAGAAGGACATCACTTAGTTGTAATGCTGAAGCAAGGTAAGCCAATTACATCTGCTAAGGGTCAGTCAACAAATTGTATTTTAAAAAAGAAAAATGGTTCACTCATATTCTCATGGAGAACAGAATGATGCATACAGTAGGCTAGACACAGCATGCAATCAGCCTGACATTTCAACGTGCCCCATAACTTTGGTTCACCCTTATTTCCTCTCTCCCCATGTTGAGGACTGTTAACGCACTGAACCGAGAATAATGATACACAACATTGAAGAACTAGATTTGCTGTTAACAAGCCTGTACAGGAAATGCCAAAACGCACGTTGAGGGAGGTCAGGTCAGATACAGGGTATTGGATTTAGCGGTGAACTACTGACCCGAAGAACCCCCCCCCTCACAAAAAAAAAAAAAAAACTTACGAGGTAGCCTACATCCGAGCTTTGACATGAGCTTGACACTTACGCATGGGTCCTGAGTAAAACAATACATGAAAATATAGCAACCCCAGCGAAAAATGTGGAGAAATGGGGAATCGGGAGATGGCAAAGAATTACTTGTGGGAAGTGTTTTATCGGTGAGAGAAACATTTGACAGCAGCCTACACACAAGAGCTGTGGATCTCGCGTTGGCAAATGAAGAAGGCTAGACTGTTCACCCGCCTCGAGGAAAAGTCTTCCACTGTAAAATGTGATGTAGGATATAGCAGATAACGGACTGTGCGAGCTGAGTTTGATTAAACATACTCATGTGCGTGTGTATGTAGAAAAAGATTTAAACAACTTTAGTTGAGAAGACACATTCCGACAATCCTATGTCGGACCTGATATATTCCTCAACCTGGCGGTGAAAAAGAAGTGTCATCTCCATACTAGCGATGTCCTTCTTGGATTTGAACTCGGCAGGTGTTGGAAATTAGATGATGATAGTAGGCTACCCTAGACGCATCACAGTGTATTTACAACAAGCACAATTTGTCTGTCTATGTACTTTACGCAAAATATGAATAAGAAACGGAAGCTCATAGATACGATGAGCAAACCCTCTAGCACTGGGGGTGTTGGGTGCAGCTTGTGCAGGGCGTATCACAGATTTCGAATGTGCACTGAGCACACCTCGCCTTGCTTTGCCAATATGCTAATTGCTTTAGAACCATGCTAATAAAACACAAACTATCCAATTTAACGTCTAATTATCATCCTGGTGCGGCGTTGTATATTAAAAGCATCCCAAATCATTCTGGAATAAAAGTAAATGTTTGAAATACTGCATCGTTAAACTGATATGGGAGAAGACGAGAAAACCCATTAATGACTATATAACAATTCACAATATACCACAGAGCCAAATGAGTCCGAAATTCATGATCCCACAGCGGGCAACGACATGATAGCTGTTAACAGGATCAAATGTTTCTGCCTCGATACAGAGTAACAGCGATGCATAGCCATACAGGGCAAGTATGGTCTGTCTTGAGTACAAATAATCTATTTTGTTTGTGCTATTACAACATTCCACACAGAAAACACCCGGCTACCGCACACGGTCGAGATAAACACAGGATAAACCAGAAATGGATCCGTTTCATTTACCTGAGAACCCATGGGGAGCATCGGTTCGGGATTAATACAATTCTGACCCTCTTGTGAAAATATCCTCCTCCCTTCTGGGGAAATATTGGTCTACCGATTGATAATAGCGAAATAAATCACGAATATCCACAGCTGACAAGACACGTTAAAACGGTGACCTACTTCCGAAGTAGCATGCTCAAGACAATATTCATGCGCTGCATTCGCCAGACCTGCTGTTGCGCTGGGACATCTAGCTGGTAACACATCGTTAGATCGGTTAGAAACTGCGTGTTGGACACGGTGGTTTCATCGACCAAGGGACATTTGACACTAAGAAACTACAGCTTCAGCCTATATGTTCTCAGAAAACGCCAAATGCTCTTGGATGTCGGAATTTCCTCTGCTCGGTGCCAGTAGCCTAAAGCCCACTGCCCATGTCAACACCACTGATATTACGTAATCTACACCACTCTGTTGGTCCCACCTTAAACTTCCACGAGAGCCACGGCAAGGTGATGTCGAAATCAATATTGATCCAAAAGTTTTGCGCAACTAAGAAAGTGCACAATCAAGATAACACATATTCTTCCTGAGTCAGGTCCAATCGCGAATACCCTGGCTTTAGCAAAACCACATTTCTACCAATGGCAACAAAGGACCGTGTGACGTGTCGTTGCCCCAATGAAATAAACTACCAAGCTATTTCGCTTTTCCTCACTAATGAGTCTATGAAGAAATTTAATTTGATTACCCGCACTTCTTCCACTGTGAGAAGCCACCAACGAAGGTCTTGGTCGCCAGTGAGATGCGAGTTGAAATGAGGAGTCCAGAGGAGTGGGGGAGGGGTCGAGCGCATTTGGGGATATTCCTCCCTCTACTTTGGCTATCCGTCTGGTACACTCTCCCCACAATTGGATGGGTTCAGTTACACATCACCCCTCAGTTCACTCCATTATAATTAATGATAGTTACATTGGTGAACATTCCGTATTAAGCTCTTGACTCTGTAGTGTTAACACACGCTGGTAGCTCAATTTGGCTTAATGATTTTAGCCGGTATATGACTTTTGGTTAGGAAAGGACATGTTTAGAAACAAGTACTTTACAGCAGCCTTAAATATTAATTTAATCATCATAAATTGTCTGTTAAGTAGGCCTATTGGCACCGAACAGGAGAAACAAACGCTCAGTGGTCTATTGGTCATTTTAGATGTAGTATCTGATAGGCTTTGCGTGTAAATGTTTATTTGAAATGCTAACTATTGCATTACTTGGCTTAATAGTTCATTTAGAAAGATTCTAATGCAAGCATGACATGCCATGTGCGTAGGTTTATGGGACAGAAATTTGACCGCGCTCACTAGTTAACCTTTTGGCTAATTCAGAACGTTGGCTAGCTCCCGACACAGTCTTGGCGCTGACCTTAGTGCTGAAATAAAGTCGCGCAGCATAGCTTCGCTATCCACATAGTTAATCTATTACCAAGGAGTTTCATACGCAGCTGTGACACAAATTGCAAATGCGGCACAAACTGTAATCTAGCACGTACACTTACAACTACAACAGGGGTGCATTATCTTAGCAAAAAAATCGTGAGATATTGCTATTCCAAAACGTTCATCACTGCTTAAGTCAGAATATTAGCCTACAGATGCTGAATTCACTCACTCACGTCAAACAATAACATTGGAGGATATGGGTCTACATCTAACATGCTGTTAAATAACTTCAGCTAAATTATTTAGGACACTTAGAATAAGCGTACACATAAACGAAGAACACTGGTGGGTTATGTCTGGTGGTTCTCCATTTTCACCGGAGCCTCACCAGTGCATCACCACCTCAAGGACAAAAGATTTCACCTTGACCGCTACAGCATTAGAGGTTCTCACTGTGCCTCTGGCAGCCTCTGGCATGCAGAACTGTTCAATAGGAACAATTACGACGGGAGCAACTACACATCTGTCAGAGCTTACCATTCATAGCAGCTGTTCCTTTTAAACGCTTGATAAATGTATGAAGCAGAAATGATACATCTTTAATTTACACAGAGGATTTCAAGGGTTGCTATACGGAAGCTGTGACTACATCTACAACAACTACAACAACTACACCTGTCATGTCGTGTAGAGCAACCCACCATTGTTCCTTTCTATTTAGAAAAAAAAGGAACCATCTTACAGTAAAGAGCAGGGAAGATTACTAAATATCTCAAAATGTCCAGGGGGGCTTGTGAGTAAGAACCTCACACTGATCGTGAGTGACAAGGGAAGCTGGCGGAGTCATTTAACAAAGCCTGTTAATTTTTTGGTGGATGATCTCAACCTTTTGCGGTGCTGTCAAGAGGCACAAGGTGACAATCCGAGGGGATTTTGGCACACATTTATGATGTGTGAGGCAGCAGGAAGACAAGGACATGGACCAGACACCGGCCCCGGTGTTGTTAGAGCCGGGCCCGGCCCGGCGCGGCGCGGCGCATCTGACTGGCAGGATATTTCACAGGTACCGTGAAGTGCCACGTCTCTATGGCTGTTTTACATCATTAGTCAAGATGACAAAACTCAGGATGGAGGGGCGGGCTGGGTGAATGTCACTGGCTTTCATGCACTGAGATAGGGGTGGTGAGGACAAAACATTGAGTGATGGGTGTATGATGATCACACAAGGCGCTGGCAATGGCAGTGAAATGGCAGTGGCAGGCTTCTCATAGCTTTGTGGAAACGCTGCTTTTGTGGCCGCTGTCAGGCGTGTCTGCAGCCGACGACCTCTGTCTAGCCAAGAGCACAAAGGTCACCCACCTGACCATCACCCAAAAGGGGGTGACCGGAAACAGACACGTCAGCGCACACAGGTCTTTGACCTCATCTTGCCACTGAACACACACACACACACACACACACACACACACACACGTGTGCATGTCTGCCACCACACAGACACAAAGATACACACACACACACACACACACACACACATTTCAAGTCTCTCTGTTGCTAAAGCTACTGTGTGTGTGTGTGTGTGTGTGTACTGTAGGGTGGGAGGTGTAAAGAAAAAAAAAAAACATTTCCGTTTGGTGATCATCACGACACACACATTGACAGCTCCGTGCCACCCATCTGCACGCTGACATTTAAAGCAGCGACGGCCGCGGCGGACGAGGGAACAGATAGATATCGAAGACGCGCTGCTGACGCTCGCCCACTGAGTCACCCAACTCAGACGAGACGAACACGACATCTCTCCGCAAAACAACATAAAAAAAAATACACCTTGCCCTGGGATGAACTTCAAACCACACCTCAGTATCCCCGACCCCCCCCGCCCCCCCCCCCCCCACCTCAAAAAACAACCCCTGTCTGCCAGTGTGCCGTTAACAACCCACACTCAGGTGATCTCCCCACCGACGACAGGCTCCGTTGGCTCATTGTCGGGAAGCCCTGCTCATGTTCTCCTTTAAGTATCCTCGTCTTCCCACAGAGACCGTGGCACTTTCAGCAGGATGGCCCGCAAAAAAAAGCACCATCTTCATGCCCTCAACACTGTCGGTGCTGTCAAGGTAATTTAGAGAAAACAGCCGGAGTGCGCTCCTGACCACGGGAGAGGTTTTCTCTTTTATGATAGCTTTGACCTCTGAGGTGACAGTCGCCGAATGAGCAGCACTTAACGCGGTCAAGAACTCGCCATTCTCCCGGTAATCCTATTTGCTATTAATCTGCTTGATAAGACGATATGCATCAATTAGGTGATGAAAACAACTGCCTTGGGGTCCTTACATATTCAGTGGCTTAGATCTCACACAGAAATAGCTCCGCGATCCATTCTATTTTTTTTTCTTTTTTCTCCCAGGTTTGATCTCAAGCCAGCATGGCTGCCAGACGGTGTTCTATGGAAAGAATCCCAAATTAGTGTGTGCTTTCATGTTTGGCCATAGGAATGTACACTCTCTAGAGTTTTATTCTCGGCTCAGTCTTATCAAGCCATCAGGTGTGTCTTCACACATAGCCATTCAGCGAAAGAAAAAAAAAAGAACTATGGAGAAACTGTCTGGTGAGGAATGCCAGTGGCTTACAGTAACACAATTCAAGCATCTCTTTTGTGTGGCAAAACCAGGAAGGTAGCCAGATTGACCTCGCTTTTCAGTGGCTATGATGATGCTTCAGGAGTGAAAGTGATCTAGTGGAGTTCATAAGGCCTGGTTGAAACTCCCCATCTCCATATTCACCCCTCTTGAATGGATAGCCTTATGAACTTGATTTTTGGAAAACCAGCTCACTAATTATCAGACTGACCCTTAGCTCACCCCTTAGCAGTAAATAGATCAGTTCCAACTCATCTCTAGAGGTCAGTGGCTGTGACACATTCACACCCCCACCGCCACACACACACACACACACACACACACACACACACACACACACACACACACACACACACACACACACACACACACACATACACACACACACACACACACACACACACACACACACACACACACACACACACACACACACACACACACACACACACACACACACACACACACATACACACACACAAACTTTCACCGAAACAAACACACATATTTACTCTCCTGAAAAGACCATGGAGAAACTGTCTGGTGAGGAATGCCAGTGGCTTACAGTAACACAATTCAAGTATGTCTTTTGTGTGGCAAAACCAGGAAGGTAGCCAGATTGACCTCGCTTTTCAGTGGCTATGATGATGCTTCAGGAGCGAAAGTGATCTAGTGGAGTTCATCCTGGAAGGCTTGGTTGAAACTCCCCATCTCCAAATTCACCGCCACCACCCCCACACACACACACTTTCAACGAAACAAACACACAGATGTATCCTGTCACACACTTTCAACGAAACAAACACACAGATCTCTCCTGTCAGGCACATTTCATATGACTTCATGATCATATGTTCGCTTTGGACAAAAGAATTTGCCAAATCCCATAACCATAACCATACCCATATGAGCTGTAAGCAGTTTTATATATTTGTGTTCCAACTACCACTTCACCCCGTTCCACTACTCAAGTGCAACGACCCGACACACTCCAACCAGTTCTGTAAATGATACTCTGAATGTACCTCTGATATACACTAAGGAGCCGTGCCTCCCGAATACAACACAGAGGTGGAGACGCAGATAAATGCTAACGGAGGAATGTGTACAGAGTGCTCGCAATGTATTCATTATGCAAATAGAGAAATATTCTGTCACTCAACGAGTAGGACTGTCAGCAGCGGCATCATTTAAATAAACACTCAGCGGACAAATTCTGCTGTGGTTTTGCTCCTCCTCACCCAGCGTAAGCATTCAGAGTCGTTAGAGATGGCATCTTCTACTGTATATTGACATCGCAGACAACAATTTATGTAAAAATGACAAACATATCCGCAAATGTAAATAAACACAAGTTCCAAGAAGTGATAATACATTGTTACCTACTTGATCAAATCTCTGACGTAAACTGGATTATTAACTCTGTGAACATTAAAGTAAGAACCATATAACCACACAGTAATAGCCCTAATTGAAATCACAAGCAAGTGCAAGTTTATTAAATTCTAACTCCCTTGACGCAAATGATGGTCATACTTACATAACCAGACAATCAGACCCTTTAAAAGCAAAAAGACCATTGAGACCGAAGACGCTGTTGATGTTCATTAAAAGTGCATTACAGATGAGAATACATTCAAACCAGCAGAAAAAATTTGCCTTTGCAAAGAGATCTGGAGTATGAAAAGTTACTAAGGGTGCAATGGATCACAAAGTTTGTGGTTTGGTTCGTATCACGGTTTTGAGTGACAGATCGGATCTTTTTTTTGTTGTTGTTAATCAGCACAAAAAATGGAGAGAAAGAGAAATGTAGGCTAACTTTGCTCTCTTTTTAGGTGTAATATACTCACAGAACAATGTGGATTGAATTTCACAGCAGTTCAACCTCTTCTCCAGTATCCATTACAGTCATTGCCAACCGAATGCCGATCATTAAAGGTAAAGCAAAGTAGGAAATAACCCCAGTACCCCAGAATCCCTGATCAATGTGATTGCTTAGGCTAGCTAGACCAATGATTTCCAAGTTAACACTAAATCTACGCCCATGAAAATGATAGGTTTGGAAACACTTCCCAATGGAGCGACCCAAGACTCTCTTCACAAAGTGAAACAATGTGAGCTAATCTGATGAAACTAGGCTAACTGTCAACTGCTTTAAACACGTGAACTGCTTTCTCTTTCAATTTCCACGGTAACTCAGCATGGAGATGTGGGGAATTATTACCGGTACTCTAACAAGTGTCAGGGTCAGTAATACTGTATTTCATGTAGGTTATTTAAACTTTGCGACCAATCCCACCAATCGCCTGTGTGTCAAACCACAGATCAACAGTGATCCGTTGCACCCCTCAATGCTTATCTGTAATGAGCTCAGCCTACCGCAGTTAAATGGACCTTGTGACTTGTGACTAAAACATAACTGATAGGGGAAGCGCTATATGTGCTTATGCCTATGCGTGTAAGTGTTTGAATATGTGTGTGTGTGTGTGTGTGTGTGTGTGTGTGTGTGTGTGTGTGTGTGTGTGTGTGTGTGTGTGTGTGTGTGTGTGTGTGTGCACGTCTTGTACTTTCATTTGTTCGAGTTTGTTAGGAGACACTTGGGGGTGACAGTTTGCCACCTCTGATCAGATAGGAAATGGCACAGGCAGGCTTGTTAGCTGCTGCACGTTGCTACTCGTCTTCAAAGAGACACGGGGTACGGGAGGAGAGGAGAGGTGACAGGGACTGCTCAGGAGGAGTGTGTGCTACAAGGTGCCAGAGTAGGCCCCGTTCAGTGCACGGCACAACATGTCCTGTCAAATCACACGTCTGTTTATTTTCTGACTTCCTCGCTTGCGTTGTTTCTTCCATTCGCTTGTTTCTCCTTCCTCCTCCCATTTTTTCTATCGTTTCCTGTTTTTTCCCTTTCTCTTCGTTCCATTTCCTTTTTCCTTCCTTCCTTCCTTCCTTCCATTCTGCCTTTCTTTCTTTTTTTCTCCCTTCGCTCCCTCTTGCCCTTGCTCCTTTAACTCATGGTTAGAAACAAAACCAAGTGGCACTTAGTCTTTGACACACATCGATGATGAAGTGGTTTCTCGGCTGTTGTTGTCTCTCCAAAAGCAGGAGGTGGCTCACACATCTCTCTCCATCTCAAGGACATTCAATGGCCCGTTGTGCTGGGAAACCACTCCACTCGGTGACCCACCTACACCACCTCCATCTGTGCACGCACGCAACCTCTTCATGCCAGACATGTACAAGGACGTGCTGGTTGTTCTTTCTTTCTTTCGCTCTTTTTGTCACTCTCTCTATCTCTCTCTTTTTCTCTCTCTCATTCATCCCGCTCCCATAAACGGGATTTACTGCCCTCTTCACGTAAACAGTCAATCGAGAGCGATAACCCAGTGAAGAGGATTCTTCTTCACTCCGCTCTCATCCACCACAGCTGCGTACAGTGCGCACCAACAGCTGAGCTGGGTTTTGGCGACAACCAACCGCCTCCCCCACACCTCCTCCTCCTCCTCTCCTCCTCTCCTCCTCCTCCTCCTCCTCCTCCTCTGTCTTCTCAGCCACTGACACCAGCCCCCCCCCCCCCCCCCCGCCCCCACACACCAGCCCCCTGCACAGAACTCCCCTCTCCTCCTAACAGACCAGTAAATCTCCCAGCTGTGGCTTTGGCCCGGGCCCAGGTGGTGTCTGATGTGTTTAAGGTTTTTTGGCCATATGAAGTGAATTATCTGCTACAAACAACTGTGTGGGCCAGCCTGAAAATGCCCCAGACAGGCGACTTAGCCGTAGAGACAGAATCATAACACGCACATAGGCACACCAACACACACACACACACACACACACACACACACATACACACACACATATACACACACACACACACACACACACACACACACACACACACACACACAGTCACACACACAGTCACACACACAAATACACTCGTACACACGCACAGACACGTACAGATAAATGTGCTGCACACCCTGACATAGATGTATACACACCCTGACAGAGACACAGACACACATAAACACATATGAACGCAGACACAAACAGATTGGCACACATGCACACGCCCTGAAACACACACACACAAATACACACACACACACACACACACACAGACACTGCAGTGGTGAGCGTGACGCTGAGGTATTAGGAGCTACGGAGTAGAAACAGCTTTCTCAAGTGAGGCGAGAGATTTTTCACAGTTTGCCTTCTCTGGAGGATTCTCTTCTCGATAAAAGGCAGCAGTGGGGGAGTGGGGGGACTGGATGGGGAGGGGGAGGGGGGGGGTGTAGACCCAGTGATTCCACTACTCAGGCAGTCGGGCTGTATCACAGTAGCACAGCTCGGCTCAGCGCAACGCAACGCGGCGTAGTGCAGCTAAGCACAGCCCCGACACGCCGCGGAACAATGATTAAAACAAACACGCCGCTCCGCGCTGTCCCACTCGGCCAAGCCCGACACACACCAGCCACGTCTAGAAGCTCGTCAGCAAGCACAGCGTGACAGAGCCAGGAACAGAGGGGGGGTGCCACCCCCCCCCCCCCCCAACACACACACACACACACACACACACACACACACACACACACACCATCTCCCAATTCCACCAGGGGAAAACGATCTCTTCCACTTCATACTGATCACTCAATCAATCACTAATTCACAAAATAGCAGTGTTCGCAAAAAAATCACACTGAGAGCCGAGTCTGCACTGACACCTGAAGGCAAATAACACATGGGACTTTGACAGACTGTCGGTCTTGTTCTCTCCCTGAAACCCAAGGAGGACTAGTACTGGAGTAAATCATTTGCCTCACAGGGGATTTTGAGTGTGTAAGTGAGACACCATGTATAACAGTGCCTTCGTTACATATTTAACACTTTTACTGAGGAAATCTGTGCGCCTAAGGTGCTGGACAAATACCTTTAAAAATCTATAACTTGCCCATTTAACGGACTAATACTGTATATCAAGGGACGTGCTGGCAAATTAAAGAGCGACGACAGAGCATTTGTCATAAGGAAATGGGCGTAAAATGGCTGTAGCACAGCGGCCCCCATTGTAGTTTGAGAAGGTTATGGACCATTAGTCTAAATGCCAATTTGCTGAGCACAAGCTGCCGTCTGTGCGGCTGGTGATCACAGATGATTTGCTCAGCACAAGATGTCCCGCCGTATAAACGCAACGTGTTTCGTTCGATGAATCAGCCGCAAGGGTCATCATCTATATGCAACCGGAGAGTCTGTTCTGGCGCTTGGGTTCGTCGCTGCCGTGGTGATGATGTCATGGGCCTCTCCGCCTAGGGAGTTAACAGTCACTCCCACTTTCCATTTCTCTCTCTCTCTCTCTCTCTCTTGCCATTTTACGGTCTTAATTTGGAAAAAAGCCACCAAGATCGGCCCGATCCATGTGGCTATCCTCAAAGCCATAACAAGCACTTCTGTCCCTTGCACAAACAAATATTTGATGCCTCCTAACAATGTTTAGCATACGCAGGACATTAGGCAAACAGCCGTGCTTTTGGAGGTTATCAGGGAATGACCATGAAAGCCATCGCTACTTCATGGCCCCAATCTGACAATGATCTAGTAGTGTAAGGTAAAATTGGATTTCACGGTCCGGCAAGCAGCGCAGCTCCGCCGAGATCCCTCATTAGACAGCTCTCGGAGAAAAGTAAACACAAGCCCGGATTCAAACATTAACTCAGCATGTTTCCAAACATTGCCTACCATACACAAGAGCGTGTATGCCCCTCCCTACCCCCACCACCGCCCCCCGACTCCTGATTTAATCAACTACATCCATCCGAAGAGGAACGGGAGGCAAGTTTACACTCTTGTGTTTGCATTCTTTTGCAAAAGCCCCCGCAGCCTAGTGAGTAGGTCAAAGCTACTGGGGGTTAGGGTGGAGTGGGAGGGGGGGGGGGGGGGTATTTGTGCAGTGGTATGACGGCAACTCTAATTACTCTTCACATTAAGGACTGAATCAAATGTCCTGACGAGTTCAACTTTCAAGGCTTCCATGAAGCTAATCCAATAATTATAGCCCATTAACACTTAAATTAATTCGGTGATGAGATGAGTGCTGGACTTGCCTATATAGTGACACACTCTTCAGGCAGTGTTAGGATTCCACACGCACACACACACACACACACACACACACACACACACACACACACACACACACACACACACACACACACACACACACACACACACACACACACACACACACACACACACACACAGAAAATGCTTTTCTCTGGTCAGCTGGCCCTCCGGCAGTCTGTCAGTGCAAGAAAGCACAATTGTACTGAAAAACACAAAGACTGCTTGTATCTTTTATACAGTGTTTTGCACAACATTACAGAGGATCCTTGGACATGGTCATGCTGTGGACGGGAGACTGGAGTGACCTCAGGAGCGGCCCTACGACAGGCCGACTTTTCTACAGCAGTGAAAACGAATCAACACTTCTTGGCAGAGGGCAAAGTGCAAAGATCGTTCGGCGTCACCTCGGAACCTACACCCGCCACAGCACTGGGTGGTCCTCTTTTCCACAAATAACACACGCTCAAAGGGAACACATGTGTACACGCATGCATAGCAAACACACACACACACACACACACACACACACACACACACACACACACACACAGGCGTGTGTAGTTACTTACTTACCGAGCTAAGTTACGATGCCAAAGCAACAGTGTCAAACTCAAAGAGAGGACCATCAATTACTTTAAATCTGCCCAATGAACTCAAAAGCTTCTCCAAAACATAGGTCTTACTTGGCCTTTGGAATGACACAGCTGACTAACTGGCCAAAAAAATGTAATGCGCTTCACAAAAGTCTCCGTGGTGTATTATTACACATCATTTTCATTCATGGACTCAGAGGAGAGTTTTCTTGCCAAATTGGAACTGCTTTAGTTCAACAGAGAAAAAGAGAGTGGAGGGGGGGCGGGGGAGACACTCAATATACAGGAGGTAATTTTCTAATGTACTTGCTGCATTAATGGAACCGAAATGGAATTGACACCCGACCTCTCTGGTTAACTGCCACCTTTTAAATAACCAACAGGACACCACCTCTGCCGCTCCTGGCTCCTCGAGCGGAGCGTTAGATGAACGGGGAGAGGCGGAGAGCAGAGCAGCAGGATGTGCCAGCGGGGCACTTTTTTTTTTGCCGGGGTGAATAGGATTATGCACGGGCTTCATGTATGGTTTAGGGCTTTTATTCATAATGGATTACAAATGAGCAGCAAAATTTATTTGAGTCCACTGTAGAAGGACGCGGCCGGCGCGCGCACGCGCGGGGTCTGAATCTGATGAGAGCCCACGCATCTGGAAATGGCCTGGGCGCTATTATGTTTGTCAGGAATTATTTATTATCCATTAAAAGACAGACCGCCTCAGTAATGACGACCTTCGGTCCCAGTGCTGCATGTGCTGAAGGAAGGGGGGGGGGGGGCATTGTTATCGTAAAGATTGATTAGGTGCCACTGTCTGACTACTCTGTTGTTTCATACTGCTGTTTGCACCTTCAGGTCTTGATCATTAGTGTCATGCTCAGGGTTTGGGCTCTTATAAGTGATCAAGAAAGAGATTACCACAGAAGAGAACAACATAGACAAACGCGTACTGTGTATCTCTCAATCTCTCCATCGTTCTCCATCTTTCTCCCTCAAAAAAGAAACTTACAAACACAATCACTCACACACAGCCATTGTACTGCCAGTCATATTGTTTATCCTTCTCTCAATCTTTCTTCTCTCTCCCTCTCTCACACACACATACATTGACACACACTAACACCAACTGCCTTTATGTGGGAATGTGGGTTGTGTGCACCCATTCTAGATCTGTCTCTTTCTCAGTAGTCTCTTTCTCTGATTCTCTGCCTCTCTCTCTTTCTCTCTCTCTCTCTCTCTCACTCTCTGTGTGTGTGTGTGTGTGTGTGTGTGTGTGTGAGAGAGAGAGAGAGAGAGAGAGAGAGAGAGAGAGAGAGACAGAGAGACACAGAGAGAGAGAGATGTCAATCAAATGTATTGGTTTATTAAAGTAAAGATAGCCTACTAAAGTTGAAATAAAACTGGACACACTTTCTGAACCCAGTATCCATAAAGAATTATACACATATTCAAAAAGGGTTACAAAACATTCACAAAATTATACAATGATTGAAGTCTGTAACTATTTAATTACTGACTGCACTAAAGTGTTAAGGCATGCAACTTGACGTATGCATTAAGCTATACAGCTCATTGAACCCCTGTAATGTCATCATTGATGTGATCATTGCCACTTTCAAGAGGTGAAAAAAGCTACTGCATTACAAGATTTTAAGTTTATGACATAGTAATGACAGCCTATGATGCGGTTAGACCCCCATTAAGAGGAATTATGAGGCTACGTTATAACCCGTCTATAATACTTTAGCCTGCGGCGTTTAAGTCGGCTAAAGTCTTGCCATAAAATAAGTGTTGTTCACAAAATGCCTTTTGCTTGTTGGTGTTTCAGAACAGGAGTTGAAAATGTAGGTTTAACCCCCTCAATACCGATATTTGATAAGCTAGCTGCTTTTAAACCACTAAACAAAGCAGAACCAGAACCGATACAAAAGCGCCCACATGTAAGACAGAAAGAGCAGGGTGTGTGTTTGTTTGTGTGCAGTGGGGGAGAAGGCAGCTGATGTTCGATTCAACCTGATCGCTCACTAGGATGAGCGATATTCTTCGAAAATCAGCGTGTAAAGTTCTCTCTGCACACACATGCATTTAATAAACTTCTCACTCCTAAGAAGATGCCTCGATAGCCTACAACACATCTAGGCTACTACCTTGCAGGCGCAACCAGCGAGTCGGATATGAATGGTCTTTAGAACTGCAACCGTAACTTAATATCCCTTTTTGAGAGGCATTAAAGTTTCCATTCAAGTATCCAAAAGCTTCATACAAGACATTGTAACGATATAATTTGGTTATCGAGACATACCTCAATGCCAAGCTCCGTGTGCCATGGGTGTAGATGTTTTTTATGGATATGAAAACAGGCTGGAGTGAGTTGCGTCGTGTCTGTATCCAGTTGAGCCTCTAGTCCAACTACGGATCGGCAACTAAATGAACAAGGTCTACACTGTCTTCATTCTACGTTGCGCTCGCTCAAAACTCAGAAAACAAAGACAGTTGTATTCAGAGGTATTAATTACTGAGAAACACTCTCGATTACTTTTATCGAACCATGTTTTTTTTACATAACAGCATCATCCTCCGCTCTCTCCGTGTTGACGCATCACATGGGCAATATGGAGTTCTTAAAGGGCCACGCACAAGTGCAAAAACGAAATAAAAAGTGTGACAGTTTACAGTACAAACGAGGCTACATTAACATAATAAGCCCATGGATTGTCCCATGATTGGCAGATGTTTACCCAGTCAATTTAGCATCATTTTGATGTAAAGGTTTTCGTAGTTTGAATAGACGTTGGTTGGTGGCAAACAAATGATGCACCTGCTGACAAATAAAAGGGCGCAGACAAAAGAAAAGGTCGACTGTGTCTTTGTGCTTCGGACTGCTGAGGTGAATTACTACTGTCAGCACTCTGGCAAGTGCTTTTGAGGTTGCCTTGCGAAAACCAGACCACTGGATGAAGCCACCTTTTGACACAGCTAATGATGAACTCATCAGCACTCATTACAATGAGTTCCCCTTGTGGATCCATGTGTGCATAGTCTGATATATGGAAATTGACCATGGCATGAAGGGAAACATTATAAGGAGGTATGTGAAGGTAAAATAGAAGGGGGGGGGGCATCAGAGAGCAAGGTGAAGGTGGACTTTGGAGAGGACAGGGGAACGACAGATGATCTTATTTCGCCAACTGAAGATGATGAAAATGGTAAAGGACTAAGGAGGAACAGTGGAATTTGTGAAATAAATGACAAAGCCATAAACTATGTAATTAAAGTGCCTTTAGAGTACTAGCAGTAGCAACTTAAAAAATAAAACTAAAGGAAAGCTGAACGGTGTAAAAGCACACATGTGAATTAGTTTCTGATCTCTCTCTCTCTCTCTCTCTCTCTCTCTCCCTCTCGGTGACAGTGACCATGGCAGCCGTATATACCACAGCCCACACTTTTATACTGAGGACTCAGGCAGTAGTGACGACGCCGGCACTTTCTGCCACCGCTGCAGGCTGCTGAGAGAGGCACAAAGGCACATAAGTCAAATGCCCTGTAATCTGAGAGTGGAGGACATCAGAGATAATACACACGGGTACAGTATGTGTGTGTGTGTGTGTGGGTGTGTGTGCTGTGTGTGTGTGTGTGTGTGTGTGTGTGTGTGTGTGTGTGTGTGTGTGTGTGTGTGTAAAAAGTGTGTTTGAGCATGTATGAGCATGATCTATGCATGCATGTTCTTATGTTTGTGTACTGTACATGTCTGTATGTGTGTGTGTGTGTGTGTGTGTGTGTGTGTACTGTACTTGTGTCTGTGTCTCAAGTATAATAGGTTAATGAGAAGCTATGGGGCAATGCATTGATTGTATTAGTGATGTCCTGTAACACATGTTCTCTTTACTGTAATAAGTTGAGATACTGTATCCTTAATTCTGTTTGTTCTTATGCTGAGGACAGAAAGTACCCCCTATAGGCTTTACATGGTTGTGAAACATATTGAGTTTGACATTCAGGAAGGAAGTGCTGAATTTCACTTACGAGCATGGGGCTTCAACCTGAGTGTCTAGAATGTGAATGGGAAGCATTCATTCAAAATGAATCGATCCTCGCATGTGTCATCAGGATGTCATTCATCCTCAGTGTGTGTTGAAAGGAAACACCTCCAAATAGAGTAGAAGCTTAGGTGTACATATTATGACCACTGCAGGGTGTTGCCACCTGAATATAGAAAAATAAACAATGTCACCATGCCTGCCGTGTCTCAAGGCCCTACTCCTGTAACTGCATCTTTATGTGGTATGTCTGGTTCATAAAATACATTGTGGAACATTCTGCATATCAGTACTGTCATTGAAATTAAATTGTACGTTTTGTTTATCTGAGACAGTGTGTGTGTGTGTGTGTGTGTGTGTGCGCGTGCGCGTGCGCGTGTCCGTGTCCGTGTCTGTGTGTGTGTGTGTGTGTGTGTGTGTGTGCGAGCCTGTGTGTTAACTTTGATCCAATGGCTCAAAATAAATCATGTTCATTTATGATACAAAACATTTCAGCAGAAGGTGTTAGTTGTGGTCACATGCTTTGGGTTATTATGTGGATGGCAGAGGCTCAGTGAGCTAGATGACAGACTCTGAGGAGCTGAGACTCAGAATCCTGATGAAAGCCTTTCTGCTCGTACAAGATGATTTTGCTATTCACCACCCTCCTCCCATTCAAACACAGATATTCCATTATAGGACTGAACCAATGTGATTAACACAGCTGCAAGCAGTCTCGCAGCAGCCACAACCAGTGCTGGTACAAGATGCACCGCATTGCGGTACATAATATGACTGCCACACAGCACTGCACATGCTGTCCGAAGAAAGTATGTCTTGCATCCCCAGCTTCTCTCCATGCGCTACTCCTTTAACTGACCACACTCATCCTCATATATCTCTACTAGGTCATAAACTTGTGTGCACCACAAGTCTGCAACAACAGATAAAATATTCTCTGGTGACACCCAAATGTCTGTATTTATTTTGCAAACAGCAATAGAAAATAAAATTCTTGAAGTAGCTCTGAACTGTGCACATATAGCCTACTATATTTTTCTTTACAGGTCCATAAATGCCTGACCAATCAAAACTGAAACTAGCCATGAACCTCACTGCTAGTGGCTCTCAGCGCCACAGCTCTCGCCTGTATAATCAGGACTAGAGTCCCCCTAGAAGAGGAAATAACACCCAGATAGTTAACACTTAGAGTTTCAGAGAAACCCAGCAGAGCTGTAACGCCCGAGTCTTAAAGTGGACATGAAACACTAAATTAAGCTTTCTTTGTTTGAAATATTGATTCTCACTCTTATCAATCCGAATGGGTTGAATGATGTCAGGGACACTGGTTTAGAAATAACGACTCCTACAAAGTTACATTTTTGCTACTGTGTAGCGCCATCTTGGGCTACAATAGAACGTTACGTCACTGGGTTGGTTGGCTTAAAATTCTACAATCGTAAACGCCTAATATCACAGGTGCTACGTGGACGCATCTTTGGTAAACACTATGAAAAGGCTAAATTGTAAACAGCAAAATGCTAAATTGTAACCAGTGGGGGGAAGGGGCACTTCAGCTTTATGTGGCCATCAGGTTTTGAATCAGACCATTCACTTCCACCATCTACCACACCGAAAAACTGTCCCCATCGTTGGCAAGTTGCTAAACCAAACAAAAAAGTTGTAATGCCAGGCTAGCGATCACTTCATCAGAGAACTACGTGGAGGAGAAAATATTTGATGAATCGGGATTGATAGTGGCACGACGGTAACCGGCTAGCACGACGGACTTACAGTAAACGTGAGGCTGCTCCATCAATCTTTAACTTCAGGTCATATCACTACACGAACTCTCAATGCTAGCAAAGTTGCTAAACGTCTGAAGAGTACAACGGCGTGCAAAACAACAATATGAGAGTAAAAATACAGTACAGATAACCAGAAAATTCAGCAACACACTACCAACATAATAGCCTAACCAAACCAAACATGCCTAAACTACACCCCCCAAATATTTGACTCAAAGATTATGCTGAAGGGGTGTTAACCCTGCAAGTGCACCTCTGCTAATTGTGCTAGTTATGATGAAATCTACTAAGGGTTTGAGTGATGGCAATTTTGTACCATTTACAGTTCACCAAGAAAAGTAGGCTATTTCAAATGTTGCTCACCTTTGCCAGCTTTCAATATAGGCTTTTAAAGCAATAAATGGTAGCCTACTTACTTACATGCACGGGCAAATCCATAATCCCATGATAACCATCTTCACAAAAAAGGGCCGCCACGAAATCAATAACATCTACGTCAAACAATGAATGACAGGCGCATGTCGGGCATGTAATGATAACAAAAAGGGACGCGTTTTAGAACATAGCAAGTTTGTTGGTGGCAATGACCATTTGCAGACCTTATAGTTATATTTGACAACTGGCAACTATATTTTGTTTCGTGAAACAAACCCGTGGCAGTTTTTGTGGCTGTGAGTGCGTGAGGAAATATAGAACCAATTAGCATTTCGCTGTCATTCCCAAGTCATTCCCATTAAGAATTTTTACCACTCTTGCACCTTTACCTGACCTAATACCTTTGATAATTTAAATAATCATTTGCCACTGATAAACTAGTAAAGTTTAATACACAAAAATGAAACATGATTACAATTTCTCTAATGTATATTACTCCATAATGCACACACTGCATACACAGAAGTATACATCATTCATTGTACAATTCTTATAGGCAGCGGGTCAAACAGGGTCAGAGTTCATCCCCACCACGAAACTAACCTTTTTATGCATGCTCTTGCTATGCTGAAAGTGACTTTGGATGTTAATAGTGAACATTTTGAGATGCACTGCCTGTTTCAGCCATGGCCATTGAAGATGTGTACGTATGTGTGTGTGTGTGTGTGTGTGTGTGTGTGTGTGTGTGTGTGTGTGTGGCCTCTGACCCTATTTAGCCCGCAGCCTATTCGTTTTCAGTCACATACATGTTACCAAAATATTTCAATGGACAAATGCAAAGAGCGCATTCCTTTGTACTACATGCATTTTTATTATTTCCATAGGTCAGAGAGACACACATGCATCCAATGCATCAGTTAGACAGCAACCATATTGCAGACTGTGACATTGTTGAGGAACAGCAGCAAACAATAAAAACCATCAGTGTAGGCACCCAGACAGATCAGGAAGTGCAGCGATACAGCAGCAAAGCCACAATGACTGATGACATTGAATTGTCATCAAGTTCTTACCCATGACCATCCTTACAGCAAAGACTACGTTTTAGGAAGGTCATTGTGTCTGGTACAGTCCACAGGTCCAAGTCTGTGTCGATCCGAGCAGCACTGCGACAGTAGGCCTTTACCTTTGAGCCAGAACTCACACTTGCACAGCATAAAGGTGTTCTGAAACCTGACAAGGCTCATTCAGTAGAGAAGCATCTGAGTAGATTAGCGCCAGGAACTTTCAAGTGAACCCTCTGAAAAATAGAATCATTAAATCAGCATAGTACAAGTAATATTAACATAACATTTGCATGATTTCAATACATTCCTACTTTCTAATATGAGAACAATTAAATTAACTGATTCAAACACACTGAAAAGTCTTTGACATTTGTTCAGAATTGAAACTTGTATTCAAAAGCCATAATAATGTAATGATAGAAATCTAGTCCTGAGTGTGATCATCACACAAGCTGGTATGGCCCGTTTCCTATGTCCTCTAGCTGGCTCAGAGTAGGCAGTTAACCTGAACAGACTAAAAAGGCACATGGACCATCTTACATTTTATGTTAGATCACCACGTAAAACAATATTTCCTTGATCAAATGTTAAAACACGTTTCTTTTTCGCCCTCAGTACGAACAAAATCACCATCATCATCTGCCTGCAACGTTAGCAAGCTGGAGATAGCTAGCTCAGGCAGAGTTGCTAACGATAGCCCACAAGCTAACGGTAGCCAAATCAAGCGACAGATAATGCACATGTAGCGAGTAATCAATCAATATGTAACAGCAAACTTTTCAAACATGTCTACGTTTTAAACACTCGTCATATATTGTACAGTGAGAAACTAAACATTACCGTTAGCTCGTGCTAAAAAGAGTTAGCTACAGCGACCAATTACCTGCTGTTGATGGTGGGCTGGTCCAAGGTTTTGGCACGAACTTCACGTAGGGAGAGCAGACACTTCCAAGACGTCTTGTTCACAGCACAGTATCTGGTAACTCCATGACTGAGTGATGCACTGAAGTTTCCCAAGCAAATTACTTGAATATTAGCCTTCTGGCAACAGACTCCCTGGGGTCGGCACTGCTGTGCAGTGTCCAGTCCACAACGCATCCCCAGGCGGTGTTGCCCACCCTCTACACACCTGTGAGAATCGACGGGGGCTCGTCTAAATCACCCACTGTAACAATTCACGTTTGTCTTTCTGTCCTCACTGGTTCAAACGTGTAGCCACAGGGTCCCTGGCAACCTTTAAAGACCTATCCTCCTCGTCTTCTGCCACAATTAACGTTACGTATGTCAGTCCCAGATGCATCTTGCTATGAACTATCAGTGTGGAATGTTCACCAACCAACCCAGTGATGTCATAGCTAGCCTAAAAGCAAGATGGCGGCGAGCCAAAATAAAAGCCTTGATATTGCTGTACTGACATGTCGTTTTAAATGATGGGAAATGACTTTACGTTTATTTTTTTCTGGCCAAATCAATTCTATTTAGCTTAACTTTGATTCAAACCCATACAAATGAAACTGTTTCACGTCCACTTTAAAGAATGAGCCATTACACTCTCAGACTATGCCCGTTCTGTCTATTCTGTTTAGAATGACAGGGTGACTACTTCACAGAATCCCCCTTTGCCCTGCTAAGGACACTCTAAGGAACAATAGTATATACTCACCCTGAACTGAAGAGTGCTCTGTGAACTGAGTAATGAGGATCTTACCACAAACCACAGACTTTCGGACTCTGCCAAACAGTAGTTCAGGCAGGGACTCAAGACGTTACAAAGATTACCTTTAACAGACAATCACAAAGCAGCACATCATCACACCCAGGATGACGTGACACACATACACATAAGCCATGGGTCAGAATCGATTAAAATCTCAGCTGAAAGACTTTCCCAAATCCAAAATGTGTAACTCAGTGATAATGATCCTATAAATACCTGTGAATAGCAGAACTCTTATTGGAGATTCTTGAAGAGAACCCCTGTTTGAACCCCTGTTTGTGCGCGCACACGTGTTTTCTTTCAGGGTCAAAATGCTCGACCAACAGGGCCCAATAGTCCTGATAGAGTAGTTAAAGGAACACCTCACCGTTTTTTCATATTAAACTATGTTATTCTCTTAATTAAGACAAGTTGATACATACCTCTCACGTTTCAATGCGTGCACTCACTGGCTCTGGCGCGGGCACAACTTTGATAGCATTTAGCTACTGTAGTCCAATGCATTCATTAGGATCCAAACAGAGATGAAGTTAGAAGCGACCAAACACCTCCATGTTTTCCCTATTAAAATACAGTTACACGAGTAGTCACACGACCAAGTATGGTGAGACAAAATAAAACGTGGTGCATTTGTAAGCAGGTAAGAGGGGTAACTATATTGTGTGGCGCAGTAATATCATCACTCTTGCATTTTCAGTTTCACTTTGGAATGAGGATATTACTGCGCAGAGTCTAAGTGCTCCCAATGTTATTCCGCTACACAATAGTTTTGGAAAATGTCACAGAATTCTGGTTGGTTTCCAGTTAAATGTTCTACATGTCAATGTGTTTTATGTTGAGTTTGGACCATGACATCTCAAGATATAGGCTATTGCTTATAGAGTAATTACAAGCCATGTCAGACATTTTGATTGGCATGTAACTTTCAAATAGAATGCCACATCAAACTTCTTTATTTTGGGTGAATATGATCCATTGAAAATGCTAGCCTGGCCCCGGCCACATATTTTAGATCCTCTTTCATGGAGATCTAGTCTGAAATGCATATCCGTGTCCCTCAGACAAGAAAAAAGGATAACCAGCAATGAGAGGGGAAGACGGACCGAAACTTATTGTGATAAACTAGGAACCCTGGAGGGTTCATTGCAAGAGATTTTTTAGTGAACATCCAGAAAACATGCGGCCATTTTACTAGATTGTGTGCTCATTTTACTAAAATGAATGCAGGTTTTACTAAATTGTGCTGTCTATTTAGTCAATTGTGCACACATTTGACTAAATCATGCACACAATTCACTAAATTGGGAGCACAATTTAGTAAAAAAAAAAGCTCACAATTTACTAAAGATGAGCACACATTCTCTTGATATACAAAAATATCTTCAAAAGGTAGACCCACATACTGTACATTGTTATCTAACTGCTGATGCTGTTTATTGTCAGTTTGCAACATTTAGGAGAAGTAGAAAGTAAAATTAGGAATCTCAATGTGATTGGTAAGGCTGGACCAATTATTACAAAGTGCCCGTTGTGATGCATCCCAATTGAGAGTCACCAGACTTTGTGTATGAATGTTGATTTTTGGAAATTGTGTGGGCAAAAGTAGATTATAGATTTGGGAGCTTCTGAGGAAAAACTAGTGCTACAAATTTTACAAATATCTCGAAGTTCCGTAATCTACCAAGTGTTGTAGATTTTACACACATCTACTGTAAAATATCACATTTCTAGATTCAAGATTTATTTAGTCTTAATGTGAAGACTTGTGCTCGTTACTTAAGGAAGAATTTCCGGCTATAGTACAGTCGGTATATGAAAAGCAAAACAAACAACAACAAAAAAAATCAAGTTGCTGCAGCCAATTGCTGCCTCCAGCTACAGTGCTACTCTGAAGCAAAAAAAAGTTCCCTTGTCATGAGGTCAGGTAGTGGCCTCATGACAGGCCTGACTCCGCCTGTCTACGCACTTCCGTTCAATTTAATTTCCCTTCAGTCCTGGGATACCTTGATCCACTTTCGTTTACTTCGGCAAGTGCCCTTCCACCCAATCAGTGAACAGAGGGCGTTCCCGAAAACGATTACATTTAAGATTCAAGCCTATATCGTTATCGCTGTGTCCCCCGTGGTTAAAATACTGTATGTCATTACCATGTATCTTGGTCACCTCTGTCAGTCAAAATAACTCCCATATTGATTTGTACCAGGGGTGTCACTAGACCTAGAACTGCACTGGGCACAAGCTCCGCTAGGAGGGAGGGCATGCTCCCCTGAAAGAAAATTGTGTATTTTAATGTTTTTAAACGCATCAATCTGTTGCACTTTGAAAAGAAATTCAGGTTAGACCTTTTTTTTTTTAGACTTTTTTTTTTTTTTTTTTATCTATGGATGGACATATTTGTGCTGTAGCCTAAAATGTTTTGCACTTCAGCATTTAAACCAGATATGATGATACTGGAGTTCAAAACTTCAAGTTTCACAGATCAGAAATAGTCAAAAATAGAGTACATTTCAGCACTCCATGAAATTATGCAGAAGTGGTCACCTGTGTTGTTCAGCTGGTCAATCCAAGATAAGCTTGCTCATTGTAGATAAACTTGCTCAATCTTGCTCATTGTAATGGCCATCTTGCTATAGCTTCCCTTTTCATCCTGGGCAACCCATATCAAGTATGATTTGTTTTCCCCTCACATTTTTTGCATTAGTGTCACTATGAAGCATGTCAGTATACATTCATATCGGTTTAGGTAAGATTGTCTGGAATCTGGTCATATAAAGACCGTGGTGGGATACTCTATAGCTAAACTATTTACAAAAAATGTATGCAAGCCACAGTATATGAATAGTTCAATTTCGGCCCAAAGTTGGAGACCATGTGGAAACGTGTTGCAATTTCAAAACCGGATTACTCAGGAACCCATTATTGTACACAAAGGCATCTTATAGGTGTGCAGTATAGTCTTTCCATGTGTGAAGTGAAGAGTTTGTGAGATATATCATCAAGTCTATAATATAATGGGTTTGCAGCCGTGTGCAGAATTCAGAATAAATTCCATGGAAGTTCAATTAGGAAGCAATTTGGGGCTAATATCACTGAAAAGCTTAGATTGCGCTCATTCTTGTAATAGTCTGTGAGTGCTATCCCTGTGGTGAGTAGACGACTCCCCAGAGCAATTTAGTTGAACCTGGACTTGAAATTTTACTGGGGCACAACAGTAGCCTACAGGGGCACATGCTGTGACCTGATTTGAATTAGTTTCCTTTGTGGACGGACTGTGTGTCATTAACATTAGCCTACCAATGTGGTTTCCAATTAGGAAATGTCATCAAATTTCATGGGCAATATTTTTTCGTTGTTAATACTGACCTTGCAGTTGACCGGATGGAAAGCTGTAGCCATATACCGCCCTGCATTTGTTGTCATGTTTAAACTGTGGAATTCTACATTAGGACTTCACCTTCGACTTTGACTTCACTCCTGCGTTGGCTAGAATTGCAACTGTAAACACAGTGACTTTATCTGCATGTGTGCACCTGCACAGATGCACAGATGCACTCAGGTAAACCCAGACTGATCTGCCGACGATTGGATTTCGCTCTGCAGCTCTGGAAACCTGCACATTTATCTCTCCTGCTTCCTTTCCACATTTGCTGGAACCAATTACAAACTGACTTATCCACCAGGTGCATTCGGATCGTTGGTCTGATTGGTTGAAGGGCTATCCAAGCGTACAGAGTCATTTGAACTATGCCCAATGATGATCATGCCTTTTGTGCAGTTAGACATACAGCACAGACTCTCCAGACTAATGTTCAATCTCAAAAGATTGAGTTTAGTCTGGTGATAGGCACACATGAGGCAGGCTGCAATTTGACGATATACACAAGAAAAATTAACCCAACATTTATTTGAACAGTGTCATTGCACTATGTTGGTTTGAATTAATCTATTAGCTTTTTTATCTGCATTCCGGCCCACTTTAACCCCACTAAACTACCTGATGAATACAGATGTATGAGTTTGTTTGTATGGACAACTAAAAAAAAATGTTGTGGGGACACAATGATGTCACCCTAGCCTATTTCAAACTAAGTTCTGCATTGCAGTTGGTACAAGACAGACATCACCACTGGGGAAGAAGGACTTGCTCCCTCCACTATTTTCTTCCCCATTCCCTGTGGGATTCCTCCCCTGAACATTAACATCAGCAAACAGCTTCTGCCTGTCTGATGTACTGTAGGAGGAAATAGAAGGGAAAAGGGGAAATCAGATAAAAAAGAGATGAAATATTTTCATTATGACTGCATAGAAAACACCATCTATCGGTCCCTGTGTTACCTCATGACAAACCTGTTAAAACCTGCCATCCCCTACAGGGAGTTACTGTGCTAAATAATTCTTTTTAAATATACTTTGACATAGATCGGATTGCTTCTTTTTAAATTGTATACTCAGAGCATGATTCAGAACATGAATTCATGAAAGTTCACAAGGGTACTATAGCATTTCCTGGCAAATCCCAGATTGGGATCTAAATTCAAAATTCCATTCCAAGGATTTCATTGCTATTTAGTGTAGCCACATAGCCCTTTAAAGCAGCACAATTAGGCTATTTTACCTTCAAATAATGCCTTCAAACTCATGCTGATGGATGGTACACTGTCTTACAATGTCTCACAACGTCGTGTGGGTGGGATCATGCTCATTGCATTATTAGACTGATATGATACCCTCTTAGCATTAAATGGGTATTCAGTATGTTCATCCTACATTACGTCACTTCAACTCACTGGTTGGCTGTTCACAATATCACAGTTTCAGTATGTTTCAATGTTGTTACGTAAAAATAATTTGGGTTTAATTTTGTTTGATTTTGTGTTGCGATGGATGCTGAAATGATGTTTTCATGCATCATGTTTTCATGCATCATGATTTCAAAAATGTTTTGTTGCCATTTTTCACAATCTTTTCATAAACATAATCTATCAATTATAACATAATTACCACAAGGAATAACAACATAAAAACTGGTGGATCGTATTGTTTGGGATGATACAACTGGAACTTGAGTAAGTTTAGTCGGCAGTGTGATAAATACTGTGCTTATGTTCATACATTATTAAATACTGTCTGCTAGACAGTGCGTCTGACTGGGCCACAGCCGTCTGACAAGCAAAGAGAAGTTTCAGGACACCACATTCCAGCCTACACACTACTGTCTGCTGCAGACTCTGGGGGCCAGTCTGGTCCCAGACTAAACAAGAAGAGAGAGAGAGACAGAGAACAGACAGGCGTCAAATACGTGGGGCACATAACGTGTGATCATTGAGTACACTGACCTTTTCTTTTTTTCTTGACTTGACTTCATGTGCCATGACACTCATCATCAGCATGTGAACACAGTGAAGAAGTCAAATAAACAAAATGCTGTGATATCTCCATGTCTCCTCGGAGGAGATTAAATCACACCAAAATAAACAGTCGTTAAACGACCTCTCCTCGAAGCCACATGGACGATCGTGTCAACTCTGCTGGATTCTGCTGAAATCAGCAGGTCGGACATTATAGAAAATGTTTACATCTGCAGCTCAGCTGTTCCCGTAAGCGTTGAAATGGAGTGATTCATTCTCCCACGCAGGTAGGTATATAACTGGAAAAAAAACTGTGATTATTTAGAGTGAGTCATGCATCACTACACACATGATGGATATAATGCAGAGGTATATTATGATGAATGAGTCAGAAATGCATGCATTCATGCAGGCAGGTAGACACACACACACACACATACACATTTATAAAGCGCAAACTGGACTAGACTGTCCTTATTCAACATTCAACATTCAACATCAACCACGACTCCAAACCATGTACATCCCCATCCCACACAGAGGTCCTTTGTTTAAGTCATTTTATCTTTAAGCACAGCTGTGTCTTGCCTTCAAGCGTGAGACAGGTGGCCAGATACGTCTCTATGATGGTGAGGGGAAAAGAAATCATGTCACCCTAAACAGCTGGGAAAAGACCTGATTCAAAAACTATAGCACATCAGTCACTCTAATGTGCTGAACGTTTGCCAGATTGTTGTAAAGGTTTATATGTGCTCCATTTCAACAAACCCGGCCCCTGTGACTGTGGGCTCTTTCTTTGCCTTTCTCCCTGAGGGACTACCAGATGAGCCATGTTGTTCTTAGTCAGCGTGCCTTGACAACTAACGGTGCATTTTCACAACTGCTGCATTGAGTGATGACTCATGCGCCGTCGCCAGATGGCAATAAGAGCTTATGTCACTAGCCAGATTAGACTTATTATACGCCGTTGTCATGGGACATTTTTCACCTCAACAAGAAAAATAAATAAATAAATCAAGCTATCAGCTGACAAAAGAAGCATCAACTCGGGAGACAAGTATGTATTTGATGTAGTGATTTCATGAATTATTAAGACTTTTTTTTTTTTCACACCGGAGGTGTTTCTGTCGAGAACAGAGTGGGCTGTTAGATTCAAGCCAATAGTCAAACATCAACTGTTCAAGCACAATAATAATTAAAAAATTCAGACAACTACATTTTAAGCATGCAGCTTACAGTAAGTTCACGTTGAAAGACACTTGCAGACCCAGCTGTGAAAATTTAACTTGTTTTTAATTCTACACCAAAAAGAATGAAGCATCCCACATGACTACAGTGTTTACAAACAAAAGCAAAACAAACAACTTCATTGTAGAACACGTAAGGCAGATCTCTGACTTTCACGGAGGCAATTCAATGTTCTGTGGATCATTTCCCTCGAGTCTGTGACAAAAATCACACAAAGGACCATGAGCTTTACTACAGAGATTTCTGGGATGACATTCAACAAACATTGGAAGAAACCTTTGTGAGTAAACCACAGCACAGTTATGGAGAGACGTATGAGCATCGCTTCATCAAATGAGTCACACGGCAATGTATAAAATAACTATAAAGAGCAAAGGGTTGAAAAATACATACAGCTTATCGTCTTTCTTTCTACATGGCCAAGGACCACGTGACTACCAAAGATGGCATTTTAGGAGGAAGGAAATAGAAATCTCTTGTGTGCATACTGTGTAGTTCTCTCTGTTAGCAAGAGGGAAAAGAAACAGCCCATTCAGAAGAATGTATGGTCAACGAAACACAACTAACAAGCACCACAGCAACGGCAGAATACCTGGATTCATCCTTCTACTAAGCAAACTGCATACTGTGCAATTCAGGGGTGAGAATGTCCTCCGATTCCCATAGCCTATAAATGTAATGCCTGGATATTAAATATGTTTCATTTATGTTAGTACAGAGTCATTGGGAAGCGCTTACGCGGCTGGTTCCCTAGGCAAGAACTGAGCCAAGTCCTAGACAAATATTGACATTCTTAAATGGAATTTTCCATTACAGCTCAATGAGCTTCAAGCTTGATTCTTAGCTAGCAAAACGGATCCCATTCCACCTGTAATGATAGGTCCTACATACTGTACTATTACCATTGTGCGTTCAGAAAGGCATCTAAATATCAGATGTGTCCTCTCGCTCTCTCCTCCATTTCCAACGTCCTTGATTTCTGTTTTATATGATCAGATGTGTAAGGCTCAGGTGAGAGTTTATTTAGTATTACAGTGGTTGATAGTTAATTTGGAGGCTTCCGGCGATTTCCGGGGTCGCCTATTTGAACATGGCATTGAAGGCTCGGCCGATGATGAGACGACGGACTTCGCTGGTGCCTGCTCCGATCTCGTAGAGCTTTGCATCTCTCAGGAACCGACCCAAGGGGTAGTCGTTGATGTACCCATTCCCACCTGCGAACACACACAAGAGCGTATCAGCAGCAGCAGCAGCAACAATGTAGAAAATCAATACAGTGTGTTGACACAACCAAGACAGTGTCTGCCGTCAAAGTTAAGACATGAACTGCTTGGGATAAAAGCAGGATTAACAGCAAATACATTAGCATTTTAACAGTTTCCCCACATATTAATGTGAGATGAAGATGTGCAAGGAAATCCAGTTTGGTTTTGTAAACGAGAGCTTTACAAATCAGACAAATCGTGATGGTCAGACGAATGATGATGGTCGTTGTCAGTATTACCCAGAATATTAATGATAGCAATAACGACTGCACTGGAAGGGCGAATAATTCCGTTTGCATATTATTGCCAGACATTCAAATATTAATCAGAATATCCCAGTCTTACATTTGCATTGTCTAATGAGACATTCAAATGCCTGTAAAGTTATATGATTGTACTAGACCCATGCTTGAGGGTTTAGATAGGTAATACTGGTGGATTTTTCAGTCTTAATAAATATTTAATGGAATTGTCATACGGGTAGCATATAGATATAATACAGAAATCATTTATTACATAATTATCTTTATTGCTCCTTACTATTAGTTTATGAACTACTAATAAAGCTAGTTCTGTTCCTGTAATTTGTCTTATACTGCTGTGACCAGTTTTTGCAACTGCAGCTTGCTGAGTACTTCCTCTTCATGCGCTCACAACTGCATCTCACACTGCGGCTCAAACTAATGTAGGCCAAATGTACATTTACTAGATTGAGAGACGGGTGAAGTCTAATGTGACGTGTATATGGTTCCTTAATCGTCAAACTAATGTGACAAAAATCACACATTCCAAAAATCGGAAGATGACGTAGAAGACTCAAAGAAATGCTCTGAACACTTCTGCGTTTGACAAACATACCCTTAGGAGTGGATTAGAGATGCCATGGTATATGAAGCATTATGATTACAGTGACCAAAATGATCACAATTATCAGTATTACCACAGTACTGGTCAAATGTGATTTTCACAGTGTAGCCTACTGGTACACAAACTGAAATAATTTTACCAAGCTTATGTTGGAAACAACAATGGCCGGGTTTCCCAGATTCGTTAAGAAGCTTTTAAATGCTAAGAACTTCTTAGGATCGTTCTTAGAACGTTCTTAGAGCACTCCTAAGAAGTTCTTAGCACTTAAGAGCTTCTTAACGAATCTGGGAAACCCAGCCATTAGCAGTACACTGTTTTTGGAGGTGGTTACTGGAAATATTTTTGGAGTTACCCCATGGTCACATGAACGACGCAAACAGGAAGAACTAAACTGAACTAAAGGAAAGATAACCAAAGGAAACTTAAATGTTCTCTGACTAGATATCTGTATGGCTAGTAGTTCATAGGCTACCAAGAACATTTTCACATTGCAAACTCACAACTGCATGCATTTAAATCTAGAATGACACCATTTAATAGTGACTTGGCATTGCCACTGTGTTTAATTTTAGCGCACTGAAAATGATTTCTATGACATAGTATTGGAGGGCCTGCATTTAACAGAGATGAAACGAGAGAGAGAGGGATGATTACATGAGAGGCTGTGAATATCTGGCGAACACTCACCTAAGCACTGAATCCCGTCCAAAGCGACTTGTGTGGCATTCTCTGCACAGTATAGGATGACCCCTGCACAGTCCTACAATAGCAGCAACAACAACAACAACAACAAAAACATCAATGTCAACATCAACAATAACAACAACAACAACAACAACAAAGCTTATCAGCAGTGTCTCCGGCATCTCAAAAACATGATTAGCAAACTGAAAATACATCTAAAAGGTAATTAAAGATAAATCAAAAGGTGAGATTAGCAACAGAAGAGGAAGAGGGTTGGATGGGTTACCTTAGCGCTGAAGTGGCCTTTATCACAAGCACGGGCCACATTGTAGACGTACTGCCGACAGGAGCTAAGTCGCGTGTACATGTCCGCCATCTTGCCTTGCATCAGCTGACACACAGAACCAAGGAGGGCACCATTACTGCTAAACCTACACACACTTCACTACATAGATTTTCTTTCATAGAAAACTGATGAGTAGAATCCGTATAATAAGCCCTCTCTGCTCTCCACATATAAATTCCTGAATCTGAAAGTATGATTTCAACAGAAGAGCTAACAAGCAGATTATGGTAAAACAACTTTCGCAGGACTCTCACTTGAAATTCGCCGATTTTCTGTCCGAAGGCTGTCCGCACGTGGAGGTATGGAATGGCATGGTCTATCACTGCCTGCATGATGCTGGAGACATTCAAACAGCAGACAGTTAAAGAACTTTAAGCAGAAACTTTAAGCAGAAACTCATCATGCCAAAATACATCTTGTTTAAACCAGATTTCTTTCTACAATCTCTTTAACGTTTTAATTTTGGTAAAAATCTGCACACCAGTATAATCTCTAGTGAAGATGTTAGCGTATATCATGGATACAGACTTAATTTCACTTATAGAGCGGCAAAACATTACACATGTCTCATGGCGCTTTACAGAGTGTTAAACATTCAAAGAGAGCCCATGAGTAACAGGGGCAAGGAAAAACTCCCTAGAATTGGAGAACATATAGGAAGAAACCTCAGACCTCAGACTTCAGGAAGGAATTTCAGAAAATTCTCCCCATCATTTGCATGTTTAAGTCCATTTTTCCTTCTACCACTTACCCAACAGGGCCAGCTGCCAGTACAAGCCTTTCTAAATCCAAGCCACTCATCAAGACGTAAACACCTTTGTTCAGAGGGCCCAGGATATTTGCCTCTACAACACATAAACAAGTCTTCATCAACCATGTTTTATTCAATAATATTAGTGATTTTAGACCAAAAGGCTATTTCAGTCGTACATAACAGTGTTCACTTTTCCTAGATTACAATAACTTTATTCTTTGATGTAGCCCGAGATCTGCACAACTCAGAGAGCGCATTTGAAGTTGCCTAGGCAGATCTGTCGGGTCATTCAATTAAAAGATTTCCAAAATCCCAGACATCCCAAGAGCACCACTGAAGAGCTTTTGTATACAACCACAGACTGCACCGATGAAATCAGTATGTTTCTGCTATCAATTGCAATGCTGAGAATAACTATATTTTGGCCATTACACCATTGCTGAAATTAGTATTTTTATGGTACTAAAAAAACAGCATGTTGACTTCTTTTACTTGTACTTTTTTAAATGTTCATTGTGTACAGTGATGGTCAAAAGTGTTGGCAGACATGCTAAAGTTGGCTAAAAATAGGAATATCAAATCATCTTTTGGAAATTGATCTTAATGGGAATTTAACATAGGGGTGCCAATACTTATGACCCCTGTATTTTAATGAAGAGCATCTATTTATTTATGATACATTATTCATTCACAAAGAAAATTGGTGTCCTTAAAGGGATATTTCGGGTTTTAAGACACGAAGTTATATGGGTTCCCCGTCAGCAACGTTGTGCATCAGCACTGACTTACCCCGCAACAGCGTCCTGTGAGCCGAGATCCAGCCGGTTTTTGATGCTGAAGAAAGTAGTCCGGCAAGTTTCTGGGGTCACGAAAGTAAAGTGTTTTTCTTCTCAAAACCATATGCGTTCAAAAGAGTGATATAACGTTTTTGTGGTGCAAATATATCACTCTTTTGAACGCATATGGTTTTGAGAAGAAAAACACTTTACTTTCGTGACCCCAGAAACTTGCTGAAGAAAATAGTCCGGCATCAAAAACGATCAAAAACCGGCTGGATCTCGGCTCACAGGACGCCGTCGGGGGGTAAGTCAGTGCTGATGCACAACGTTGCTGACAGGGAACCCATATAACTTCGTGTCTTAAAATCCGAACTATCCCTTTAAAGGTCGGATATTTCCTCATTTTTTTATTCATCATTTAAGGCATTAAGATCAATTTCCAAAAGATGATTTTATGTTCCTCTTTTTAGTCAAAAAAATTAGCATGGGTGCCAACACTTTTAACCATCACTATATTTAACATAGCAGATGTGTTTACTGTATAGTGTAGCATGTCTGCCATTGCCTTGAATTCACCAATGGCCAATTCACAAATTCACCTCTCCTCCTCTCCCTCAAACACTCACACACTTACCAGGAACTTTGCAGTCCTCGAAGATAAGCTCACACGTGTTGGAACCTCGCATGCCCAGCTTGTCCAGCTTCTGTGCCGTGCTGAACCCTGGCATATCCTGGCATAAGGGGTAAGGGCACAAGAGTCATATACTGAGATGTTCTCATGCCATCCTAGAGAACATCTGGGTTGCCCAGAGGCATAATCATAACCCCCTAACATACTCCGTACAGCACCACTCCAGACTCCATTTGACACGGAAGCTGCACTTAAGAGCGTGCAAGACTGAGTGTTGCAGACCGGCTTTGTTGTCGAGCAATGCTACCGCATACCTTCTCTATGATGAAAGCTGTGATGCCGCGGGCCGCTGCCGAGGGTTCCGTCTTTGCATACACGATGAGAACATCTGCGTCCGGCCCGTTAGTGATCCAGAACTTATTGCCATTTAGAACGTAGTAGTCACCTACGAGGTACCAAGACACACAAGGATGGATCGATGATTTGAAGTCATGACTGCAAGAGATGTCTGTGGCCGAGAACACTGTGAGATGACTTCAAAGCCTTGTTTGTGCGCTTAAGGGTTTTGACACAATCAAAGACCAAGACCACAAACCAGTCAGTAGTGTGGTTTGGCTGTCTGCTGTACAGGGGACCTCCTCGAGCTCTCTGAGAGGACGAGTCAATGGCGTTTACACAGCATGTGAGTAGCGAGCAAAGACGTACCTTTTTTCTCGGCCTTCAGTTTCATTGAGACCACATCTGAGCCTGCGTTCGGTTCGCTCATGGCCAAGGCCCCGATGTGTTCTCCGGTCATCAGCTGGAGGAACAGAATGACACAAGTACAGAACAACTGATGCCACAACCAAGCCACTCGATGGAGAACCGAAGTCTGAATGTGCTACACATGAACGGCTATGTGCTCATGCGACATTTGACCTGACCCATGCAAAGGTCTCTTAATAGGCTTAGTGACGAAAAAAAAATTCATACTAAACTCAGTCAGAGTTCACATCTGTACATCTAAATACCATCTGCTGATTGCCACAGTACATATCACTCAATGATAAATACAATTCATCACTGCAGTATTAAGAATGAATTAAATGGCTGATTTCAGTGTTTGTAATGTGCTTCAACCACTGCAAAAGTGCCAACTTGACCAAGCTGAAATATACATTTACTTTTTGCATTACTGCAGCACTGTATGAACAACCTATCCAGCCTCACAATGTCTTTGAAAACATTGCGCCAGAATGTAGCCTGCAGTTCATGAGGAATGACAGCTGTTTGCTTCTGAAATGGAATTATGGGGATTTCACATAAGAACATCATGATCTGATCTGCTCTGCTTACAAATCCGTCACTATAGCAACTGGCTCCGAAACAGCTCTGGACCTGACAAGGTCCAAATCCGCTCCAAGGTCCAGCTACCAGCAGACTGACTTCAGCTTGAGGACTCAGAATCACACATCCAGTCCTTCGCTAGTTATAATTTTCTAATCAAGTCCACTTCAGCTTCATCCCTTTCCTTTCAGACATCCGTCACTGAAAACTGAATGGCTGGGAAACTCTTCTATTCTTCTAAATCAAATCTATTTTTGTGTTGCTGTGCAACACAATACATAATCAAGATGCTTAGAATGCACGTGAATATAAAAAAAATCCTCTTCTATTCAGAATGACTTTTTGCCTAATTTACTTTAACTTTTCTTATTATGACAATACAGCCTATTGCACCTTTAATACGGAATCTATGGGTTCCCAAACAGATATTTAGGTTTTTCAACATCTTTGGTGAGTGTGTGTGTGTGTGTGTGTGTGTGTGTGTGTGTGTGTGTGTGTGTGTGTGTGTGTGTGTGTGTGTGTGTGTGTGTGTGTGTGTATCCCTCACCTTGGGCATGTATTTCTCCGCTTGCGCCGGGTTGGCATGGCGCACCATCTGATTGACACAGAGGTTTGAATGGGCACCATAGCTGAGAGCAATGGCTGCTGAAACCCGTGACATCTCCTCCATCACAATCACATGATCCAGGTAGCCCAATCCTGAGCCGCCAAGCTCCACTGTAACCACAACAGCATAATTAACAACAGCACAATCACACCTCCCATAATATTCAGCGCACAAATAAATACATTGCATTACTTGTCACTCAGATCATGCTCTGATCCAGAACAACTTACACTGAGCTGTGTCTTAACACTAACAGCTCCTCAGGAGCAACTCGAGAATAAATGCCTTGCACACTGGCACAGTTGTGATATAATACATAATATAATAATAATATAATAGCCCCTGAGATAAAACTCACAACCTGAGGTCTTTCATTAGGATGACCAGAGTCCTACCCACTAGACCACCGCCACCCAAAGTAAATAGATTTGTAGCTATTGCCATGACTCATCACCACCTTCACTGACTCATTTTAGCTCTTAATAGTCTAGTCACCTAGGCCACTGTAACAGGGGAGCGACACCAGGCGCGTAACTGAAGCGGTCCATTTGTGACGCATAAAATCCATTTTTTTTAACGTAAGCCCCACTGTCGTGTCAAGTGTAGCTACTTCCATTAATTGTAGTAATTATCAACTGCTGCACCAAACACAAGACGATGATGAGCTATGCACAGACGCAGTTGATAGACATCTGCGGCGCCCAATGAACGTTTGGATCCCAGACCACGTCTCATTGAGAAGTGGTGGCGCTACAGTAATTTTACAGTCAGGCCACAGTCATTTTTAAAAAGTTCTATCTCTTTCCTAAGTTACACAAATAGTCTATGATTGTGTTACACTTTGAACATTGAACCAAGTTCACAGCTGAAATTGTTTGATGATAGCTTATTTAAGGAGGAAAGAGGAAGAATAAAGTATTTAGGAAGTTTTGAAAAACTGTAGTGGTGCTGGTGATACCAACAATTGCCAACATTTACACAACAAACAATACTTCTGCAAAGCTAGATTTTCATGCAAGGAAAGAAGAATTCAATTTTACCAGGAGCAGTTATCCCAAGGAGTCCCATGTCTCCCATTTCCTTCCAATATTGCTATTTAAAAAAGTAACATGCAAAAGATTATTTCAATTATTGGGCTTCCTTTTTGATTCATAATTAATCAAAATGAATAAGAATGGCTGTATCTGTATCATGTAGAACTAGCATTTGAATGCAATTCTTCGCTTAGACAGAGTAAGTTCTTTGAAAAAGAAAAACATCTCCATTTAACCTGATAATACCATGTGCATAATTATAAAAATGAAAATAAAACTGCTTTCCAAACATTGGTGCATACCCTAATTCCTTTGAATTCATTGGTCTTGTCGATTTCGTCTGCATAGGGGGCCAGTTTCTCTGCGCAGAACTTCTGGACTGAATCCCGCAACTAATATCACACACACAGAAACATTGATCAGGAGCCAATATACGTTTCAACTGGAATGATCTACTTTATCTCAATATTGTATGCCGCTGATCACGATGATATATGCTAAATGGTCAACATCGTCATGAAAAATCCCACCCAATCAAAAAAGTTTCCATGCCCCCCACCCCTTTCTGGTAACTCTGATCCTCGGATGACCCCTATGATGCCAAGGGATGTCTTGTTCGAACCCATAGCCATCTTGAATTTTTCCTAAAACAGTGGATCACCGTGCATGCTTGTTTTATCCCTTACTGTGGTGTGTGTAAGCCACATTTTCGATGGCGATAGAGTATTCATGACATTTTACACAAGGTCAAGTTGTTTACACTAGACAGCAACTTCATACAGCTCTTGTTGTTCGGAGGAGTTAAATTCGATAATCGTCTACTGGCTACATCGCCATCCAAAAAGCAACCACTGACATCAGTAATAGAATAACTTTCTATATGTCTTCGTTGCTTTGTGTAAGTTATGTCACACACGACTGGGGAGCTAGCCAGTTAGCAAGCAGCAAGCTAATGTGAGCTTTCTCTCCTCCAGTAGTGCAAGAAATTGAACATTAGTTAACGTTAACAAAGTTTAATGTCTGTTTTGAAGAGATTCAATCAGCTGTTAATCGGGCAATGTTGACGCAAACGCAAATTTACCTGTATTTGGTCATCTGTGAGACCATTCACTATATCGTCCACTGGAATGGCACCCGCGCATCCACGTCGCGGTACTCTTGCCAATTTAAAACTGAGACACAGAGCCCTCCTGACAGCGAACATTTTGAAATTATGAAGTTATACGCTTGCTAAAATAACAGAAGTTACAAACAAATGCCGTAACAGGTTTGGAAATTACACAACCCTTAGGTATCAATCACATAATAAGGGACGCTGCAACTTCTTCTATCAATCGCGAGAATCATGCACCCGAGCGGACAACAATTTTACTGCCATCTAGCGGGCTGGGTCGAAACAGAACGTTCACACTGGAGGCTTTTAGGCATGCTTTTAGGTCTATGCTTGCACACAACGTATCGGTTTTGCACGGCACTTGAGTGCACACTTTCAGTGTCATTACGGTCACAAAATCATTAATTTGACGTGCAATAAAAATGTTGTCTCTACTCAAACTGAATCAGAGATAACAAACGTGTAAGGCCTGCCCTGGATGAGAGAATGCAATGAAACCTTTCAATTACGGTTGTAGCCCTTGCATAGCATATTCAGAGTTTAACAGAAATACAAAATACACTGGTGGGTAGTGTTCTTCTTCGAATAGGGAAGAATTTATGGGGAAAGTTTGTAATGTTGTTGTTGTTGTTGTTGCTTTAAAAGCCTAGCCAACTATTTTATCAGCAACAGGGGAAAACGTAATGCAGGAGAACGGTAGACTAGTGAATGAGGAAATGAAAACTACAACAGCACGTACCAAACACATGGTAATGCAGTCAGGAAGAGAAGGGGGGAAAATTCAAATGCGGAAGATAACCTTGAGATCTAAACCAAACCGCGTTGACGTTGTCGCGCCTATGGGTGAGAGGGATTCCCCACAACCAGGTTATCTAAACAGCTTCAGCACTGAGTCGAACCAGCTCGGAAGGGACTTAAAAATATATGAAAAAAGGCGCAATCTTGCAAAACAAATATTGCAAGTTATAGTAGACCTACACGATGAACTTTAAATGGAGCTAATTACCGTGACACGGCTAGAATAGCCAAAATATTCTGGCAACACTCGAGGTACTTCTACAGCTACTTTGGTTTACAAGCGTCCTTGCCAATGCCGAAGGAAAGGCGGAGGTCCTTGAGGGAGGTAGGGCTTTCCAGGTCTGGGATTTGCGACGGGTCAACCAGGGAGCGCAAGGCAAACTTGAAAGCGACAGAGATTTGTGATGAACTGTTACATATGGCGGAACAAACGGGCTCAACGAGTGGGCAAGCAGAGTTTTGCGGAGGTGACGGGTTGACAACGAGGACCTGTCGAGTACCCCAGGTGACCATAACCCCCGAAGGCGATGCATGTTCTCGGGAGATGAAACTAGAGGAATGGGATGAGGTCAATGGGACGCTACGACGCAAACTATCGAACTCTTCTATCTCATCGACGGGTTCTTCGACATTGTTTGAAGAGTCGGAGGATGACATTCTAAGTGATAATGAGACAAAGAGCAAAGGAATCGTCACGCTAGAGCAACTGGTGGACTCGGGAGAAGTAAGTTTCTTTTGACACTTTGAATGCCTTTTTGAAGACAGGTCCCATCGTGGCTATGTGGTATAACGGTGCAACATTGTTGCACAATTAAACACAAATAGTTGCAACTTGCTTTCGTTGAGCGAGCCTAATTAGTTTTAGTCATTTTGATGTGAATCAAATAGTTATATCTTTGCAGGCCTATTTTGATTGTGATTGCATGCAATGGGGCTGTTAGCATGGTCAGACTCAGATGTTTTTTTTGCAACATAATGCAGAAAAGAGAAACGTATTCATTTCTCATTTATCTTTAATTTGTTGCATGTCCTACCGTGTATAATTATAGACTATGCAGGTGAAGCAATAGCACACTTTTCACTTTAGCTTTTTTCTAATTCAGTTTTGTTCACATGAAACAGATGACAGCTTTCCTCGGCCTGAATGAGGCCACGGTAATACATGATTTGCGTATGATAGTATCTGCGACAGATGCTCTAATAGGCGATAAATGGCTTACACCAACAACAACTGCAATATAAGTGTGATTTATTTTTCTTTCAAGTTAACTGCAAGTTGACTGGTCTTCTTTAAACTCGTTTAGAACATCTCAGTGAAGGCCATTTCTATTTTGGCAGATGATTTGTGTGTCCTTGCATATTCAGGCATCCTGTTGGTCTTTCTGGTAGCCTACTTTGAAATATCTCTAGCTGCAAACCCCAAAGCATAGGACAGTTATATCTCAAGTCATCAGAAAATCCCAACCTTTCGCAATGGATGCAAAGATATATAGTTCACCTCAGAGTGATGCAGTTGCTAACATGCCAATTTTTATATGACAAGATAGGCTACTTTGTCATGTCCTGTCAAACGAGCTAATCTCAGAAAACTACAGCATAGTTGTTCAATTTTGCCACTCACAATTCCATATCTAGGCCTGGACTAGAGGTCAATTTCTGTTTAAACTGGACTTGGACAGTTATTCAGCATTGTTCAGAGTGCAGCATTTATAAAAACTGATCATCTTAAATTAACTCATAGTCGTTATAACTAAAATAACATCTTATATGTATGTTATTACATTTTCATGCAGGTTGTGCAACACTAGATGAAGCACAACCAACATCAAGCTATCAAATATGAGGAAATTGTTGAGAATGCAGGCCATAATATGTGCTACCAGAGCACAGTTTTTTATAGTGTGTTGTGGCTAGTAGCACAGACCACATATAGCCTATTTAGCAAGAGAGCAGGGTATTTTCCACTAGCCATGGTCAGCCTTCCATTTCTCTCAGTGGGTCATGGAACCAAAACTGAGAACGAGAGCTGACAATGCAATGCTAACTATAGTGGAAAAGCCACATTTATTTGTGCATTCTTTCTTTTCCAGTGGTTGCAACAAGCCGTAGCTGTAGTGATCTGGTGGTTACGCGTTCATGTGATCATTTGTTCAGTAGTGGAAATATGTTTCTCCCACAGTCTTTTATCACATGCTTATCTGCCTTACAGTTTTTTAAACTCTAAATATAGTGGCCTATTACTTTACACTTTATAGTTGAGAGATAACAAATATACTTCGAGATTATCACCTGAATTCAAAGACAACATTCGTGCACCAAATATTTTCATAAGATTGCTGTATCACAGTCTTTCACACTCGCCAAAAGTATCCCTAAAAGTGATAAACAATTCTCCAAGCTAAGCAGCTGCATTCTGTCCATATTGTGCAATGACACTTGCTTGAACAAGAGGCTATTAATTGTCTGAAGCATTTAGCCTTCGTTTCAATCAGTTATGTGATCTGTTTAACGTCTGCTTGTGATTTTGGCCCCTGCTTAGCTGTGGAGAATGCCTGGGTCCGTTACATCTTCAGCTACGACCATAGATGGTCTGTAGCTGTCACCGTGTTTTAAACAATTAGAGCCTTGCCTGTCTAGAATGCTGTTCTGTGTCTAATTGTGGCCGTCTGACTTTTGCAAAAGGCTTGCACACCTTTGGCTACTGATTGGACCTCGTACTTGACTCCCATGTTGGTCTTTTTTTCCATCATGCTGAAACAATAGGAGAGGAATGGAAAAATATGAAGAACGAAAAAAAAAAGAATCATGGGCATGCAATGTGACATTCGCACACAATCCCACGCCCACACACAGACACACAAATATGCACGCACAGTCCACGATACACTGACACACTCTACTGTTTCAGAAAATAGTATAAACATATACACTCTGTCACATAAAACTTGCCACTCATACACATGAATTGTCTGTTGGTGTTTCTTTTCAACACTTTTGATATCATTGTATAATATCACAGCCTTTAAAACACACACACACACACACACACAGACTCTCTCTCTCTCGCCGTCTCTCTCACACACACACGCACACACACATACAGTACACGCAAACACATAAACATATCTACACAAACACAAACACACACATGCACACACACACACACACACACACACACACACACACACACACACACACACACACACACACACACACACATACACTCACACACACACACATAAGCACAAACACTATACCAGTCTTCTCTCCCTCTCTCTCTCTCTCTCTCTCTCTCTCTCATAAACACACACTCAACGCCCATTTAGCCCACACAGTCCTGATAGACTTACCCATTAGCTTCGCTGCGTATCTGCAGCAAATCAGCCTTAGCCACTGTGACATTTAAAGCAGAAACCGCTCGATATCACAAACAAAGCTGTGTGTACTTGCTGAGGGGAAGCTAGAGTAGCCTGTTATATTTATTCCACTCAAGAGCCATTTTGGTGATCATAACTGCCAACCATTCTTTTTGTGTTACTAGGAAAACCTGTATTGCGAAATACAGTTGCCAGTCTCATTCTCTTTGTACTTTCAAAGTGCTACCATGTACATAAACACACACACACAAACACACACAAACATGCTCGCACACACATACATTCCCACACACATACACACACACACACACACACACACACATACACACACCAAACAATGTGGTAAATATCTCAACACTATTTATATAAAAGTGTGTGGTAAGCGCTTTGAGAACATCCAAATCACACACCCACTTATGTGCGTGATATGTACACACACACTGACACTCAAACACACACTCACAAAGTCACACTTGATGTTGCTCACACATGCATGCAAAGCTAAATGTCAACTTCTCAGCTGTTGCGCAAATACAAGTATTAACAATTTTGGGTTTTAGAAGTCCCTCCCAACCACACTCTTCAGGAATGTTAACCGCTTTTGTTTTGCCAAGAAGTGCAGTGCACCCAAGTTTGCTATGTTCTGTGTGTCCCATGTTCGTTGCATTGGCCAACTTCTCTCACAACCCACCAACTTCCCATGGGTCCGAACAAAATGTCCACCCAAAACTTAGTTCCATCACAGAAACATCTATGTACACATAGTACCGTGACATAATTTCATGGAATTCTCCACAAAGCCTTAGACTTCTGCTATCGTTTGAACTTGTCGTTGGAAACATGATGTTGAATGTAGTGAGTCAGCTTGAAGTGCCCATGTGGTCTTGGAGAAGAGCGTCACTGAAAATATTTGTAAGGGTTTTGAATTTCACTTCCTTATTGTCACACCTTTGGGTTCAATCCTTGTCAGCTCAGAAAGTAGCATAGCATAGTATAGCTCAGTGAAGACAAAAGAACACTTGACAATGCCACTTGACATAGATGCTATGTCAGCTGAACACGTTTTCCTAGGCAGCCTTTGATGACTGCTGATCTAGGTTGGTATTTAGCCTTTGTGAATTTCTCATTGGCTCACAATTGGCTCATCAAGGTACGTTAACAACATTGCCAAATAGTAAACCGTAGCTGTTTATATATTCAGAGCAGACACGTCACCAGATGCAATGGCACTGTGCTGTCATTGTTCCATGGGCAAGGTTTAGTTTTGATTTAGGAAACTAAAGTAAACAAGGGCATGGAGACATGCTCTCTGTGGTCACTTGAGGTTTATGAGTAAGATATCACCCATTCCATTGAGATGTGTGCAAACATTGAAAAAGATACACATTGAAAGGTGCCTTGCACAATGGGTCATTCCTATATGTCAAGATTCTGGGTAGTACCTGGTAATTTGTGATAGATGTGCTTAAGAACATGCAAATAAAGAGCTATTTGCATGTAACTTACTTACATGTCCATTTCTTTATGATCACCTCTGTGGTTGGTTGGTCACTCTGTTGTCCTTTTTAGATTATAGGGAAACACTTTACAGTTTGCCTATTCTTTACAATACCTTTGATACTTTTTGACTTAGACAAATGGAGATTGACAGTATAATAGCAGAATGGCAACACAAGCCTGTTTTACAAAGGTACATGGAGATTGATAGTACATGATACTGCATCAAAGCTAGGATATTTGCTGTTTGTGCATGTTAGTATTATATGTGTATACATTAAACTGCATCAGATGTTAGCAGCTCAAGGGAAGTACTGGGTCGTGTTTGCAGCGAGGGGAAGAAACACGCCGCCAGTTCAGAGCCATGTCCATGTGTGTCTCATGTCCCCAGTGACACACAAAAGGTTGGCATGTGGAGTGGCGAGGCTTTTTGAAGGTGTGAACAGTGCACAATCAGTGTTCTCAAGTCATGTGGAAGAAATGCAAACACAAACTGCTGGTGTCACACAGCAAGGCTTGGTTCCTTCACAACAAAGCACAGTACTGATGGACTGGTACAGTGTGGGGGTTGATTTGGTTGGATTGTCAGGAATGCTCCATTAGAATAGATTTTGAAGTCTGAGGGATGGGAACTCATAGAAACCACTTGATAAGAAATTAATCAATATACTTAAACAGGAATGTATATAGAGATTTACCATCAAAACTCTAAAGGTGTAAGTTATCTGTGCAACAGCATCTATGCTGCTGAGTATCATTTTAAGTGTAGTTTTTATATGAAGTCATGTTGACTGCAAAAGGCCACAGTGCTATATCTGGATGTAACTGCACGCCTGTGTAGTAAACAAATGTGCAGTTTGATCAGCTCTGACCTCTAAAAACAATTTGACATTTACACCCACACAGTTGTTTGTTGTGAGTGAACACGTTGCATAGCCTACTCACATCCTCAACAGACCTCGGCCATGTGATACAATCACCTCAGCTCATGCAATGTGCTAGCGTGTTCTGCAGGTACCTTTTAAATGCTGATGGAACTGTGACTACTTTACTGCTCCTTCAAGCACAACTGCGCTAAAGTAAGTGGTTGCACTAGTCCCTGCACTAAACCGATCAATAATAGTCGTCTTGTTGTCTAATTTGAATTTTAGCTGCACCAATGCTCGGATGCATTATTCCACATCCCCTTAGGGAGATGTCTTCGTCTGTCCACTTCTTATTTTCTCTTTCGACAAGAGTATTTATTTCTCTGTCACTGCTTCGTGTGAGAGGGTGAGTGTGATTTTTTTTGTTTCCCTTCATTTGCATCACTCGGTGGAGTGTTGAATATTTCAGCAGCCTGGAGCCTCTCTGCAGGCCATGTGTTAGGTGACTAAAGCGCTCTCAATTAGGGAACATCATAACCAACCCATTAGTTCCTCTCTTATATACGCAACCCAACGAGCTCAGGACAGGACAATGCGAGCATTATCGTTAGCGTTAGCGACTGTTGAATGCGAAGCTCGCTGATTGCCACAGTGCAAGTCAGGTGTAACCACAAAGCAGATGTGAAGCATTTTCTCCTTTTTTTTTTTTTTTTTTGGTTCTGCAAAGGGAGCCATTGAGTGACTGAAGAGGAACCTTGATAACTGTTGGTAATCGTCTGATACAGTATCATTGTTGTTTTTTTTACACTTGAGCAGGCTCAGTGGTTTCTGCTGCTTGTCACACTGCTAAGGTCTTGCCTTGAGGACATTTTCCTTCAAAAGCCCCTAGCAAGGATCTTGTTCCTGTAGTGGATGTTTTATGAAACTAGTTTAACAGCAACAATACCTCTCTCCATCTTTATCTCTCTCTCTCTCTTTCTCTCTCTCTTCCTCTCTGTTCTCTATCTCAGCAAACTAAGCCATGGTGGAAGTTGAAGACCATAGTCCACCTCCCCTTCCTCGTCTCACAACGCAAACGTCTCTCCTGGGTTCAGCTCGCCGGCCATAAAGGTAACTGAGGTCAACGAAATGTCACATTTCACTGTGATTCACTGTGTGGCCTTTTGCAGTGTTCAACATCCACTCCACACCAAATTATGCATCTCTATGTCATCTGGAAAATGTGTTCATGGAAAGCCTGGAATGATATGCTCATTGCACAATGATATGTCATGAATATATTGAAAAGTAAATCTATATATTTACTTAACACATAAATAGAGGATGATTGATTGTGCAGAAGTTTCAGTGACAATTAAAGGTACCCAAGTGACAACCAGAGAAAGTAAATTAACAGATAGTTGTGGGCATTAATGATTATAACTGTCTGAATCTAACTCTTCCTGCTGTATCTCTTTTGCCATCAGGGCTTTTGTAAATGTTTGATGTCCTCAGGGCTGGGTTTATCAACACTCAGTGGTAGATGTTTTAGATGTAGTTTCATCACAGTGTGTGTCAAAACACGTGGCATGGTACATCCAAACGGAACACATATGGCGAAATCTGCAGTCTGCCTACTGCTTTGGGGAAACTTCCAGAAACAGTTGAAGCAGTTTCCCGAGCACTGCCGTTTCGCTCATTTGTACCATGTTCTAAAAGCAAACTTGACATTTGTTTGCCTCTATTTCCCGGTAGACATGTATCTATTTACCCAGCACAGGGCGTAATCAATAGCTCCTTTGAACACTGAGAGAAACATGATGGAGATTGTCTTTAAATGAGAGTTGGTTGTCTTTGTTTTTTTAGCAATTTCCCAGAAATGATGTTCTTTTTCTGTAGGTCAGCAGTTCCATGGTTTCATGCAATTGCACTTCCAGTCAATTGAGCGTGCGTTTGAATGATTCCCATATTACGGTTATGTGTTGGTGTCATGCATTGATTAGACATTCAACTGCACATGTAGTAGTCTAAATTCAGTGTAAAATTACACAAATGGTCAAGTTTCCATGTGTGCTGCAGTCTTTTGAACTGACACATTTCTGCCCCCTTCTCCCCAGTGCTCCTTCCAGTGATGTCTTTTTGGAATTCAATCCAACCTAATTGCTTTACATTTACACACCGTTGCCTCCTCAGGTAGTTTCAAGTCGGGTGGTGAGGGGACCATCCTGAAGAAGTTCTCGGAGATCGAGAAGCAGTGTTTCGAGCGACTGCAGGGTGATGCCCTGGTGAGCTTCGTGCCGGCGTACCACGGGGTGGTGCAGAGCGACGGGGAGCCCTTCTTGCAGATGACCGACCTGTTGGGCAACTTCGAGGGCCCTAACGTCATGGACTGCAAGATGGGTGTCAGGTAGGATGCCAGGGTGGTTTTTAGTTTGATTATGTTTACTGCATTATTTCTTTTGTTAAAGGGTCCCTACAGGTCATTGAAACCCATCTTCATAGTATCTTTATATACAGTATGTCATGATTGAAAAGGCAGGACACTACATAGTCTGTCATCACTGTAACACAACACAATCAAGAAATGTGTTCACACATTCAGGCCTCTTTTCAAATTCCCTTCATTTCTTTAATCTGTGTCGCAAAATATGACGTGTTTGTGGTCCTTTAATTAGAGGCAATTGAGCTTGGAAAGTTTTTGAATTTGGTGTTTAAGAAAGTGTGGGAACATTATCAAGGCAAGTCATGGTCTAGAAAAGCCATGATAATCTCATTAGTCCTCTATGAGCACATTTGCATGCACACTAAAAACGGATTATTATCAGGTTTTTATAGTTATCTGGTTATTCAAGTGCTCAGGTAAACGGAATAAACTGATATTCCTTATCAGTTTACTGCCGTTATCGGTTTATACAAAATCTGTTTAACATACCTAAGTTTCTGTCAATATTCTGATTTCTTCAAGACATGTACAGTATACACCTTAAACGGGTTATTCCAGTTACCCGATCATTGCCAGTAATTGTTTTTTGTGTGTGTGTGCATAAAAGCGCTCATTGAAAACTTTTCATACTTCTTATACCTCAAGTAATCTGTTTGAATCGGTGGCTGTTGGCATTTTATGCTACTGAATGGTTCTGCAGTCATGACAAAAGGTCAAATCCAACAGTTTAACAGCTGTCAGTTGTTATTAAGTTGTTATTGTTGGCATGGGTGGCCTTTTATTTGTCGAGATTTAAGGAGAAGCCACATTTCGTGGGGAAGAAAACATGACACATTTCTCTGCCAGTTGTACGGTAGTTTCATTTCCTTAATATTTCTGTTGTTCTGATTCACTTGTGCTTGAGGGAGAGGTCGTAGCATTGAGTAACATAATCCATCGTTGGCATGATGTTAAGTGTTGGAAAAAAACACCTCTGTGTGGTGGTGTGCCAGTGGAGTTGAGGGTTAGAGAGATGCAGAGATACTCTGGCTTTCTCAACCCTATATGGGCCACCTGGTTGGGGTTCACTCCCCAGTCTCCTGCTAGGGAGGGTGGGGCGAGACTCACAAGAGAGAGAGAGGCCTTCTTAGCACAGACAGGCAGCCACAGGTTTCCTGTGCATATGCAAGACAGTACCACATACAGGAGCACACACGCGCACACACGCACACACACACACTCACACTCACACACAAACACACTCACACTCACACACACACACACACACACTCACACACACACACACACACACACACACACACACACACACACACACATGCGCGCGCACGCAAGCAAGCACGCACGCACACACTCACACACACACACACACAGACACACACACACACAGTCACACACACACACACACACACACGTCTGCACACACATGGGGCGCCCCTGAGGACTTCCTTGTCGCTACACACACACAGCCGCACACTTGCAAACACACTCTTGCAAACAGAGTCGTGTCAACCTCGGCTGTGGTGTTTTGAGCAGCGAGGACTCCCCTCATGACTTCCTCCTTATAGTCTCGAGATGTGTGAGTGTGTAGAAGTGAAACTGAAATGATTAACAGAAGTTGGATGCTAGCTCCAAAATGAAAGGTCATATAATCAGTATAAACTCCATACTTAATACCACAATGCAACATCCAAAATGCAACGTCTAACAAACAACACAAAACTGTTCCCTACACACTAGCCCTATGTGTGGTGCAGAACTTGTTAGTGTGTGTGTGTGTGTGTGTGTGTGTGTGTGTGTGTGTGTGTGTGTGTGTGTGTCTGTGTCTGTGTGTCAAGTCTGTGTCAACTTGGCAGGGGCCTCAGAGAGCGGTCATCCCAGGTTCAGAAAGTAAAAGTCCTGCCAAGTATTTGATCCAACTATTTAGCAAACCAGCTCATCCTAATTAGCAGCCAGGTAGATCAGATTCGTTAAGAAGCTCTTAAGTGCTAAGAACGTCTTAGGAGCGCTCTAAGAACTAAGAACGCTCCTAAGAATTCTTAACGAATCTGGGACACCCAACCCAGATCATTAATGATATCACCTGTGTTAAGTGCACAGGTGGAAAGAATATATGGCAGGACTTTTACTCTCTGAAACCAGGAATGTCCACCTCTGCCGACTCCCTGCCTGGTGATTCCCCCTCTGATTCAGCTTGACCAGTTCAACGTTGCCAAGCCAAGCCAACGTTGTTTCTTTTGTTCAAGTTTCATTGTGTAATGGTGCTGTAACATCCAGTGCACAAATCCAATACAGAGAGTTTCTCCTCCTGCCAAGAGTTTCCTCATGTCTGCAAACTAAGAGGGAAAAAGGCCCCGCCTGTCAGTCAGTGCTCTCCCTACCATGTGACCTAACCTATCCTAACACTAGGAAATAAGTACCCAGTAGCTTAGCAACGACATAGAATGTTTGTTTTAAATCAGTCGAATTATTATGGTCTGAGCATTGCGTTAACGTTCTGCCAATGCTGCTGCAGTATTTTCAGTGTGTGATGTGCACCCAGGCCACGCGAGCCCATCTGAAGGGTACCTACGGTAAACAGATTCTCCAAACAGTGTCGGAACACCCCGACCCAAGCTGTGCGGCGGCGGCCCGGAATGCTCCACTCGAGCGCGCCGGAGTGTTCACAGGCCCTTTTATTTACTTTCATTGGGGGACTCCGGGCCAAGCCACGCTGTCTGCTCTGTGTCTGAAATCACCTCACGTCGTACATCTACTCCCATCCGCCTGCACTGCCCTGTCTCACCCCCCACCATCCCCTCCGCCTCCACTGTCCTGTCTCACACCCTATCATCCCCTCCACCACCACTGTCCTGTCTCACCCCCATCCCATCCGCCTCCAATGTCCTGTCTGACATCCCACCATCCCCTCTGCCTCCAATGTTCGGTCTCACACCCTATCATCCCCTCCGCCTCCGCTGTCTTGTCTCACCACCACTACTCCCTCCTGCCTGCACTTCCCTGTCTCACCCCCTCTGCCTCCACTGCCCTGTCTCACATCCCATCATCCCCTCCACCTCCACTGCCCTGTCTCACCCCCTCTGCCTGCACTGCCCTGTCTCACCACCCCCTCCTGCCTGCACTGCCCTGTCAAACCACCCCACCACCCCCTCCTGCCTTCACTGCCCTGTCTCATACCCCATCATCCCCTCCACATCCACTGCCCTGTCTCACTACCCCACCATCACCCCCTCCTGCCTGCACTGCCCTGTCTCACCCCCTCCACCCTGTTCCGCTGCAGGACGTATCTGGAGGGGGAGCTGGAGCGGGCGCGGGAGCGGCCCAAGCTGCGGCGCGACCTCTACGAGAAGATGCTGGAGGTGGACCGGCAGGCGCCCACGGCGGAGGAGCACGGCCAGCGGGCCGTCACCAAGCCGCGCTACATGCAGTGGAGGGAGACGCTCAGCTCCACGCACACGCTGGGCTTCCGCATCGAAGGCGTCAAGGTGAGGCCCCCCTGGAGCCAGGCGAGGAGAGGCGAGGAGAGAGGAGTGGCCCAAGCACAGCCTGCTCTGCTCAAGGGCATCGGCTCAGCAGTTGCCCCGAGGCTGGAAGTTCATTTGCGGTGATATAGTGCGGTGATACCTGAGGTAACTTTTTGAGCAATGTTTCCAGGAGGTAACTTGACGGGACTCGTATGTGGTATGGAATTTTAACTAATTCACCACACACACACACACACACGTTTCTCATCTTCTGAAAGGTTGATTGTGAAGTTTCTTGGAAATGTATAAAGTTCCAAAGAAAAGAATGTGTTGCCAAACACCTGTGGTAAAGTTCCCTAACAACACTAGTCTGTGGCATTGCTCAATAACTTGCCCTGTGTATCACCACCTTCAGGTAGAATGTATAAAGATGAGTCAGCCTTCAGTGAAATCCCACATGCTTGAACATGCTGCTGGGGCTGTTTTTAGAGGAAGTTGTGGATGTGTTTATAGTTTTTCTTTTTTAAACTGTACCTTTGACTTTGCAGATCTACCCTCTAGCAGAATTTGATTTAATCTAATTGGTGTACAGCATGAAAACATATTTTGCTCTTACATCCATTTATTCAACACTCATACATACAATCTTCTGCCCCAGTATTGATGAATAGGTTTGACTGCCAGTCATATGATACACCCATTTCAATGTGAATACAAAGACATAATGTGTTTGAGGATAAAGCAGTGATTTTATAGGACATTAGGATAATGTTTTTGTTCAAACGCAATAACAGCTATGTAATGCATGGTATAGCATACACTCAGTGTGCCTATCCCAAGCCTAAAGCAGATTCTAGTGTTAGAGCTAGCTGTGTTTTGACAGCTTTCGACTGTAACAGCTTACGGTATATCTGTCTGTGATCATGAGTTTAGAAACGTGACAGTTTCACCTCTCACCTCATCTCTCACCATTGACCGCCTCTGTCTCGCTCTCTCTCTCTCTCTCCCTCTCTCTCTTCCTCTTCTCTCTCCCTCTCTCTCTCTGTCCCTCCCTCTCTCTCTCTCTCTCTCTCTCTCTCTCTCTCTCTCTCTCTCTCTCTCTCTCTCACAGAAGGCAGATGGGACCTGCCGGACAGATTTCAAAAGGACGCGCTCAAAGGGGGACGTCACTCAGGTCTTCAGGGATTTTGTCGGGGGAAACACCAACATAGTTGTAAGTGACACTGATGGCATCCAGCTTCACCAGTTCAGTCACTTCTTTTGCCTGGATATGTTCCGTGACGGTCCTTTGCTGAATGTCAGTAAGAGTCATTAAAAAAAAAAAACATCCGGATGTTTGTAAGATTGTCATCAAGAAATCTCGGAAGCTCGTCTGACTTTATGGGAATTTGATATTTTTACATATGGAACACATACAGTGCTATATTGAATCTTGTGTTACACCCTCAATAGACATTGATATTGTTACGTTCCTTAATGTATGCCATTGATTTACAACAATAATGTATATTATGGGTAGCATACAGTACATTATAATAGTGTAGTAATTTTGGTGCTGGCACATCAATCTTCTAGTATGTAGTTTATGTCTTTAAGACATTTGTTTTCATGGTCTCAATATTTCAAGGAACATTACATGCTTGGTATTTTTTATCTGCACATAAATATTCCTCAGCTCTTCATTGTGGAAATGAACTACCCTTTACTCTCGTGGGTTGAAGTGTGTTCATTAGACCATATCAAATATTGATTGTACTTCACACTTCCTGGATGGGAAGAACATATATACATTATATACAAGTGAAGGTACAGTACATGGCCATTAGTGTAAATAGTGCTCCACCCCGACTGCCTGCGATGGTACTGTTAAATATTTAAAGTTACTTTAACCCTGAAAGCAAATACTTACTTTTCGAGATACTACATGAATAAATAGCCTAAGCACAAATGTTGGTTCATGCCATGGGTTTTCTCTCACGCTCTCATTTTCTCCTTATCTCTCTCTCTCTCTCTCTTTCTCTCTCTCTCTCTCTCTCTCTCTCTCCCTCCCTCCTTTTCTTTCTCCCCCCTCTCTCTCTGCCTCTGAAAAGAATGCATATGTGAATAAGCTCCGAGAGATCAAACAAGCCCTGAACACATCCGAGTTCTTCAAGAAGCATGAGGTTAGCAAGCAGGGTCTCTGGCTACACACAAACCTCAGACTCATCATCCAACGTGTTAAGACATACTGTACACCCGTAAATAATGTTTGAGCACAAGAAGACTCTAATGTAGCATTTAATGTAACCTGTATGGAGTGCTGTTTTGTCAGCTAAACGTGTTGCACGTACTTTACAAGTAATTATGTGTAACTATTCACTTCTTTGATAAGAGGTTTGATAAGGTTTGACATGTGAGCAGATACAGTACCGAGGTACAAGTGTTTTGGAAACAAGAGCATGGAAACATAATCAACTCTGCTGCCCTGCAGGTCATCGGCAGCTCCCTCCTGTTCATCCACGACCACACGGGCCGTGCCGAAGTGTGGCTCATCGACTTCGGCAAGACCACGGCCCTGCCGGACGGCCAGAGCCTGCAGCACTGCACGCCCTGGCAGGAGGGGAACCGCGAGGACGGCTACCTGTGGGGCCTCGACAACCTCATCCACACGCTGGCCTCGCTGGTCCAGGGGTGACCCCTGACCCCTTCGAGGTTGAACTCTGACATTAGCCGCGAGGATGAGGACTCACAGTACGTCACTCTTGTCTTGTTTTGTTGACACTTGAAGTGTTACATTGTTGCCGCACGCATTGTCGGTGCAGTACTTGAAGGAAACGTATCAACAAACTATTGTGTCACGTTGAAAGGGCATCGAGGCCATCGAACAAAGCACGAAAGCATATGCCCGAGTTCAGTGCCAAAAATAACAATATTCTCAAAATATCTCCTATGAATATACCACCAGTCCTTTAACCAACCCATCACGTTCCTCCTGTGAGAGTGGAAGCGTGTTGTACGTACAGTAAGTACACCTTAACTAGAAAACTGAGTGTGTTTGTGATGTGTCATAAAGTGCACGACAACTGCATTAAGTAATGCAACACTAGCACTCGAACGCCTCACCACTCCACAAAGAGTTTGCAGATAGCAGTTTCATACGACTGACTGATGCCACTTTACACAGCCTGTACAGAGAAAGGAAGGAGATGCAGTATGTTTCAAACTCGGTTCTCATATCCTCTTATGTTCAAGTGATTTTTCCTCTTATGACAAAGAAAAGCAGAATATTACGATCCACTGTGAGTACTAATAGCTGTTTTTAAAAAAAAAAAAAAAAAAAGTACTGTATACCAGTACAAACCCATTTTAAGCACACTTTTTTCTGAAACTTTTTCAAAGTTCACAAGACACTATGCAAAAGTATTTGCATTTTGCATGACATGTACATTTTTGTTTGTTTATTTGTTTATCCATGAAAAATCTGTGAAATAAAAAAAAAAGTCAATATAAATTCAGTGCTATCTTGCTAAGTTAAATATTTCCTTGCTTGATGGTTACTATGCAAACCCTCAACAGTTGACGTTAGTTTGTGGTTGTCGGGGTCAGGGTCTAGTAGCACCATGTCCTCATGTCCTCATTCTCTCTACGTGACATGAATGTAAAATATAGCTGTCCTATCTCAATAGTTTGGTATGAGATCCGTACGTGTATAGTCATCATTCCTCAATGCTGCGTACGTCTACAAGTAGGTTTACTCAGGACAAACTGTTCCATTCCATAGTTTACATACTCTGACAATATTTTTATTTGGACAGGAAAGATAGAAGCAATTGCACTCTTGTGGGTTGAATAACCTAAGCTAGTTCCTTGTTGTCATCCTTGAGTGCAAACAAAGACAGGCAAACAAAGACAAACAAACCCAAACGATACTAAAAATCAGTTAAAATAAGCTCAACCCCTTTGTTTTAAATACTTTGATAAATATACACACAGTGCAAATGTATGCCAAATGGTTTTTAAAGACATTTATTTTGATGGGAATACAGTGTCATCCTCAAAATAAGGAACCATGTACAGCAGTGTCTCATTTGTGGAACACAAAAGGGGAGCTAAAGTAGTTCTTAACGCTATTCTCTCGTAAACATAAACACATAGAGGAAACACAACGGACACGTCTCCAACTGAACCACAGCACTTCAGCACAGAGTGCTGCTTTTCAATGAAGACCGCAATCTCCTGATTCAAAAATAGGTACTGCAGGGCCCAATAGCAAGGTCCATGCAGACCAGTGGCAGTGATCGTCTACAAGAAACAAAAGAAAATATACTCATAAAGGTTTTTTATAATATATAAATATATGAGATGAACATGGCACAGCTACATAGATTACTTAGTCCAGTTGAAGGAATCCAGAGAATAACAATAATAACACAACTCAGTTGGAGCACAGCTAAGGATGTTTATACTAATGGTGGTATGGTCAAATAAACTATAAGAGCTGAAAGGTAGAACTGAAGGGTGATGTTGACGTACAGCACAGCAGTGATTCACACTGAAACATGTCCTTTTCCCAGTAAAAGTCTGTGAAGTGTTCCAAGTATGCAGACAGATGTGCAAATCCAGTGACCAAAAAAAAATCCTTATAGCTACAGAGGTTGATGTTGCATTGTAGTTGTCAAAAGGCTTTCCATTTGAATTTGCTCTTCAGAAAAATTGCAGACAGCCTTATGGCTTGTTTAAGTGCATACAATAACTTGGTGGTTGTGTTAGATCTATACAGATGAAAACAAAAACACAGCACCTAAAACAAAACATACTGAACAAATTAGCAAAAAGAATACAGTAATTGCCTGTGTATTAGTCACATTGTGTATAAGCCGCAGGACAGTGTCTTATGCAAGTTAAAAGAAACAAAACCATATTAATACCATATTAACTGCCCCCGTGTATTAACCCCATAGATGAAGAAATTTAGCAAAATCAACGGTAGGGCAAAAAAAAGTAAACTATGTACACTACTGCAAAATAAATGAGAGGGTTTAAAGTAAATAAGGGCCAAGTGGGCTAACTGTGGGCTAATATGAAAAAAAAAACAAACGTTAATCATACATGTTAGTATACATTATGTGCCATGTTGTACATATCATCCTACTTGTTGCCTGAGAAACAGCACCTAATGATGCACTCGAGAACAATGCTGCCATCCAGTGCCAGTATGTCACAATGACAATGACACAAAATGACACAAAAATACTGGGCCGACATTGAGTGTTAATGCTGAGTGTTAATGCTAAGTGTAAATGCTGTGTGTTAATCTCTGTGTATACTGGAGGCACATGGGGACACACTACCTGGCAACCCTCACCAACCATAACACTTATGACCCTCTATGAAGCCAGGGATGGGGCTGAATGTATTGACATACCACCCACACTGTTTGCTATTCATTCTGAACGTTTTCATTCAGAACAGCAGAGGTAAAGCTAATAGCCCACTATCAAGGCATACTGTAGCTGCTATGGTATTTTACATTGGGCCACATTTCTCCTGTTTGATGTGACCCCTCTTGGGCCATTCAACCTACTGTACTGTAGGACTTAACCTGTACTTAAAGATGGCATAATATAATCAGCGCGCCCCTTCCCCCTAAGTATAATTACCCTGGAAATCCAGAGTTCTCGCGAGAGCATAATTTGAATTGTGTCCTCTAGATACTCTGGCAATGAGCAATGATGCACGTTACTTGTACCTTAGTAATCTGTGGTAACCAAAAAAGGAGTTGGCGAGCTAAACTGATGACGACAGCGCTAAAACTTTCGTTTTTGGTCGTAGTGTTATCCAATTGCGTCGAAGTCAAGCATCAGTCAGAGTAAACGTTGGTCGTAGTGTTATCCAATTGCGTGAAGTGAGATTTTCAAATGCTTTGCTTGGCGTTGCCCCATTTTCATTATTCGTGGCCAGACCCTTAATCTGAAAGATTCCAGGGTCTGGTTTACTAGCAGGCTAAAGTATAATGGTGGATAGTGACACATGTACTGCAGGAGCAATGGGAAATGTCTCCAGAGCAACTAATAAGAATGAGGGGTTAGCAATTTGTATGTACATTATTAGTGCATAAAAATAATTCATTCTCTGTGTAAAATCTAAGCAGCCATTAATCCTCAGTTGCTCTACTAAAACCTTTCCACACAGACACAAATAGATTCTAAAATATAAGTATATACCTGTATTTTGAACATTGTTTTTTTTCAGACGCATAATATTGGACCAACTCCCTAAAACATTCTACCGTTAAATCCAAAGCCTAAAAGTACTATTAGACGATCACGCGAGTATAGGATCCTCAGAAGTACAAATCAACTGTTATCAGTAGAATCCAGAGTGCTACACAGCTGTCATTCCTGGAGTGCGGAGCTGGATTGATGAAACCAGACCTAGAGTGCATAGCTGGTTGAACCTTAGCAAGTGTTTTTCACAGTATTGATCATGAGACTCCTCAACATCCTCAAATAAAAAACATCTCTGACCTCCTATTTTAACTCTAAACTCTTAGATTTTCCTTATATTATCTGTTTAGAATCTAGTGTTTGTTTCAGTCTGTTACAGCATCGTCAGTCTGTCCGTTCCCTGGGTCTTCAAAGGTGAGTACATATTTAGAAGCTCCTGGGTGTACCTATGACGATTTTCGTTAGTACCAAGGCTACATAAGAAACATTACTATGTGTACAAAAAGGCTTCTTCATTTCGAATATATATATTTATCTATAGATTTTTTTTTTAAAAATGACAAGCATGTGATTTCTTCAGCAGGCCAACTATGGCACACGGAAGAGTCTACTCCAGTGTATTGGCGTGTTCCAGTGTGTAAAACGTAATTCCAGTGCTTGCGTCGTGACGTTATCCCTCCAGTGATGGCGGGGCGGGGGCTTGTGTGCGGACACCTGAGGAGCCCCTGCTAGACGGGCGTGACGCTCAGGTCCTCGGACAGGGAGAAGCCCGAGTCCCTGTCCCGGGTGGGCTTCTCGGCCTTGGCGTGCCGCTTGATGTCCTCGTGCCCGTAGCTGGCGTGCCGCTTCACCAGGGGCTTGTGTCCAGAGGTGGAGGGCAGCGCCAGGGCCAGGCCTGCCAGGGAGAGGCCCGGCGAGGAGCTGTGGACAGCGGCCGCGGCCGCCGCCGCCGCCCCGCTGGGCTCTACGGCCTTGGGCACCACCAGAGGCAGGCTCTCGGCCTCGTAGCTGTGCTCGTCGTAGGCGTAGTTGACGTTCCCGCAGGGGAAGGTCTGGAGCTTGGCCAGGTCCATGGCGCTGGCTGGCGGCCCCCCGGACGCTCCACCTCCTCCTCCCCCGCCGGCCGCACCTCCCAGCGGGCTCTTCCGCGAGGACAGGCCTGAGTTCAGCCCCTGAGGGCCCGCCGAGGTCTGGCAAGAGGCGGGCAACACTGCTGCGGCAGACACCAGCCCCCCGGACGCTTGGCAACCACCGCCGCCGCCCCCGCTAGCCGCTTCCGGATCGTTCCGCTCTGAGGTAGTCAAGGACGCGACGGTCGGGACGGAGCAGGCGGCGGCGGCGGAGCAGGACAGCGGCACGGACTGCGTGTGCGACAGCGCCGTCTTGGCCCGGCCGATGCTCTCCAGCACCCAGGAGCCGTAGGTGGGGTTCCACAGGTTCTTGGTCTTGTTCTTCATCTTCTGGCTGCCCGACGAGGAGCTGCTCCGCGAGCAGGGCCGGTGGTGGGGGAACTCGGTGGAGGCGGCGGCGGCGGCGGCGGTGACCGGGACCTGGAGCCAGGAGCCGGGGCAGATGGCCACGGGCGGCACCGGCTCGGCCCAGGACGGCTCCAGGGCGTCCCGGTACGATGCGGCAGCCTCCTGGGGCAGGGGCTGGGGCCTCTGGAGCAGGAGCCGGGGCTTGTGGGCCTGTGGGAGCGGACTGACACTTGCCGGAGGCAGAGAGGCATCTTGGGACAGGGAGTGGGACACCAGCAGAGGGCTCATGCTTCCGGAACCCTCCGGACGCATCACGGTACCTCCGTCGTCCTCCATGGTCGGCCCGTACTCGACTGGTAGAGGTGTGTTGATAACATCGGGGTCCTAGGGACATGGACAGATGCATACGTAATTATAGACATTTCAGAGATACTGAACTCAATACTTAATACTTAATACCTAATACCGTACTTTAAGATGTACATTACCACTCTGTCTGTGTAGGTAATGAGGTTTACATTAACACTACAATGAACATTTTCAATGAATGAACATGATCATTCAGGTATTTCTGGAAAGATGTATCAAGTAGTTGCTCTGGCTGAAATATCTCACTCTATCCTATTTCTCTCTGTAGTTCACCTAAAGTGATAGGCGCTGCAAGGAGCTAAAATCCACGTAGAACCATGTCAGGCTCCCTTAGAGTCTACATTATGAACGCATTTGTTGTATGAGAAAATATGGAAGTTAATGATGACTATTCGATGGTCGGTTCTGCAGTAGGCCAGACCAAGGGTTTGTCACTGGCTGGATGGAGACACTGAGTGCAAAGCTCATGAAGGATGAAGTATGACCGGACGATATTTAAAACAAACACTTCTGAGTGGTACGGTGACAGTCAAAGAAATAATACGCTGATGCTAGGCAACGCTCTACACGGAAGAGCAATTAATGGCTAGTATTTATGTGCCCTTTGCTCAAAGCTGAAGCGTTGAGTAAATATTTGGACCATTCGCGATGCCCCCTCAATGGCTTGGTAGCGCTCGCACTAACAAGAAGCCAGGGACTGCATGTGGACGCCTGCAAGGCTCAGGCGTCTCCAAACAGAGGAAGGCAGGGAGCGAAGAAGGATCAAACATTTGCCTAATATGGCGGTGAGAACTGGTTTGATGCCTGTCTGTCTGGTGGTACCTGAGTGCAATAGTTGACCCTCTCCAAGATGGCGGAGAAGTTTGGCCGGTGTTCAGGGCAGTGCTGCCAACACTGGGTCATGATCCGGTAGCTGTGGAGTGACAAGGAACACTTTTGAGAACTACGTGCGAGGACTGTTTGTTTTGTTAACGCCATGATGGAGGTTCTCACATTCATCAACAACCATATTCTGCCAAGAAAGAGCAGGAATTGAGGGAAATCCACCCAGACCATGTCATTGAGTAATAAGCCTCTGGACCGGGTCATCATTGCATAACATTAATTGATTGCATCAAGACAATAATATCAGTGTAATCCAATACACTCCAATCAAAACTCATGACACTGCGTGACTTACAATAAAAAGAACATCCAAGATAATTCAATGGTGATGCAATAAAGTTACTCACACGGGCCCTGGACAGCTCTTAGGTGGGTCCATCCTGCCACCGCTGGTGACAAACTCCAGTACTTCCTGGTTGGTTTTGCACGGGTAAGGCATGTAGCCCAGAGAGAAAATTTCCCACAGCAGTACCCCAAAAGACCTGCAGAGGGCGACAGAGTTCGATAAGCCTGATAAGAGTGGAACAACACCGCACTCTACAGAAGACAAATAGGTTTTGCGCCAACAGCGAGAACAGAAGGCACATGCTTCAGTCGCTTATTGTTTGCATGGCAAAGTAGCCCACAACAGCTTGGAATAATTGTGACGGGATGTGCAGTGGCCATGACATTGTTTGTTTTGCCGTGTGGTAAAGGTTCTTCCATCAACACAGTCTGACCAAAAAAAGTTTTTTGAATTTTCAACCCGACCTCATGAAAGGGGTAATTCTGCTGTAAATCTGAGAGAGATCCTGTGGGCAAGTGGAGGAATTATCATAGCGCGGCTGTAAAGACTAAAGATGCCTTAAGGGCACGATTATGGACGGAGAGGACCCGTAGCTAATGGAGCTGACAAGCTATGACACAAACCTCACAACACGCACACACACACACACACACACACACACACACACACACACACACACACACACACACACACACACACACACACACACACACACACTACCCAACTTAGACCTTCTTTCAAATGAGCATCCCAGCTGTTATAGACAGAACACACTGCTGACCTATTCTATTAGCATCAGTTCTATCAGACAACTAAGGGCCAAATAATTGACATACATAGCAATACATCTGTACATAAGCAAACTATATGTCTTGATATATTTTTTTTAATCAAACACTGTAATAGTGAGAAGTATTATTTAAACATGTTTTGGTGTTGTGCTATGTTACCATGTGTCTGTTTTACAGGTGAAAATGCCCTCCAGAAAAGCTTCAGGTGGCATCCACTTTACCGGCAGCATGGCACGGCCACCTTTGCGATAGTAGCTTGCCCTGGAGGAGAAAACAAGGCACGGGTTTAGAAGTCAAATTGCTTAAAACCGGTCATTTACCCATGAGACTGAAAATAAAGCTGATTCTCCAAGCACTTAGGGAGAGAGAAAATAACAAACATATGTTGCTTCAATCTGTGCAAAGCAAAATAGCTTTGTAAGCACCTGACGCATGACAAGAATCTTGGGGGAATGTTTCCCAACTATTAAAAATTATTGCTCACAGATTGAGACATAACTGTGACAGCAAATCCAACAACAGTGTCTGCAAAAGCCATCAGAATATATGAATGGGAATATACTGTATGAGAGTGTGTACATCTGAGTGTGTTATGTCTCACCGGTATATATCACGGGCCATTCCAAAGTCCCCGATCTTGGCCACTCTCTCCTGACCCGTACATGTCAGGAGACAGTTACGAGCAGCAATATCTCTGAAAGAGGAGAGAACATAAACAATAGACTGTGACACAGTTTACACTATGAGATCTATCACATCAATTCACAACAAAAACGAAGACTATCAGACAAAGAAATACATATTAGTCATAATTCCTTTTCAAAGTCAATAAGGTGCCGTTGGGTTAGATATTCTCCAGACTACCATAAAGAGTCACTTGTGTGCACTATATTCTATTATGCTATTGCTTAATTCATACATTTGGTAGTAAAGTAAGGAAGCACACATTTAAAAAGTCAGCCCCTGGAAATGCCATTCTTTTCATTGCACAATGTTAAAGCATTTAAACCTGGCAAACTAAGCACACAATAAAACAGGAGATACTGTCGGACTTCCAAAAGCAACATATGGAATAGATGCAGAGAATATGAAACACAGTAGTATATATGAAAATGTGGCCAACACACTGAGTGTTGCAGGCTGCTTCTATATTTCATCTTTAAGACTAGCTTATTTTGTGCATTTGTCAGTTCCCCACTGTGCCATTCTTTCCAAAACGCTGAGAGGGATTAAAGTCTAACTCAAGCTCAGACCACCTGAGAGACTCGCTCATGTGAGAATCCCAAACACAATGCTGACAGGTACAAGACGAAGAAAAAGGGCTTTACATCAAAACTCCATTTCAGAGATCTACAGACTGCCATTCTAAAAATTCATCAGTGAACTTGCAGAGCTGCAAGGGCACAGGAAACTGACTACACATTTTTATATTGCTTACTTATCTGGTTCAACGTACAAGTTTCTTCTTTTACAAGCATCTGGACAACGCGTTAGTCCATGCCTTTTTAAGAGCATTTATTTGGATAGACATTTTATTGCTTTGCAAGAATCTGCTCATATAGTCACTTGGCATGCACATTTTTAGCTTATGGGGACATAGAGCACATTTAGCCTGGCCAACGTCAGGTGTAATAATACTGTACAATCCATCAATGTCCTTATTCAAACAGGGAAAGTATAGAAACCTGTGGATGAAGTGGTTCTCCTCCAGATAGCGGCAGCCAAGGGCGATGTCTCGGGCCATTTGTAAAAGCTCAAGCATGATCAGGGAGGAGGTCTGGTTCTGCAATGTATGAGTACCATCAGTGAACAATACATTTTGGCATTTGGACAGATCGTTCATCAGTGAAAAGGTATGTTAATGAACTCATAAAGTCAGACTCATAGTGAGGGCCTGAGAGCCAACATAGGCACATACACAAGCATAAAGAGAGAGACACAGATAAGAGAGAGGATGAAACAGTGTGAGAGAGTGAGACAGAGAGAGGGAGAGAGAGAAAGCTCCTCACTGCTTTGGGTCGGTTCTGTCTGAGAAAGCTCTTCATGTCTCCTCCAGTCATGAGCTCCAGCAGGATGAAGCGGGGCAGAATCTGCAGGCTCACACCGATGCAGCGCACTATGTTCTGATGGCTGAACTTACTGCGGAACAAGCAGAACAAACATGGAAACGTTCAGCTAACTTGATTGAAACGCTTGATTTGTATATGTCCGCTCTACACAATGTTTCATATTGCAAATCGAATAGCAAATCATCATAATCATCATTTGACTGGCTTCTTTTAGTTCTAGTCAACACACAGCAAATGTCAAACAGTTTACAAACATACATTCGAAGGTACAGAAGTGTTCACAATAAAACACCAGGTGGTTGCAGTTGTACTTCTGAGGTACAATACAAACTGTCATATTTCTAGACCCCAAAGCGAGTGTAATGAATGCATGACCCAGCTAGAGACCAGCTGTTGTGTCCAGAAAGAAGATGCATTGCCTCCTTCAGTCTAACCAACACCAGCTGTGTCTGATCAACAACACATCAATGCAAAGGGACGAAGATGTATGAAACACTTCAGGTGGGTCAACGGATTTGAAATAATTGTTTCCTCCTTCATCCAAATGTATCTTTGTTTGAGCGCGCGTGTGTGTGTGTGTGTATGTGAGTGCGTGTGTGTGTATGCGAGTACCACATGCACCTCATTATCAGGGCTTCCATCAGGAAATCCATCTCATCTTGTTCAGAGCAAATTTCTGGAAGAGTCTGTTGACCAGAAAAGGGAAATGAGGAGGGAAAAAAAAAACACCACCACCATTAATCAGGATCCAATCAGCAAACGGACATCACAATCACAACTATTTCACACACAGGGCCTGTCTGACTTTCATTACTTCAACGGGGGACTGAAAGGCCGTGACCAGGAGAAGCGATGAGCCCAAGTCTACAGACAGGTCCTCGAGCTAAACGCACGGACGGTCGGACGGCAGTGAATGAAGCGTTACAAATGGCCAAATTCAATTGTGCGCGAGGGTGTGGACTTGGGTCTTGTGGCCCTCGCAAGAGAGCAGCCACATGTCATCCCAAATGATTGGCCACATCTAGCCCATCACATGCTGCACACTGGCCCCCTTTATCCAGTCCAGTTTTATGGCCATGTTTCTCATGCCAGACTGGACGCTGGTCAAAAACACAGGGGGGATGGCAAGCAGAGCCAAGCCAGCCATTTGTTTAAAAGTGCTGTCATGGGTCGCGCTGCCACATTCCTGCGAATTGTGTTTCTTTTTTGTTAGACGTTAGGGTGGACTGGCTGTGTGTGATTCTGTGGAGAGAGCCGTGTAAAATTAAATTGCATTTTGAGTGTTAAGGTGAGCATGTGACTTCAGCACTGCCAATCACAAAGCAAGCACCACTTTCCGAATAAACAACAAATAGCATGAGAAACAAGATCCAGTCCTTCACTCCAGTGCTTAAATACACTTGCTTTTTTCCAACAGATGTTGTGACGACGATGTTGAAATGTTTGTAAGGACATATTGTAAACAGACTAGTGCCCATATGTTGAAGAGAAAGGAGCGAATAGGATAGTAGGAGTTCTGACCTTGATGGCCACCTGCATGGCGGAGTTCTCCCCGTTCATGCCAAGGACCTGGCCTTCATACACCTCTCCAAAGGCACCATGACCGAGAGCCCTGCGAACACAACACACATGCTGAGTTAAAACACAAGGACATGGACAGAGACAGAGACAGACAAAAAGGCAAGAGGGGGGATAGTTTGTTTACAAGTTTAGTTTGTTTGTGTCCTTCACATTTATTGGCACCCCTGGTAACAAGGTTGGTTGAGTAAACAAGGATTACAGAATCACAATGAAAACAATGTGGACTGATTTTTTTTTTTTTTTTTTTCAATTAAAGTTTTTCTTGGAGTTCATTATACTATGCACCCTAATGAGATTCCCATGGGCCTTTGAAATAAAAACAGATCCACAAGATCAGAAATCATTCACCAATTATCATTAGGCTCATGGTTTTTTTTTGTGTGTGTGTAGTCATGATTCAATACACCAAATCCACTAAGAGCGTTTCTTGCCAAAGAGCACAATCTTAATTTGATCTGACAATAGAACACCATTCCAGACAAAGTCACTGTAGCATTAAGTCAACTCCTGCCATTTACACTTGTAATGAAATCATAGCAAATGAATAGCGTATTTTGTTGGCTTTCCCATGTTGAAAAATTACTATGAGATTTGACCTCTGTCACTTTGGATAAAGTGAAGTCATGGATTACAGCTGGAAGCTGAAAGAAATTACATATAAATGGAAAAAAGCTTCTGCTACATTTTGTCAAAACTTTCTCATGTTTTTGTTATAAATATAATAAATATATTTTTTTAGGAGATATTCCTTTTTCTCAGAGTAACTTTGCTTTGCTTCCAGGTTGTATTTTTCATTAATTTCCAATAAATCAGCAAAAGATGATTTTTGTAATCTTCTTTTTGCTCATTTGACCAGCGGTTCCAATAAGTGTGGAGGCCAGGCCACTGTATTTAAACAGTGTATTTCATTTGAAAAGGCAATTCAATGTGTTTTGATGGAACATTATGGAGGATTTTAGGAAAGCTCATAAGAAAAGCAATATGCTATATGGCCCATCGCATCACCATCCAGCTCAGAAGAAATTCTGCAATGCTGCAGTTCTTCACATGCACTACTACAATGAGCTCTGGAATATTTGTTGAAGCACCAGATGATACCTCAGCAAGGAGATGTTCTTGCGTGGCACCTCCTTGAGGTCGCTGAGCGAGGCGGCCTTGCCGGCGAAGCAGTAGTTGGGGTTGTAGTCGGTCATGATGGTGGACGAGCGGATCTTGCTCAGCTTGTACTCCGGGGTCTGGAGTCGCACCCTGACCGCGTGCAGGTGGTTCTTCTTCCGGTAGTAGACTATTGGAGGAGAGAGAGAGAGAGAGAGAGAGAGAGAGAGAGAGAGAGAGAAACAAGGACACCGGTTCAGTGAGCTTGGCTCCATTTCACCACCATCTAAACACACAAAACATTCGCAAATAGCAAGGGTTCCAAAAAGTGAAACCGCAGCATTAATTTTGGTGTGTCTGTCGCTCCGTAGTGAGATTAATGAAGAGATTAAAGTGAGGTTTGGACCGATTCCTGCACAATTAAGAGCAGGAGACCAGGCTCACGACCAGACACGAAGGCCTCAGAGCCCCTGATATGTCTGCACCTCAGGCCAAGTTGCAAATCACAAACGCAGTGAGTGGGCTTAAGACCCACATAAACTGCGACGTGACTCCAGCATAAACCAAAATTATGCAAAATACATGGAACGTGTCAACATGAACCTAAACAGCTGACAGAACATCTGGCGATTGTTGGACTTTTATTTTGACAAGTTTTTGACGTTTTGTCTTCCACATTCATGAAAGGGTTGGTATGAATGTTGAGTCTTGTTTCATGAAACAGTCATGAATGCTTCATGTGCAGTTCGTGACAGCTATGAATGTGTTATGAACGAACCCGTCAAGTAAAGTGTTACCGAAAATACTAATGATGTACTGTTGACCAGAGGCCTACATCCTGAAGGTCAGTGTACTTTATGTGCGTAATTAATCTCTGGAGAGCAGTATATGCATGTACTGTATGCACTGTGTCCAGCAGTTTTCTTTTCAGTCTTGCAAATACAATATACACCTGAAAGGAAAAAGAAACATTTGATTTCGGTCCATTCTGTTCTACCCAAAATTATGTTCTTGTTAAAGTGAAATACCAGGTGCCCAAGACAAATTTTCTAGCCGACCAAATTTTTATAGCAATTGGACACTAAAATACACAAGGCACGCAACGTCTCTGATGTTGTCTAGTGATGTGTCAGGTGATATCAAAGCACTGGTTTAGGCCTCTTGCTGGAGATTGCAATCTGACTGACTGGCAGAGAATTCAAGCAGCAAAACTGAGATTAAGTGCCAAAATATTCCGCCAGAATTAGCAGTTGGCTGGTGGTTGGTGTTAGACTAAGGCAGTTCAGGCACATGTGTGTTAGTTTCTCTGTTCATAGCAGAGATGGAAAGGTTCCAGTTCAGAAAGTTCTCAGGAAGAGTATTGGCCTCTCCTTGCACTTAGCTAACAGACTATACATATTAAGTCCAATCAGTTAGTAACACTAACCAATGAGCCAATGCCAAACCGCAGAGACCCTTGGAGAATGCAGTGGGAAGCTTAGAGCCTGCACTATTAAATATTACAATACCTAAACACTAAGCCAAGGCATACTATAGATATCATAATGCTTCTTCAGTCTATGCATATTTTAGATATTCTCAAGGTCATCTTGAATTACTTGGCGTTGGCTTTGGCTTTCTGAACCGGACCTTTTTGCCTCTGTTCCAAAGGCGGGGCGGGAGCGTGGGGGCACTCACCCTCTGCGGAGGCGTCCCACAGCCCCAGAGCAGGTTGGTAGTCTGCCATGCCGGGGGCGGGCCAGGGGCGGGCCGGGGTCAGGGCGGGGGAAGGGCGCTGCGTGCAGGTGAGAGGAGGAGGTCGAGGTCCCCTGCGTGCCGTCGAGCCGCCGGACACGGGACAGGAGCGGCTCGCCAGGAGAGCTGGACTCGGGTCGGAAAGGGTGGGGGTTTAGGGAGGAGGAGGGGGTCAAGGGTGAGGGGGGGGGACAGGTTTGGGGTGGGGGTGGGGGTGGGGGTGGTCGAGGTAGGTGGAGGAGGGTAGGGAAGCGCCGTGCACAGACTACCAACCTGCTTGGGAGGAAAGTTCAGGTGAAGAGACACTGTTTAACCACCTTTAGAGACTTTCCATTCGTTCTAATGAAATGCCATGTCAGTCAACGAGAAGCTTAGAGCTGAGCCACTCATGTCTGTGCATAATATACTGCTATTATTATTAAATTAAATTAGCTTTAGTTAAAGGGATATTCCGCCATTTTTGGAAATACGCTCATTTTCCACCTCCCCTCGAGCAAAACAATCGATATTTACCTTGTTCCCGTTCATCCAGCCATTCTGTCAGTCTGGCGATACAATTTTTAGCTTCAGCCTAGCATAGGTCATTGAATCGGATTAGACCATTAGCTTCTCGCCTGCTAGCTTCATGTTTAAAAGTGACTAAGATTTCTGGTAATTTTCCCATTTAAAACGTGTCTCCTCACAAGTTAGAAAGTGCAATAAGACCAACTGAAAGTGAAACCTGGCGTTTTTCTAGGCTGATTTGACATGGAACTACACTCTCATCTGGCGTAATAATCAAGGCAACTTGCATACTACTGGCACTACTACTGCTTGTTGTCTATGGGGACTTTTTTCAGATGCTGCGTACGATATCACAGCGCCTATGGTACGTTTGCAAGTTGCCTTGATTATTACGCCAGATGAGAGTGTAGTTCCATGTCAAATCAGCCTAGAAAAACGCCAGGTTTAATTTTCAGTTGGTCTTATTGCACTTTCTAACTTGAGAGGAGACACGTTTTAAATGGGAAAATTACCAGAAATCTTAGTCACTTTTAAACATGAAGCTAGCAGGCGAGAAGCTAATGGTCTAATCCGATTCAATGATCTATGCTAGGCTGAAGCTAAAAGTTGTATCGCCAGACTGACAGAATGGCTGGATGAACGGGAACAAGGTAAATATCGATTGTTTTGCTCGAGGGGAGGTGGAAAATGAGCGTATTTCCAAAAATGGCGGAATATCCCTTTAAGACTTCAGATGTTGCACTTTGCCCATCGTCTAAATTAGGGCCCAAAGCAGTGATTGCAGCATGAATGCAGCTCTGCAAAAGAATACTAGAGCAGGAAACCCCTAAACAGCACTACCTGTGTATCAGCGATATGTGTCATGGAGTCAGTTTAGTGTCTAGATGCATAAACATATCCAGTGTGTGCGTATCAGTAAGTTAAGGTCCACAGCAACCATGCTAGTCTCTGGGACAGGCAGACAGACAGGCAGGCAGGCAGACAGACAGACAGACAGACAGTGGTTAAGACACAAGTGCCATACCAAAAAGGATGCCACAAGCCTGTAGTATGCCAGAGAACAGTCAGTTACCTCTCATTAAGGTCCTCTGGAAGCACTCAGAGGGACCTGGACACCAGCTGATAGTCTACAACACTAAACTCCACTCCAACCGGTGAGTCTTGCCAGGGACAACATCTTATATCTTTCCATGTTTTCACCATTTTTAATTTTGTTGACTTTATTTATTATAGAGGATTACACAATGAGTCTTGGCACAGTAATTTTGTACAGATATGTTTGGGTCAAAATGACAAGAATGCAGTCATTGCGTCAACATAGAGATTCTTGACCAAACACTAACACATAGACAGACAGAGATATTTGTGATTGTTGTTGCCCTCATGGACTAAGGCACTCATTCAAATTCAACATCGGTATAGGCACCCAAGCAGTCCATTTTCCTAAGGCCACATGTTCCCATATATTTTATGGGCTACGAACAAACCCAGAATATGAAGCAACCATACATAAACCTCCTGCTTTACAAGGACTCAACAGGCCCCCTCACTATCTTGCTTCAAAAACCAGAAATGGTTTGGATAGGGTCTAATGTCTAAATTGGCATTTGTTTGGGGGGAAAAAAGGAATTAGTGACACAATAATTAGCGCCTCTTCACCTCACGCTTAGCAGAAAAAAAGGTCACATTTTTGGGGACAGTTCACCAAGAAGTGCTCATAGTTCCCTCGCCGTCCTTTACTTTGAAATGACTGATGGCTCTACAACACTATGATTTAGCTAAAATCATAAAAAAACAGATCATTTAGCAGCATAAATAAACTATATCGATCAGCTTTAGTAGCCTATGGGAAAGACTACAGTTAATGTGATATATTATGAAAATCTATCCTTACTTTTCATCTACAATATTTCCAAAGCATTTGTACATAGTTAAATCATGTACAAACTAAGGTTAATAGCAGATTATATCCATATTCCCTAATAACTCCTTGTGCAACACTATTTTGATATAGAAGGTGATGAAATAAGCAACAAAGCACTGTAATTCTGTTATTCTATTGAATATGTAATACTGACTGACTATGATACACTTAAGTTTAAAAGAAGAGCTATGCTGTAGATATCATTAATGTATAGAATTTTGGAGGTTGCATTTTTGGGGGAGGGGAGGGTGGGATGGGGGGAAGGGGTCTTAGTTAAACCCCTCTTCTAAAAAAAAAAAAAAAAATCCCTCTCAGAATGCCTTTGCTTTGACAGGAACGCCTTTGACTTCACCTCTACTATATAAAGTGCTTGTGTGAAATTTGGCCTAAACACTCACGATCATCCCTTAAAAACCCTCTAAAAATGTCCTTTTTTAAGATCACAGCTGAAAAGCACTTCCCATAATCGTCCTCTTCACCTAAATTAGCTCATTATCTTGAGGGATTGGGGGGGTAATGCCCAAGGGCTTGTCAGCTAAATCTGTTTTTCCTTACTGCACTTCTCCATCAATATGGATATACAGTGCTCTGTCAAAACAGCTCCATGGTCATGGTACAAATTCCTCTGATTAAGGCAGCTCTAAGCTTTTGCTGAAAACGTCACATAGAAGATTCCAGAACAGTTCCCTCTGACTCACTATTGACTTCAGGCACACATTCTTGTGCAGTTCATGACAGCTGTTATAATATGTGTTATGAACAAGTAAAGTGTTACCGAAAATACTAATGATGTACTGTTGACCAGCGGCCTTCATCCTCAAGGTCAGTGTACTTTATGTGTTTATGTGTACTTGTACTGTTTTTCATCCCCTGCAGTGGTTCCTTCATACAACCCCAAAACTGCCAAAAGAACAGTGGCAACACAGTTCAACACCCTTGTAGTTTCGGGAAACCCACAAATACAAATACAAAAAAAAAAAAAAAATGAATGTCGCTAATGTCTGAACAGTGTTCCATCTCACGTTGTAATCTACAGCCATATATGAAAAGCACATCCAAAAATATCTCACTCATCACGTTTGACATTACAGAAGATGAAGAGCTTAGATGATGCAGAACACATTGCTTCCAAAATTCCATGTGTTTTTGTTTGTTTGTTTGTTTGTTTGTTTGTTCTAACAGGGCAACACAGAGAGAGAGAAATGTCCCTGTCTCACTGCACAAAGGCCTCAGGACAAGAGCTGCGA